>NW_024070209.1:5921674-6484486 GCF_014754425.2 Oryx dammah | reverse complement strand
CGGCGGCGGCGGCGGCGCTCACTCCATGGCCGGGGCGGCCGGCAGGCCCCCGGGCGTCGCCCGCGCCTCAGGCCCGGGCCCCGCGCCCCGCGCGCGCCTGCACTAGCGGCCCGGAGCAGGGGCCGCGGCGCCGCCGAGTGTGGAGCCCGGAGCGCGAGGCCGCCAGACAAAGATGAGCGGGGGGCGGGGGCGGCGGCGGCGCGGGAGGAGGAGACACGGGACACCGAAATCGCACTCGGAGGAGAGCGAACAGCTCCCCCTTTCCTCCTCTGGCAGGAAAAGCGGGCGGAAGCGCGCTCGCGCCCGGAGGCGGCAGGGCGGGGGGCGCGGGGTGGGGCCCGGGTGGCGACCGCGCGCGGGGCCGGAGGGGGGCGCACCCCGGACAAAGGGAAGCCGGCCCGGACCCCCCCACCTCCCGGCCTCGGGCGGAGGGGCGGGCCGACCCCCGCCCCCGCGGAGCCCCGCCCCGCCGCGCCCCGCCCCGCCCCTCCGGGATCCCCGAGCGGGAGGGTCCTCCCGGCTCCTGCGCCCCGCTTCTTCGCATCGCGTCCCCCACCGCCGAGTCTGCCCCTGAAGACCCTCGTTTCCGGTTTTCCTAGCTGCTTCTCTGGTCCTTTCTCTTCTTTTCCAGGCTGAACCGGTGACCTCGTTGTAGTTGGGGATTCGCCGAGCATCACTCGGCCGACGCGTCCCGAGACTTTAGGCGGAAACTGAATCCGAACCGCTCCGTTCACTGCCCTGTGCCGAGTTCCTCACTGTGGACGAGGCGGGGACCAGGAGTCTTGCCCCAAGTTCTGTGCCTAGAGATCGCTGAGGAGCGATGGACAGGCTTTTTCCGGCAACTTTGGAAGCCAGTCAGCAGTTAGAGTTTCATCCTGTTTAACGTGAATAAATGGTCTGCAAACAGTCATTGCATCACTGTCACTCCACTGACCAAACACCCTAATGGCTCCGTGTTCCCTCACCGCAGGGACTTAAACGTGAGGGTCCAAGAATCACCGAAAGGGATTGCAAAGGCGCTGATTGCCGACCCCACCTCCAGAGTTTGATCCACCAAGTGTGGGGTAGGCCTGAGAGGCCTCATTCTCTGGACAGGCGATGCTGAGTTGCTGTGACGGCAAGTTTGAGAACTGGGGCCTCACAGGATGAAACTCCAAGGCCTTTTGTGATCGGGCTTCACCAGCATCATTATCTACCAATCCTTAAGTTTACACACAGTGTCTATTGAAGCCCTCCTATGGCCCTAGGGTGATGCTAACCTCATTTTAGGGCTGAGGAAGCTGAAAGAGAAGTTGCTGTTCAGTCTCTAGACTCTTTGTGACCCCATGGACTGCATCGTGCCAGGCTTCCCTATCCTTCATTGTCCCCCAGAGTTTGCTCAAACTCATGTCCATTAAGTAGGGATGCCATCCAACCATCTCATCCTCTGTCACCCCTTCTCCTTCTGCCCTCAATCTTTCCCAGCTTCGGGGTCTTTTCCAAGAGTCAGCTGTTCACATCCAGTGGCCAAAAGGGATTTTCCTAAAGTCTTTAAAGGCATAGCCCGTAAGTGGAGCACGGACTCCCACCAGCCTGTTCCCAAACCAAGGGCCTGAGCCAAGTTAGTCTTGGACCAGAACAGTGTTTCTCACTCCTCTGTCTCCCAAAACGCCAAGATTTTCAACTCTGAGACTCTCTCATAAGGCTAAAATATATTCAGGGACTCCTGGAATCCATTGATCAGGAAAATCATAGTAAGCCCAGTGTTTCTATGAATTTAATGGTGCCTTTCTTGCGGGGAAGAGGGGCGTGGCACTGCACTGCATGACCTGTGGGATCTTAGTTCCGCAACCAAGGATTGAACCCACGCCGTGTCAGTGAAAGCACCTGGTCCTACCACTGGACTGCCAGGGAATTCTTAGTGGTGCTTTTAAATAATTTTGGTTTTTAATCTACCAACCGCAGTGGACTTACCTATAAGTATAAAGTAAATAATTTACTCAGAGAGTTAGATTGGTGTCAGTGTGAACTTTCAGATTGTAGTATTAGTAATAATATTTTAGTAGTATTTCTTATTAACAAGAGGGCTTCCCTGGTGGTTCAGAGGTTAAAGCATCTGCCTCCAGTGCGGGAGACGCGGGTTCGATCCCTGGGCCGGGAAGATCCCCTGGAAAAGGAAATGGTAACCCACTCCAGTATTCTTGCCTGGAGAATCCCATGGACAGAGAAGCCTGGTGGGCTAGAGTCCACGGGGCTGCAGAGTCGGACACGACTGAGTGACCTCACTCATTCACTCACTCAACATGTACTGGGTCCAAACAATGTATTAAATCCTTTACATATGCTATCCTCCTTATTATTCACATTAACCCAAAAGGGTAGGTACTCTTACTTTTCTTACTTTACGTATTAGGAGAGTGGCCCCAAACCTTTTGGGAACCAGGAACCAACTTCGTGGAAGACAATTTTTTTATGGACGGGGGATGGGGGAGATGGTTTGGGGATAATTCAAATGCATTACATTTCTTGTGCACTTTATTTCTATTTTTGTTACATCAGCTCCACCTCAGATCATCAGCATTAGATCCCACAGGTTGGGGACCCCTGCGTTAGGAAACCAGCACCTAAAGATATTAATTGACCTGCTCGGTGCTCACCGGTGTTCACAGCTGAACCCAAGGCAGACACTCCAGGGTCCACCAAGTCAGCCTCCTTCCACGGGTTCACTGTTAGTATACTGGTCGCTCAGTCATGTCCGACTCTTTGCGACCCCATGGACTGCAGCCCACCAGGCCCCTCTGTCCATGGGATTCTCCAGGCAGAATACTAGAGTGAGTAGCCATCTCCTTCTCCAGGGGATCTTCCCGACGCAGGGATGGAACCTGTGTCTCCTGAATTGCAGGCAGATTCTTTACTGCTTGAGCCACCAGGGAAACCCACAAGTTTACTGCCTGCCTCAAATGTAACTCCGTGACACTGAGGCCCACCCCAGACCACCCCCTTCTTTGCCTAGCCAAATTCTCTTCATCACCTCCAGTTCAGTCCAGAAACTAACTCCTCTTTCTACCAGCTTCTTCTAAATCTCCTAAGCTACTCTTCTCTGTATCAGCATTGTGATGACTGTCTCTTAGTTTCAATTCAGTACCTTTTCTTAAGTCCCTCCCCAGGGCAAGGGCTTAGCCACCGCCCAGGGTATAAGGGCGATCAGGACAAGCTACCTTCCAAGAGCTTACCATCTGCTAACGGGTGTAGGTCAGTTTCATAAATCACTCCAGTTAAAGGCAGAACGTTAAAAAGTCTAGCAATGTAGAAAGAACACTAAACAAGTCTACCAGCAAGTATACTGGACTGGGGGCAAAACTGAACTGGGTTTGAACCTAGTTCTATTATTTATCAGTTATGCAAGCTGGCACATGTTACTTCTGAGCCTCTGCCATTTCCTCTTCTGTATGCTAGATAATGATGGCAGTGAGAACTGTTAAGAGGACATCTCAAGAGCACAGGGCAGGGTAATAAGGCCTGGAAAAAGGAGATACAAGAGGTGTCGGGCCAGACGCTCTGAAGATGGGGCATCTAATGGAAGGCCAGAGGCAGCGCAGACAAGGAGGTAAAAGATTTGCTTGTGGTTCAGAACCTGGTTCACCCTTGGGAAGGGCTTCCCCAGGGGTGCTAGTGGTAAAGAACCCACCTGACAATATGGGAGACATAAGAGATACAGATTCCATTCCTGGGTCGAGAAGATCCCCTGGAGGAGGAAATGGCAATCCCACTCCAGTCTTCTTGCCTAGAGAAATCCCTTGGACAGAGGAACCAGCTGGGCTACAGTCCACAGGGTCGCAAAGAGTCAGACATGACTGAAGCAACTTAGCACAGCACAGATCCTTGTTCACACTTGGGAAGAGGCTGTCACAAACCACGAGGCAAGGATGGGAGTTCCTGAATGATGGTAGCAAAGGAAGGCTTGGTTTGGGACTCTACAAAGTTAATTAGCTTCTCATGCAGAAGCAGCTCTGAGACTGGGGACCACATTCTCAATCAACAGCTGTGTATTAGTTCAGGCTGCCATAACGGAATGCCATACCTTGGGTGGTTTAAGTAAAAGGGATTTCTTTTCTTATAGTTCTGGAGGCTGGAAGTCCACGATCAAGGTTCCAGCTGATTTGGTTCCGGGGAGCGGGCTCTCTTCCTAGCCTATAGATAGCTGCCTTCTCACTCTGTCCGGAAACAGTCTTTCCTCAGCGCTACTGTAACAGAAAGAACAAGCTCTCTGGTATCTCTTCTTTTTTTTTTTTTTTCTTTTGGTATCTCTTCTTATAAGGACACTGATCCTATCAGATCAGGGCCTCACTCTCTGACCTTATGAATTTACCCTTAATTAGTTCTGTGAAGGCCTCCTCACCTAATACAGCCACACTGGAACTAGGATTTCAGCATGGGAAGGGGGCTGGGGAGACATATTTGGTCCCTAACAAGCTACATGTGATGCCAGAAAGCAGATCAAAGTCAGGGCTTTGTCCTCCAGCATCTGTTTGAGAACACAAATGAACCCACCCAAAAGATGATCAAGATAAGAATGTGGAAAATAAATACTAATTTGGCGTTTTAGGTTGGAGGAAAAAAACAGCTTGCTTGGACAAAGAATGAGAAGTTGAAAGAATGAGGAAACTGGCTTCTCTGGGCTGCTGCTGCTGCTGCTGGTGCTAAGTCGCTTCAGTTGTGTCTGACTCTGTGTGACCCCATAGACGGCAGCCCACCAGGCTCCCCCGTCCCTGGGATTCTCCAGGCAAGAACACTGGAGTGGGTTGCCATTTCCTTCTCCAATGCATGAAAGTGAAAAGTGAAAGTGAAGTCGCTCAGTCGTGTCCAACTCTTGGCGATCCCATGGACTGCAGCCTACCAGGCTCCTCCAACCATGGGATTTTCCAGGCAAGAGTACTGGAGTGGGTTGCCATTGCCTTCTCCAACTCTGGGCTAGGGGGACTCAGTTCTGAGAAAGCCAGGTGGGAACAGGGGACAAAACCAAGGCCTTGGCTGACCTGAGATTATCAGTCAAGTCTAGGGAAAAACAGCTAAGCATTGGCTTTGAGGAGCTCAGATGGCAGGTGAGATGCTCTTGAGTTCAGCAGGCCATGGATGCACATTTGCATCTTCTCAGGGTACAGTGGACCAGACTAGCAATAATTTCCCTCCAGTCACAGAAATTCCAGGGGGAGCTTAATTATGGAAGCAGTCTATACAGACAGTCCCTTGGACATCCACTTTACTTATTTCCTAGTTTTTCTTAGTTGCAAAAATGTTGGTAACAATTGATTTTCAACCTCAGAATGGGGCAGGGAAAGGGGGGCTGCAGAACCATGAAACTGAACTATATGAATGTAATTCAAGGGTTCAGGGTCTTTGAAGCCTTAGAGCAACTGGGAATAAATGCTGGAAGTAGTGATCAGTGAGGGGAACTGAGTAGAGCAAGGAGATGATGGTGGAATGTGTTCAGAAGCTCAGAAAAGGAAAAGCAGAGGTTTAGGGGGTCAGAGATCTGAATTCTGACTCCCTGATGGACAAAGTGTTACAAATGTTCACCCTCCCTGCCGCTCAGTTTTGTTTTGTTTTTTTAATTGCAGGACAATTGCTTTACAATATTGGGTTGGTTTCTGCTGCACAACAATGCTGTTGCTGCTGCTGCTGCTAAGTCACTTCAGTCGTGTCTGACTCTGTGTAACCCCATAGACGGCAGCCCACCAGGCTCCCCCATCCCTGGGATTCTCCAGGCAAAAACACTGGAGTGGGTTGCCATTTCCTTCTCCAATGCACGAAAGTGAAAAGTGAAAGTGAAGTCATTCAGTCATGTCCAACTCTTACCAACCCCATGGATTGCAGCCCACCAGGCTCCTCCGTCATTGGGATTTTCCAGGCAAGAGTACTGGAGTGGGTTGCCATTGCCTTCTCCAGCACAACAATGTGAATCAGCTAAAATACATCCCGTCCCTCTTAAACCTCCCTCCCACCTCCCTCAGTTTTCTATCACATGGAATTGGGTGGAAATGATTAAAAGGTCCTCTAGTGACTTCCTGGCATCTGCCTGCATCTGCCCGCAATGCAGGAGACCTGGGTTCGATTCCTGGGTCTGGAAGATCCCCTGGAGAAGGAAATGGCAACCCACTCCAGTATTCTTGCCTGGAGAATCCAATGGACAGAGGAGCCTGGTGGGCTGCAGTCCATGGGGTCGCACAGAATCAGACACGACTGAACGACTTCACTTTCACTTTCACTTAGGGAACTTAGAGACTCGGATTACTAGAACCCTGGCCTCAGCCCTGGAACTGTTCACCCCTCCTATCTGAGTAGAAGAGGATTGATGGGACCAATGGAAGTTTCTAGAACCCATGGCATGCTGTAGATTTAGCAGCCAAGCTCAACCCTTATAGACTATCTTTGAGCATTGGCAGGGGATCTTTTTAAACCAGTTGATCAGTTGATTTAAAAGGAAGCAACTCCTCTAGTACACAACAGGATGGAAGGCGTGGGGTGCAGAAGCAGATCAAAGGGCAACAAAAGAAGAAGCAGGCCAGAGGCGAGACAGACACGGTACCCCAACTACCAGGGCCCTACAGTTGCCACTTCCGTGATGAGGAAGTGGTGTGAGCTCAGAGGTCTCCCAAAAGCAGATCCTGAGACAACAGTTTGGGTGCTGGTGGTTTATCTCAGAGGCAATACTGGGAAACATAAGTGAATGAAAAGGGAAAGAGAAACCTGGGATGGAGACGCATTAACAAGGAGAGTGTTCATAGACAGGTTATCACTGGGCAGCTGGGCTGAGTGTATTTAGCTGGTCAGGAAATGAGAAAATGCCGATTGACCTTACTTTATGTGTACCTGTGATCACCAAAAAGGGTTTTGTAAACATTAAATGGTATTTTAAATACCATTGTTGTGGTTCAATCGCTAAGTCATGCCTGACTCTTTGCAACCCCACAGACTGCAGCACGCCAGGCTCCTCTGTCCTCCACCGTCTCCCGGAGTTTGCTCAGATTCATGTCCATTGAGTCAGTGATACTATCCAACCATCTCACCCTCTGTTGCCCCCTTCCTCTTTGGCCTTCAATCTGTCCCAGCATCAGGGCCTTTTTCAATGAATTGGCTCTTTGCATGCAGAAGAACTTATTTAGAGACCTATTCAAAATCTTCTGTAAAGAGAAGTACTTTCCTTAATTTATCCTTTTATTTTTCTCTTTTTATTTTTCTTTTTGGCTGCACCATGAAGCATGCAGGATCTTAGTTCCCCCACCAGGGATCAAATCCATACCCCCTGCAGTGGAAGCATGGAATCAACTCCTGGACTACTGGGGAAATCTCAATCTCTTTTGTAAGTTTCTATTTTATATGTAAGGATAGTTTAAATCAAGTTCAGCCATAACCTGCAAAAGTCTCCCAGGGGCCTCAAAAATGAGGTCACTGGTAGTCTTGTATATGAGTGTGTGTGCTCAGTTGCTGAGTCAGGTCCAACTCTTGGCCATCCGATGGACTGTAGCCCACCAGGCTCCTCTGTCCATGGGATTTCCCAGGCAAGAATACTGGAGTGGGTTGCCATTCCCTTCTCCAGGGGATTTTCCCAACTCAGAGATCAAACTCCCGCAATGGCAGGCATTCTTTACCACTGAGCCACCTGAGAAGCCCAGAGGTAGCCTTACAGCTTTAGGAATCAAGGCAGGAGCCTTTGGAAGTGGTTGGGAGAAGCTGGATGGGGATCTTAAATAGTCGTCAGGTTTGTCGAGTTTCAAAAGTTGAGTGGGCAACAGGCTTTGACGAGGGAAAGGCAAGTCAGGCCTGGTAGCTGAAGAGACAACAGGCTTCTCTATCCTTGAGTCCATATTTGTGTCCTAAGCCTCTGCAACTAGCTCTCAGGAAGTGACCTGAGCAGTGGGCCTCTCTGATGCTCAGCCATTGAGTATGTCACAACCAAGAAAGAATCTGGAGTTTGAATACGATGTATCAGATTCTGGCATCTGACACACATTAGCCTGCATCAGCACTGCCATTGGAGAGGAGTCAGTTATAATCGAGTTTATCCCTTTAAAAATGAATGAACCACAAGGCTCCATTAGTGATCCTGCAAGCTGGCCAGGCCTATTGATTTGTAGTTCTAAATTAATTATACCGACTCTAGTCTCAAAATCTCCTAAACTGCATCCTATGATAAAAGATTAAGTGGCGATACACCAATGATAAACTCTGAACCCTACATGTCATTGATGAATTACAAAATTGTGATGCCTGTCCCATTCTCTTAAATAAACGTAATTATCAGCTTCATCTTCTTTTCCCTGTCTGTATCCCATATTCGAGGAGAAGGCAATGGCAAGCCACTCCAGTACTATTGCCTAGAAAATCCCATGGATGAAGGAGCCTGGTAGCCTGCAGTCCATGGGGTTGCCAAGAGTCAGACACGACTGAGCGACTTCACTTTCACTTTTCATTTTCATGCATTGGAGAAGGAAATGGCAACCCACTCTAGTGTTCTTGCCTGGAGAATCCCAGGGATGGGGGAGCCTGGTGGGCTGCTGTCTATGGGGTCACACAGAGTAGGACACGACTGAACCAGCATCCCATATTCGATAGCCAGCTAGTTTAGAAAATACAGTCAGGGCCAGGTCAAGAGGCTAGCCATGAACAATTGACTTGGATCACCCAGATTTGCCCTAATTCTTGGCTACAGATGGCTCCTTGAGGTTGTTGGAGGTTGAGGAATGGGAAAGGGGAAGAGGTGGACAAAAAAGTGTGTCTGGATCAGTGGAGGGTCTTGACTTCTGTAAATGCACCTCAGGGTCACAAAAAGGGAAGACCACTTATTCTGACAAAATTGCATCTCTTATGGATTTAGAATGTATAATTATTATTAGCTGCCTTGCTTGTAAAAAATGTATTCAGAGTTAAAATAGTACTTGTGGAGAAGTGCTACACAATAACGGCCTTTAGAATCACAGCTTAGCTCTTTAGCAGAGGAGAAACGCAGAGGTGGTGGGATGTCAGTAGTTGGCAAGAGGAATTGAAAAGGGAGCCATGTGAATGTGGACTCAGCAGGCACCCACTTGTATGTGTCAACCCCCATCTTGAAATTTCCAGGAAATGGGAACACGGCAGTTACTCAGAAGGGAGAACCAGGGCCTCGGAAAAATTGAAAAGCCATGTGTGATAACTATTAATTCTTTACACACATTGGGCCTTAAGAAAGTTTCTTTCTGTGGGGCCATTTGTGTAGAGTGGATACAGAACTGGAGTGTGTGCTCTGTTCTACAAACTGGGCTCCCAGGGTCTCCCTGGGTCTCCCAAGGACAGTCAGAGGGACTTAGTAAGGGGACCACTGAGCTGGTCGCTTGGTCCTCTCTCCTTCCACCACCAAGTTTCTGCTTTCAGATGTTTTTATACGTCGGGAATGTGAGTAATAGTTTACTGAGACAAGATTTCCACCGCTATGAAAAGTTTGCAAATCACAAGCTAAAGTACCCTTGGAACCAAGATTTCCATGATCCCATGGCGTGTATCTATGAGATCTCTTTCTGCTGAGTTCATTCCTATGACCTGAGCAGAGACAGAGAGAAGATACCCGAGGAGGAATTGGGAACCCGGGCCCTGGATTTGGTGCTACTAGAATCTGTGCTGTCAGGGGGCAGCCTGGTGTCACGGGACCAAATATTCGCTAACTGCTGTTTCAGTCATTAGCACAAGCTTCAGTCTCATATGAGGTCTCACACACAGATGCGAGGGTCAGCTGTGTCTCGACTATTTGAGTGTCACCACAGCCTATGACGGGGCTTCCAGGGTGGCTCAGTGGCAAAGAATCCACCTGCCTGTGCAGGAGGTGTAGTGCACTGGAGGGTTCAGTCTCTGGGTCAGGAAGATCCCCTGGAGGAGGAAACGGCAGCCCACTGCAGCATCCTTGCCTGGAGAATCCCATGGACAGAGGAGCCTGGTGGGTGACAGGCCATAGGGTCTTGAAAGTCAGACACGACTGAGCAACTGAGCATGCATGCACACATGCCATATATAAAACATAACTGATGAGGACCTACTATATAGCACAGCGAAGTCTATTCAATATTCTGTAATAATTTAAGAGGGAAGATATGGAAAAAATATTTGCATATATATATAACTGAATCACTTTTCTGTACACTTGAAACCTATTCAAGGGCCTGGTTTTTTGTTTGTTTGTTTGTTTTACAAAATCACCTAACTCCTGTCTCTCACAGCACACTTTACAGAGAATTGATGAGATAATAAAAAATATTTTTAATTCCTTAGCACCAAAGACTGACTGAAAAGATGAAAATAGCAGTTATCCAACAATAATCTGGGTATTGTTTATACTGAAAAACTTAAGAAGGGGTATTTACAAAACGTTTGTAGTAATGTAGAGATGTGTATTGTCATGTTAATTGGAAACATCATTTTACAAAACTGGTATGAAGTTATAGTCATAGCTGCAGAAATTTTAAAACTATGTGTAGGAAAACAAGGAAGAAATATATCAAATTATAGTAGTTTTTGACAGATGGAAATTGTGATTTTTTTTCCCTTCTTTCAGGACATATAATTCTACAAGTTTCTTCTATTGCCATGTCTTATTTTATGATACAAAGAATATAAACATTTTTAAAAATTTTATGTTAAACTTTTCTCTTTTTTGAAAATATTTATTCGGCTGAGCCGAGTCTTAGCTGCAACACGTGGGATCTAGCTCCCTGACCAGGGATGGAACCCAGACCTCCTGTATTAAAAGCATGGAGTCTTTAAAAAATAAATAAATAAATAAAAGCATGGAGTCTTAGCCACTGGACCTCCAGGGACAACCCAAACATAATTTTTTTAATAAAATAAAAATTTAAATAAATAGAAGAAACCACTGTTTAAATAAATAAGACTAATTGCATTCATTTCCTTAGGACTGACCTAACAAAGTACCACAGTCTGGGTAGCTTAAGACGACAGAAATGTGCTGTCTCAGGGCTCTTGTGGTGAGCGGTCTGAAAGCAGGTGTTGGCACGCCACATCCTTCCCACACCTGCAGGGGGCTTGAGCCTTCCTCGCCTCTTCTAGCTAATCAGGGGCGGCTGCCCATCTTCAGCATACCCGCAGACAGCGCCTTAGTTCCAGGCCCAGGGCCTTCCTGGGTTTCAGTCTTCACCAGGCTGTCTTCTCATGAGGACCCCAGCCGTAGTGGATTAAGGGCCTGGCCTGCTCCGTGATGGCTATACTTAACTACAGTAATTCCATCTGCCGGGACTTCATTTCCAAATAAGGACACATTCTGAGACAGTGGAGGTTAGGAATTCAATATACCTTTTGGGTGGGGGACACAATTCAATCGGTAACAATGATTTGATAATTTTGCTTTAAAACTTTTTATTTTATATTGGGGTACAGCTGATTCATAATCTTGTGATAGTTTCAGGTGCACAGCCAAGGGACTCAGCCATAAATATACACGGATCCACTCTCCCCCAAACTCCCCTCCCATGCAGGCTGCCACATGACATTGAGCAGAGCACCCTGTGCTATATGGTGGGTCCTTGTTGGTTATCCACTTTAAACATAACAGTGGTACATGTCCATCCCAGACTCCCTAACTATCCCTTCCCCCATCCTCCTCCTCTGGTAACCACAAGATGCTTGTCTAAGTCTGTGAGTCTGCTTCTGTTCTCCAGGTAAGTTCGTTTGTATCATTTGGGTTCTGCCTATAAGCAATATCATGAGAGTTCTCTCTCTAGGTCTGACTCTGACTTACTTTGCTCAGTATGACAGTCTCTAGGTTCATCCATCTTGCTACAAATAGCGTTGTCTCATCCTTTTTACGGCTGAGTAGTATTCCATTGTCTGTACATCACACATCTTCTTATCCATTCATCTCTCAATGGACATTTAGGTTGCGTCCATGTCTTGGCTATTGTAAACAGTGCTGCTGTGAACATTGGGATGCATGTATCCTTTCAAACCATGTTAGCAATTCTGATGTTTTTACAGACGTTGAGGACCGTTATTCGTTCTTATTGTGATGCAGCCACATTTTAGCACGTGGGTAAGTTCAGGAAGGGCCACTTTGGGAGGTTTTGCTAAGACTTCCTCACCTTCTCTCCTGCCACCCCCTCTCAGTCTCGAACGTGTATTTTTTAAGCTCATACTGAGTTCATAGCACTGTGTAGATCTATCCAAATTAAAAATCACGCGAAACTCTAACAAGTTGCTTTCATCTACACAGTAATTTTCAAGCAGACTGACTTTATAATCAATGACTTCAGTCTACAAATCACTATAAAGAATTACCTTTAAGTTAAATTGTAACAGAAAATTTCTTAGACCTTCTTACAAATATAAAACAGAGAAAAGAGAAGGAAGAAAACTAAAGTAGAAATAGGTCCAAGTAGAAATCAATTTTGCTTATTGTTAAGATAGAATATTTCTTCAGCATTGAGTAAGTTGGGGTTTGTTTGGGATATTTAGGAATTAGCTAAATGTTTTAAAATAGTGTCTTACTGGCTTTGAACTATTTTGGGAGACTTCCCCCAGCATGGCGGAAGATATTTTCATTTTTTTAAATAGAAATTTCAACATATTTATTTAATTTTTTTCTAAGTTTGTCAGAATTTGCTTGATATAAAAATATAAATAAGGCACTATAGTATGGCACAGATAAAGCAAGCATGACTTTATTTTCTAAAGACAGTTCCATTGCTGCCGTGTGCCTTCAGAAGCAAAAATATTCATTGATTACACGCACACATTTACACAGTGAGCGTTTCTGAGACTCTCGCTGACATCTTCAGATCAGCATGTGTCTCCCACTATGCAGTTATTCCTTTTTAGTTCCATTTTCTTGCAGACAATGCTTTGTGTCTAAAAAGCTAAGGAAATTAAACACAAAGCCATGTCAGTGCAAGGCAGCTTCACTACACATGCCAGGAAATTAGGACTTGCTCTCCCAGCAGCTGGTGTTTGCCTACCCTGAACATGGTATGTCAGAAAAGTTCACACGGGGCAGTCTGGTGAGATACAAAGAACATTATTCCTCCCCACTCTGTGCCCAAGACGTGGGATTTCCTGAGTCCTTGGACTCTTACACTCCTAACCCTTCTTCTCGGCTCTGCAAGAAGGGTCACGGTCAAGCTGGCAAACTACCCAGGCAAGGCTGGCTGTCCGGGCACCACCACTCTTCCTACGAGCCGCTC
The DNA here is from genome assembly GCF_014754425.2 of Oryx dammah. Lineage (NCBI taxonomy): Eukaryota > Metazoa > Chordata > Mammalia > Artiodactyla > Bovidae > Oryx > Oryx dammah. The sequence goes on along the minus strand of NW_024070209.1, from coordinate 6,471,290 downwards.
CCCTTGGCTGGGTGTTTGCCTGTGCCTGGCACTCAGCTCTTTTCCTGCTCATTTCATTGAAGCCTCACACAAACTTGTGCAGCCAGCCCTCCCGTTTTCATAATTTCACGGACAAGAGAAAACCAAGACCTGGAGACATGAAGTCATATGACCACGACGGCACCTTCAGAAAGTAGCAAATCCAGGAGGAAAACCCGGATTCATGTGGACAACCCATGCTTCTGATCAGTCAGCTTTAGGTAACTGATGCATTTTAACCAAGTTGCATGCGTGCTAAGTCGCTTTAGTCGTGTCTAACTCTTTGCGACCCCATGGACTGTAGCCCATCAGGCTCCTCTGTCCATGGGATTCTCTAGGCAAGAATACTGGAGTGGGTTGTCATTCCCTTCTCCAAGGGATCTTCTCCGTCTAGGGACTGAACCCGAGTCTCTTATGTTTCCTGCGTTGGCAGGTGGGTTCTCCTGCATTGGCAGATGGTGCCACTTTAGAAGCCCCAAATCAACTATACTTCAATTAAAAAATAAAAATTAGAGAAGAAACTCACACCTCTCTCTGCAAAGGAGCCTGGACCACATCTGGTTTGTCTTGCTCTGGCTCATCGACTGCCTCTCATCAAGAAGAAAGCCTCGATGTCAGAGATTCTGTTGCCTGACAAGTGAAATACTTGGCATTATATTAAGGAATCCTTGAACCTGCTCTACATGTAATTATCATTATTTTTCAACATTTGCTGAATTCCAGCCACATAATAGATGCTGTTCTAGATACAGGTGGTTCTAGTCCTTTGGGCTTTCGATCTTAAGAAGCCAGCAAGGCTGGCAAACATGAGGAATGAGGAGAAAGCACTCCGTTAACGTGGCTGTCTGAAAAGGGGGCACTTTGGGTGCACTTTGGGCACATGTCTAGTTACACATTCTTGACAGCTATTTAGAGCTCTGGCTGACTGTGCAAAGACAATGCCCAGTTTATTGGTCTGAACAAAGGCAAACAGATTGGACACTAAGTGTGACTCTGTGCCATTTTGGAATGTCAGGGATCAGTTGTGTGATATACACTTAAATTCATTAAAGATGAAGAAAAAGATAACCTTGGAAAGTGTTCCCTGATTTGCCTGCTCATTTCAGATGTATTTGATATGTCACACACACACAGAAACACACACACACAATCTAAACTTTAGTGAACACCTTCTTCCCTTACACGGTATTAAAGTGCAAGAGACCATTGATAAATGAAATGCGTTGTAACTGCAGCTCTGCAGGCGTGTGGCTGATGCCTGGGTTTTGGTGCCTCTGATATAACTGTGGCGGCGCCCGAGAGGGGAAAAGACCGTCTTGACCGTTGATGCTGACTTTGTTGGGGGACAGGGGAGGAACACGAGTGAAAAAGTACGGCTAACACAGATGCTGTAACCGTTTGTGTTATAATTTGTTGTTGTTGTTTAGTCCTTAAGGTGTATCCAACTCTTTGTGACCCCAGGGACTGTAGCCCGCCAGGCTCCTCTGTCCATGGGATTCTCCAGGAAGGAACACTGGAGTGGGTTGCCTTGTCCTCCTCCAGGGGATTTTCCCGACCCAGGGATCGAACCTCTGTTTCTTATGTCTCCTGCTTTGGCAGGCAGGTTCTTTACCACGAGTGCCTCGTGGGAAGCCCAGAGGGGATCCAATAACCAGGGAGAATTATCAGGAGTAACTGACATGATTCATGTGCCTAGCCCAGTGAGACACCTGATAGACTGGCCACTTCAATATGAATTCCTCCTCCCAACCCCAGGGCTACAGAGTGGGATCACCTCCTTACAGGAAAATTCCCACAATGGGAAGCCACAAAGCAGAGGGTGGGGCTTCTGTTTCACTTCTGGAGAAAAGTCAAAAGAAATGGAAATCAAAATAAGATTCCGCACCCCGCCCCGACCTCCGCCAGCACACCCACCACGCCTTCCACCCACCCAAAGTTGCCCATTTATAACTACCCGACAGGTCACCCCAACAAGTATTGAGGGGCCTCCCCTCATTTTTTGCTAAAATGTTCATAGTTAAGCATGATTATCCTTAACTACAAAGGACTAAAGAGAGAACATAAATGACCGTCAGCAGTTTAACCCATCCTGCAGACTCCCATTAGAAGGCTGGAGTCGGGGCTACCTTTGATTTTTAGTTTTTTGGCTACACCTGGACAGAATGTGGGATCTTAATTCCCCAACTAGGGATAGAACTTATGCCCCTTGCACTGGAAGTGCAGAGTTGTAACCACTGGACTACCAGGGAAGTCCCAGGGCTACCTTTAAGAGCATGCAAAGTGACGGTGGCCTGATAATTGTGCATTGATGAGCTCTCCCTCCAAAATACCTGAAGTGCCACTGTTGTTAATACCTAGTTACTCCTGTTGGAGAAGGCAATGGCACCCCACTCCAGTACTCTTGCCTGGAAAATCCCATGGACGGAGGAGCCTAGTAGGCTGCAGTCCATGGGGTCGCCAAGAGTCAGACACAACTGAGCGACTTCACTTTCACTTTTCACTTTCATGCATTGGAGAAGGAAATGGCAACCCACTCCAGTGTTCTTGCCTGGAGAATCCCAGGGACGGGAGAGCCTGGTGAGCTGCCGTCTATGGGGTCACACAGAGTCGGATACGACTGAAGTGACTTAGCAGCAGCAGCAGCATTTACTCCTGTCTCAGCTTGGCTGCTATAACCACATACCATAGATTGGGTAGCTTATAACCAGCAGGAATTCATCTCTTACAGAGTTGGAGGCTGGAAGTCAGATCAAGGTTCTGATGCAGGCCTCTTTCCAGGTTGCAGACTGCTGACTGACTGCGTCCTCAAGGCAGAAAGAGCACAGACAGCGAAAGCAAGGGCTTTCATATCATTTCTGTGCTGTGCTTAGTCGCTCAGTTGTGTCTGACTCTTTGCAACCCCATGGACTATAGCCCGCCCAGCCCCTCTGTCCATGGGGATTCCAGACAAGAATACTAGAGTGGGTTGCCATCCCCTCCTCCGGGGGATCTTCCCAACCCAGGGACTGAACCCAGGTCTCCTGCATTGCACGTGGATTCTTCACCATCTGAGCCACCAGGGAAGCCCTAATCTCATCCCTGGGCCTCATCCTGTCCTTGTTACCTCGTTGCTTTCCAAAGGGCCCGACCTCATAATACCATCACATTAGCATTAGGAGTTTTTTTTGGATGTGCTGGGTCTCTGTTACTGCATGCTGGCTCAGTAGCAGTGGGGTGCACGGGTTTCTCACTGCAGCGCCTCCTCTTGTTGCAGAGCACAGGCTTTAGGGTGCGTGGGTTTCAGTACTTGTGGCACATGACCTTAGTCACTCCCTGGACCAGGGCTTGAACCTGTGTCCTCTGCACTGGCAGGCAGATTCTTAACCACTAGACTACCAGGGAAGTCGGAATTCGGATTTCAACATGTGAATTTTGCGGGGAAACAAGCATTCAGTCCACAGCAATCCCTTATTGTGAGCCTTGCTTTCTTCTTTCATAATTTTCAAAGTATGCATATGACTGGTAGGGAAAATATATTAAATTCCTAACATTTTAATGCAAGTTAGTGTCTTGGATGATTTAACTCTGACCATTCAGGTGAAGTGAAAGGTGCTGGAGGGAGAAGGATGATGAAAAGTTCGAAGTAAAAGGGAGAGTGCTCTAACATATCAAAAAGTTGGCTGACTGGTTTGACCAAGCATCAGTGTCTCCACTGGGTGTGGGCTATGAGACTGATGAGAAAGGGCCCCCAGATGAGCTCTCAGGGGCGGCCATGATGAGGCAACTTACCCACAAATATACCCTTTTTCTCTTCCCCTATTTACTTTGTTTCGGAGACAAAAAAAAACATTTTCAAAATGAAATAGAGAGTACTGAGTCAAGGTGACTAGCGGAAAAATGGAAGACATGTTTTATCCCTCTCTCCAGTAAAGAAACAACTAAAAGAGAACAACAGCAGCAGAAGAAACACAAAAGAAATGTCCAGAGTCCAGACTTTTTAGGGATTCCTAGAGGACAAAGAGGGACTGAAGCCTGCACGGCAAAACAAGAACAGGAAAAATCCCGTTTAAAATTCAGGGCCGCGAAAGCAGTTCTGAAATGTCTCCACACTCGGGGTAAATGATCGCAATGAGCAGACCTGGACTCGCCACCGATCGGCAGGGCAATTAGTCAGGTGAATTTCACTGGAGAAGTCCTCTCTCTCGCCTTTCTTTCCCTGTGTATAGCCAGTGGTGGCAGCAGCGCGTGTTCCCAGGTTCAAGCCCTTAGAACTGTTTCCAAAGCAGAAATATTTATTATATCGGAGTGAGTTAACGGAAGATACAGGTGAACGCGGACGCACCTCCAGAGCCTTGTAGGGACATTGGAGGAAATACATGAAAAGTTCTGATTCAGTATTTATTTCCAGAGTATAAAAGTCCTTCTCCTAAGTGGGAATCTGATACCAGAGACCCACAGCATAGGTAATGGGGCTAAGGATTCAGAAAATTAGCAAAATACAGAAGGGACGGAGATCCAGAAGCCAGCCCCTCACACACACTGAATCCTAAATTCCAATCCTTCTTCATGATCGGAAGGAGGCAGGCTATCCTAATCAAAACATTCAATGACAGGTGAAGAGGGAATCAAGTATGAACACTCTAATACTTACTTGTGAAAAAGCAACACTGAGGAAAGAAATACATCAAAGTCATCCCACTGGAAAAAACAAACCTTGAGTAAACAGCCTCAATAGAGGAAGGGGAAAAAAAAATCTTTATAAATTATATACTCAGAGAAATGTTTTTATGTTCTTAAATCAAGATTGTTAATGTACATTCATAGATATCAATTGTTCAATAAATTTTGGTGGGTTAAAATTTCTTTCTTATAGGAAAAAGACTGTCTTTGGGCTAAAAAAAAGTCATTATACCATTTACTAGTCATATAGTAACTAATAGCACAGGCTTGGTTTTGAATCCTGGCTCCAACATTTATAAAATTCATCCAATAAAAATATAAATGGGCTAAATAGAAGCATGGATTCAAGTGAAAGTGTACAATCAACCCAAGAAATTCTCCCCAATATAGTGTTAAAGTATAAAATAATGATAATTTTCAATTAGGAGATAGAAAATACAAGACATGGAAGAGAGAGAACTGAATATTTTTTCCTACAAGAATTTGAAAGTAAGGGACAAAAGAAGGGAAAAAAATATTAGATAAATAATTGAAAATTTCCCAGAACGGGTGGAAAACATGAATTTTCATATTTAAGAGTTCACTGTGTGCAGAATGAGACAAAAAGGAAAACAAAAAATTCAGAAGTGTCATCTTAAAATTTTAAATCTCCAAAGATAAAGAGAAATTTCTAAAACTTCCAGAAGACTAAAACAGCTTATCCAGAAAGGAGTGATACTCAGGTTGGCATTTGAAACAATAGACACAAAAGGGGGGAAAAGAAAAAAATAATTTCAAAATTCCAAGAATTATGTCAAATTTTATACCCAGTCAAATTAACATTCAAGTGGAAGGACAAAATAAAGACATTTTTTAGACACTCAAAGATTAAATTTTATATCCCATCAGCCCTTTAAACAGTATTTAAAAGTGTACTTCAGCAAGAGAAAACAAGTTTTTAAAGGAAGCTAAAAGAGCTGCCATATCAAACAATTCAAAACGTTCAGGATTTTATGACAGTAAACATTTATTTTCAGCTCACATTGTATGAGGGCCATGGGTTGGCTATGGCTTTACTTCAGGCTGTGGGCCTTTTCCTGTGTTTTCTCACTCTGGGACTTGCCACGAAGGAGCATCCTTATCTGAGATATGCCTGTTTATGCCAGAGGGGGAAGAAGAGAGAAGCCAGGTACATACATTCAGTGGACTAAAACGAAGACATATCTAAACTCAGCATCTGAGGAGCACTGAACTATAACCATCCCTCAACTGGAAAAGAGAGAGAATATTTACTAGTAATGATATAATTTACCACAGATAGTAAGAATACATTCATACATACATTAGCCCAATAAATGCGATGGGTTGAAATTCCCCTATTAAAAGACAAAGACTCTAACGGGTTAAAAAAATAAATCCAGGTGCCGTGACTGGTACTATGGTGATTAGTACAGTGGTGCAGGCTGTGGGTTTGCATCTTGGGTGCATCACTGCTTACTAGATACATGTAACATGAGCATAAGAATAGTATGCAGGACTTCCTCCAGAGTGCTGTCACGAGTCATAAATAAGACCATGCGTGCACAGGCATACGTAAAGTGCCTAGCAGATAGTGTCAAGAGGTATCAGCTCTTGCTACTATATGAGACAGCTGAAAGAGAATGACAGGTTTAATGTTTGAAAATACAGGAACAAGCAAAGATAGAGCAAGCGCATACTAATGAAAAGAAACAGGAAGCACTGAGTTAAGTATGATGGATTGAAGGTGCCTCCACTTCCGTCTGAAAACCCCCTGAAGATGCCATAAGGTGAATGTTCTTATATAGGGATAGACCCATAAAGCATGCGATGATGTCTTGGAAAAAGGAAAGAGGTTAGACATCTAATTGGTAAATGGTTGGAAAAAAAAAAAGCTTATGCCCATTTGGCAATTGGGGAACCCAGAAGTAGGCAGTTTTGTGCCACAAACCATCAGAAAGTCTCATAAGGACGCAACACTCTGAGTATAAACATTGTGGTATATGTGAGGCTAAAGATGGGATTATTGATGGAAGCCCACAAATGATGTAGTTAGAGCTCCAACTATCCTCCCCACCTCCACAGATATCTGGAAAGATAATGAACCAGAGTGACCCTGGACTTTGGGGAGGAAGAAGAGAGAAACATACTGCACACCACAATGTTAAAGGAGACGTCACATAGTCTGAGTGCAAAACCCCATCTTCCGCATCCACTTGGCTTCAGGCATGCAGCTAGCCTGCTCTTCTACGCCCAGGCGTTAGACGTGCCGTCTCCCAGGAACCTGATTCACCTACGTGAAAAGCCCTTCAGATGTCAATGGTTGGGGTTCTCTAGCTATCCTGCCCAGCCAGACATCCTTACAGTAGACCCACTAGGAGACAAGCTGCATCCACTCAGAGTTTCCATAAGCTTTTATTTATTTTTTTAATTTGTTTTTAATTATTTGACTGTGCCAGGTCTTAGTCATGACATGCGAACTCTTAATTGCAGCACACGGGATCTAGTTCCCTGACCAGGGATCAAACCTGGGCCCCCTGCATTGGGAGATGGAGTCTTAGCCACTGGATCACCAGGGAAATTTCTCCAAAAAGCTTTTAAGTGACTCCCTCTTGACCTTGAAAGATCATCGAAGGATCACCAGTTAATTGAGGAAAAGCTTCCCCACAAAAGCAGAAAACAAAAGTTCAACAAAAAAGAAAAGTTAAATTTGGGGGAGACGGAAACAAAGCAGAAATTTAGAAAGCCAAACAAAGCACTATTTCCAGAGAAGTGGAATTCGCAGATACTCATATCCATGGAAAAAGAGACCAGTAGATTGCAAAAAAGGGATATTCAAAAGTTGCCTTGGAAATTCAAAACCATAGTATATATGACAAATTCAATGAAAGGATAAAAAGTTAAGTTTGAGGAAGTCTTCCAAAAAGTAATAACTGAAGATCATAAGAAACAGTGTAAATGGATGCAAAATTATAAAAAATCAAGGCATCTATCTAATAGGATCATTATCCTGAGAAATTGGAGTTACAGAGAAAAAATCAATGAGAAGTGATCAAATCATCAACTCAAGAGAAATCTCAGAAATAGAAAACACAAGTTTTTGGAAGGAGAGCACTGACTAGTGCCCAGCACTGTAGATGAACAGAGATCCAGACCAAGGCAGCTCCTTGTAAAATTTCAGAGCAAAACCAGGAGGTAGGAGAATCCTAACAGCTCCCAGGAAGCAAAACAGGCCACAAAGGAACAGGAATCAGGTTGGCAACACAAGTCAACAGCAAGACTAGAAACTAGCAATGTCTTCCAAATCCCAAGGGAAAACGATTTCCAACTTAGAGTTCCTACATGTGACCCCCAAACGTTGTTCAATCCAATGTAAGAGTAGATAAAGATGGTTTCAGACTGTTCACCCTCCTGTACCCTGTCCTAAGAAGCTTTGCGTAGGGCCCACCATGGGACTGTGCTCAGACGCCCAGTCATGTCTTACTCTGTCCATGGGATTCTCCAGGCAAGAATATTGGAGTGGGTTGCCATGCCCTTCTCCAGGGGAACTTCCTGACCCAGAGACCGAACCTGTGTCTCCTGCATTGGCAGCTGGATTCTTTACACTAGTGCCACTTAGGGGATAAAAACACAGGAGGATGATCAAGGGAACACCCAGATTCAGAGAGTCAGAAGCCCAGCAGTGCAACAGGCCTTGAGACCCACCAGTGTCACCAGAGGGCAGAGAGAAGACTGTGTAATGTGGACACAGGTTTACCTTCTGGTGGGAAATTGGGGATGAAATGGTGATACTTAAACAACCAAGCAAAGGGAGAAATGTAATAACTCCAGGGAAAACAGAAAGTTATACCTAAAAAGATATATAATCATCATGTACTAAAGAACTTGGCTATGAATCATATTTTCATAAACATAATAATGAATATTGAATACTGACCTAACCCCAAATTGTAGCAATTTGGGGAGGATTTGGGAATGGAGTCATGTAAGGGAGCTGAATAATAATAATGTTCCACAACAGGAAATGGATAAAATCTAAAACTGAAAAATTGAGAGATAACAGCAGGAAGGTTATTACTTAAAAATGTGGAAGCAATTATCTGAAGAAACTATGAAAAGGGTAGTAAGTGGTTGCCTCTAGGGAAACAAAAATCAGAGGGGGAGGGTTGGGGCAAGAAGTTTATTTTGCTACAAATTTTTAAAAATTATTTTTAAAACCATGCACCCATATAAAATAAACTATGGAAATTAAAAAGTAATTTAAAAAGAGTTAAGTATGGCAATATTAATATCAGACAAAATAAAGTTTAAGACTAACATATTTAAAAAGTTAGGATAACACTGTAATGTAGTCAAAGTATACGATTCATTATGTGTTAAAAAATAATGAATATACCATCATTTAAAAATAATGCTGTTGAAAACTGGTACCAGTAGACTTGTTTGACATGTTTGCCACAAACCTTCAATTTGTAAAATTATCGTAATAAATAAAATTACCAAATTTTAGAAATAACTAATGTACTAGATAGAAAGACAAAAGATATTTTGTAGTGGTAAAAGCTACTATCTGCCAAGAAAACATATTGTCGTGAAGCATTGTCCTCTTAACAACACAGCTTTAACATGTATGCAAATACACAAAAAGATGGCAATCAGAAATCTTAGGTGGATATTTTAACATGCCTTCCCCCCAGATGAAAAGGCTAAACAGACAAAAAGTTAATTCTGAATGGATGTGGGATGTTAAATAACATAATTAACTACTGAATCACAGGGCTTCCCCAGTGGCTCAGCAATAAAGAATCTCCTGCAGTACAGGAGACGCAGGAGATTCGGGTTCAATCCCTGGGTCGGGAAGATCCCCTGGAGAAGAGAATGGCTACCAACTCTAGTATTCTTGCCTGGAAAATCCCATGGACTGAGGAGCCTGGTGGGCTACACACTACTATCACTGAGCAACTAAACAACGACATTTCCTGTAAGTAGAATCACACCATCATTTTGTAACTGGCTTACTTCACTTAGTATTTTTTCAGGGTTCATCCAGGTTGCAGCATGGATCACAATTGTATCCATTTTTACAGGCAAATAATGTCCCATTGTCTGTATAGAGCATTCGTTTGTTGACGGACACCAGTTGTTTCCACATTTTGGCTACTGGGAACAATGGTGCAATGAACACTGGAGGTGAGAGTAGGGAAACAGAATAGACCAATCACTACAGAAGTTAAGGTTGAGAACGTTTATCTTTAAAAAGCAACTTGTCCTAGACGATTATTGCAAAGTTCTCCCAGACTTTTAGAACACGTAAAGGTTCTAGAGGATAGAAAAAGTTGGAAAGTTTCCCAAATTATGGTACAAGGCTAACATAAACTGGACAGGACAAACCCCCAAGGAATTTATCAGTTTATTTAAAGGCTAATTCTAATGCCATTGGCCAAATAGGGTTTATTCCAGAACTATAGGGCTAGCTCAATATTAAGAGATCTATTATTGTAATTCAACATTTATGATTTAAAGAAGAAAATAAACCACATAATCATCTCAAATGTAAAACAATATTTTGGTTAAATTTCAGCACCCCCTTTTGAGCAAATTAGAAAAAGAAAAAAAAATTTCTTCAGTCAACATTGTACTTAATGGTGAGATAATAGAAATATTCCAATTAAGAAAAGCAGGGAGAAAAAACCCAGGAAGATATAGGAATATTAGCTATTAACTCTAGTATTCAACTGCATGCTGGATATTCCAATGAGTCAAGCCAAGAAAAAGAAGTGAGAGATAAAAGTTCTAGGGACCAAAGAGGAAAAACTGCCTTGGTTTGCAGATGGGATGATAATCTATCTAGAAAATCCCAGAGACTCAACAGAAAAACTGTTAAAATAGGAAAAGGGTTCAGTTAAGAGAGCTATACACAAAAATCAGCTGTTTCCTATATACTAATATTAAGCAATTAAAAAACCCATGGGGGGAAAAGCCTTTCATATTAGCAATGACAAACGCCTTATTATTGTTTATTATTGCATTGTACGTTGACTTCCAATGAAGACACATATAAAACCTTCAAGAAGTACAAAAATAAACACCTAAATAAGTGAACAGCAAATTTTGTTCTTAAATTGAGATACTTGATATTTTTTAAATGTCAATGAGCTCATGAACCTAAATTCAAAATAATTCTAAAAAAAAAATCCACTGGATATTTAGGTGAAATTTGGGAAACTGATGCTGAAGTGCATCAGAAGGAGGAAATGAAAAGAAAAAATAAAATATTGAAGAACAAGGACAATGAGAGGGAATTGCCCTGTTAGATGACAAAATAAACTGCAAATCTATTGCAAGTAAAATGGGATGATAGTCACGCAGAGGTAGATAAGTAGAAAAACATCTGTTTATACATGAGAATTTATTGCACAACCAAAGTGGCATTTCAGTTGTGGGGAAAGAATGATAAGACTTTTGCTATCCACGGGGGAAAATAACTTAAAGGTCGCCGTCTCATATCATATACAAAAACAAATTTCAGATGAGTTACAGAAAGTTTTAAAATAAAAGCTTCTGAGCTTGTTAGAAGGAAATAATGAAGAATGTTTTTATCCTCTAACAATAGGGACAGACTTCCTAAGCAATTGGAAAAACCAGACATGATCCCTGGAGGCAGGTGGCAGGCCCCTGGCCCACACTCAGCACTGAGGGATGCCCTGGGGGAACCTTCCCCCAGCAGCAGAGGTGGGCAGGGTGGGGGGGCTCTGAGGTTTCAAGATGTGCGCTCACCCAGGTGCCCTCACTTCACCCACTTCCTTTTTTTAAAATTAGGGGTGTAATTGCTTTACAGGAGCTTCCCTGGTGGCTCAGTGGTAAAGAATCCACCTGCCGCTACAGGAGACCTGGGTTCAATCCCTGGATCAGAAAGATCCCCTGGAGAAGGAGATGGCAACCCACTCCAGTATTCTTGCCTGAGAAATGCCGTGGGCAGAGGAGCCTGGTGGGCTACAGTCTGTAGGGTCACAAAGAGTTGGACACGACTCAGTAACTAAACAAGTGCAGAAAGCGTCCCTCAATTCCTATTTTTCTAAGTCATTCTATTGGTAATTCATATGAAATCTTATCAAATAAAAGCCTGAACATAGGATAACCATAAATTAATGTGATGTATCAAAATAATCGTTTCTGCCGTACGACAACGTGTGAATCAGCTCAATGTATACATATATCCCCTCCCTCTTGGACCTCCTTGCCATCCCACCCACCATCCCACCCCTCTAGGTCATCACAGAGCATGGAGCTGAGCTCCCTGTGCTATACAGCAGGGTCCCACTAGCTAGCTATTTCACACATGGTCGTGTACACGTGTCAACCCCAATCTCCCAGTTCATTCCACTCCTCCTCCCCACCCCGTGCCCACTGGACACTCTCTGCATCTTCGTCTCTACTCCTGCCCCACAAGTAGGCTCATCTATGCCACTTTGCTAGATTCCACATGTATGCATCAATGCACAGTATTTGTTTTTCTCTGACTGACTTCATTCTGTATGACTGACTCTAGGTTCACCCAGCTTCTAAGCCCTCTTTCCCCAGCCTGGAAAGCCTCCCCAGCAAACTTCCACCATTTACCTTATAGCTCAATGGGGGGAAAGTCAAACTAGATTGGTTAAAAAATTGGGGGGCTTATAAAAACTAGTGGCACACAGTGTACCGTTATAACCAGCATCATCTTGTAGAACTTGCTTTGGTGAAGGAATTATTCTGTATTTTCACCATCCATGTCCCTAGTGGTCACTAACCACATGGGACTATTAAACACTTTAAAATGTAGCTAGTATACCAGAAGGGCTAAGTGTTTTATCTTAATTAAGTGAAATTTGGGGCTTCCCTGGTGGCTCAGTGGTAAAGAATCTGCCTGTCAATCAATGCAGGAGACCTAGGTTCAGTCCCTGGGTTGAGAAGATCCCCTGCAGAAGGAAATGGCTACCCATTTTCCCAGATTCTTGTCTGGGAAATCTCATGGACACTGGAGCAGCCTGACCAGCTACAATCCATGAGGTCGCAAAAGGGTCAGACATGACTTAGGGACTAAACAAGTGAAATCTACATATAAATCTCCACAGGAGACTAGTGGTTAACATATTGGGCCAGGCAGTTTTTAACCAATCTCAGCCTAAGCCTGCTGGGACCTCACTAAGGGTCCGCAGAGAGATGGACTCAGGCCAGGATTGTTAGGGCTGGACCTAGGAGAGCCAGAAGAGGCTGTATTAATTTCCTGTTGATGCCAGAACAAACAACTGCAGATTCAGTGGCTTAAACCAACACAGAGTTATTTATTGTCTTACCATTCTGGAGGTCAGAAATCCAAGTCAGTCTTAAGGTGGCAGCAGGACTGGGTCATGCTGGAGGATCGAGGGGAGAGTGGATTCCTTGCCTTTTCCAGCTCCTAGAGGCTGTCTCCATTCCTTGGTTTATGGTCCCTTCCTTCCATCATCAAAGCCAACAGTTGAGCATCTTCAAAATTTCTCTTTCTCTCTGACCTCTGCTTCCGGTATCTCATCACCTCCTCCGCCTCTGACCCTCCCGACTCCCCTCCTATAAAGACTCATGTGATTACATTGGGATAACCCAGGATCATCTCTGCATCCTAAGAGCCTTCATTCAATCATACCTGCAAAGGTTCTTTTCCTCTGTAAGGTAACATTCACAGGTTTCAGGACTTAAGATATAGACCTTTAAAAATATACATATATTTATTTATTTGGCTGCACTGGGTCTTAGTGGTGGCATCTTTGATCTTTGTTGCCCTGCACAGGATCTGTAGTAGCAACATGTGGACTCTTATTTGTGGCATATGGGATCTAGTTCCGTAATCAGAGATCCAACCTGGGCCGCCTGCAATGGGAGTGTGGAGTCTTAACCACCGGACCACCAGGGAAATCCTGACATAGACACTGTGGGGAGGTCATTTCTGAGGTTACCTGAGGGGGTGACCAATGTTTTCCATCACACAGGATCTGGGGATAATGGCATCACCCCTGGAAGCTGAGCTGGGGGTGGGCTTAGCCACAGAAGTCTCTGTGTTGGAAGAATTCTTGCCTTCATGGTGGGCATGGCATGCTGGATTCAGTTCATGGTAGAGAGAGCACCCGCCAGACTTCTCGGGGAGAAGGCTGCTGAGCCCATCAGAAAGAATCAGGGTCCCTGCCAAATGCCCTGCGGTTGGAGACAGAGCTCCATCCAGTTTGGGGGAGGAGAGCCTGGCTGCAGCCTGGGCAGATGGGTGACTCCCGTGAGGGGTGGGTGAAAAAGTAGGGGTGTCTGTGAATAGAAGCCTGCGCAGTATCTCCTAGACATTGGAGAGTTATTGACTGTTTTCTGAGCTGGGAAGTTATATAAACAGAGCCATGTTTAAAGAAGATTAAGCTGGCAGTTGTGTGCAAGCAGGGCCTGGGGGGGTTGGGGGGCTGGATAAACACGGGCATGTAATGATTAGTTTCAGAGGGAACAGTGGGAGTGGGGAGAGCAGAAAGTATGTGCAAGAAACATCCTGTCAAACAGAATATGCACTAAAAATACCACTGTTGCACTAAATCAAAAATGGCAGCTACATCCTACATCATTTTGAAAAAAAAATGATGCCGGTTTTAAGTGGTTTCTACTCTCAATTTGTGTCACAGTAGCCTGTTAAACGGTTTTGTTAATGCCTACAGCTGTCACCATACAATATATGTTTAGCAGGTGTACACTGAAACTTACTATATCCACTAAGTGGTTTTTTCTTTTTTTAAAAAAAAAAAAACAACAACTTTATTTTGTGTTGAGGTATGGATGGAAAAGTTATGACCAACCTAGATAGCATATTCAAAAGCAGAGACATTACTTTGCCGACTAAGGTCCGTCTAGTTAAGGCTATGGTTTTTCCCGTGGTCATGTATGGATGTGAGAGTTGGACTGTGAAGAAGGCTGAGCACCGAAGAATTGATGCTTTTGAACTGTGGTGTTGGAGAAGACTCTTGAGAGTCCCTTGGACTTCAAGGAGATCCAACCAGTCCATTCTGAAGGAGATGAGCCCTGGGACTTCTTTGGAAGGAATGATGTTAAAGCTGAAGCTCCAGTACTTTGGCCACCTCATGCAAAGAGTTGAGTCATTGGAAAAGACTCTGATGCTGGGAGGGATTGGGGGCAGGAGGAGAAGGGGATGAGAGAGGATGAGATGGCTGGATGGCATCACTGACTCAATGGACATGAGTCTGTGTGAACTCCGGGAGATGGTGATGGACAGGAAGGCCTGGTGTGCTGCAATTCATGGGGTCTCAAAGAGTCGGACACGACTGAGCGACTGAACTGAACTGAACTGATGGCTGATTAACCATGTTGTGATTGTTTCGGGTGGACAGCAAAGGGACTCAGCCATACATGCGCATGGATCCATTCTCCCCTAAACCCCACTCCCATCCAGGCTGCCGTATAACATTGAGCAGGTTCCCTGTGCTATACAGTAGGTCCTTGCTGGTTGTCCATTTTAAACACAGCAGTGTGTACATGTCCATCCCGAACTCTCTAACTATCGCTTCCCCTCTATCCTTCCCCACAGCAACCATCAGTTGGTTCTCTAAGTCTGTGAGTCTGTTTCTGTTTTGTAAATAAGTTCATTTGTATCATTTCTTTTTAGATACCACATGTAAGTTTGTCATACAATTTTTCTCCCACTAAGTGTTTTTCTTTTTTAAAAAAACATAGTTCCTCATTTAGATATTAGAAAGAACATATGGTGACAGATGTTTAAATTAGCACATATAAGATGCACAGCCCAGGATGACTACTCCAGTAGTAGCAACAGATAGATATAGTTTCACCATAAGAAGTTTTGACATTTGCTACTTTTCACCTTTAGAAAAATGAGCCCTGCTGTAACTTAGCAGATGGCCCCACGCTATGGCTTGCCTGCCATCTGGAATTTGTTTTGATAAATCCAGACATTAGGGATATGTTATCTTCCCAGCTAAATATAACATTTAGTTCACTCGCTGGCAACCTATGCGTTTCTTTCTCATGCTAAAAAAAGAGTACTGTTGTTAGAGCTTGCATTTTGGTCACTGGGTATAAACCTCCAAAGACAACTCAGTCAGCCTTTAGTGACCTAAAGACCAACTTGGAAGGAGGAGGCAGAGGCAGATCTGAGCAGGCTGGAATGTCGCCCTGGGGATTTGTGGGCAGCTGAGTCCTGCAGGACAGGGGGTTTGAGATGTGTCGGATGCTCCATCATTTAATGCACTCGTGTCTCTGTAGACACCTACAGATGTCTGGAAGCTTATCTTTTCCCTTTACTTTAGAAAATTCCAATTTTTAAAGTTATGCACATATTAGAAAGTAAAGGACTTCCTCAGTGGTCCAGTACTTAAGACGCCACCATCCCACAGCAAGGGGTTTGATCCCTGGTTGGGGTACCAAGACATCATATGCCACGTGGCTAAAAAAAAAAAAAAAACTGAAATCATTTTATGAGCTTGTAACAAAAGCAGCACTCCCCAAGCCAGCCTGCCTACCCTTGATTCCCGCATCAAGAGGTTTCTAGTTCCAACTACTTTAGTTGTTTGTTTGTTTTTTTAATTTTTGCCTCTATATGTTGAAAAACCACTTGCCTATGCTGCTATTTGTTGATTGGTTCTGCTTTGATATCATCTTTTGTCTCCCTTCTGTGCAAGAAAACAATTAGGTCTCATATATTGTACTCCCTTCCCAATATAAATAAGTATATTCTATTAAATAGAAATTGGCTTCCCAGCTGGCTCAGTTGGTAAAGAATCTGCCTGCCAGAGAAGGAGATGCAGGAGAAATGGGTTCAATCCTTGGGCTGGAAAGTTCCCTTGAAGTAGGTAATGGCAACCCACCCCAGCATTCTTGTCTGGAGGATCCCATGGACAGAGGAGCCTGGTGGGCTACCATCCACAGGGTGGAAAAAAGTGGGACATGACTAAGCACACGTGCATGCATATGAGTAGAAATCAGTATACAGCATTTATATTACTACAGCTATGGAAATATTACTCGTGACTTAGCCGCTCGGTGTACCATGCTGTGCTTAGTCATTGTCGTGTCCGACTCTTTGCGATCCCACGGACTGTAGCCCGCTAGGCCCCTCTGTCCATGGGGATTCTCCAGGCAAGAATACTGGAGTAGGTTGCCATGCCTTCCTCCAGGGGATCTTCCCAACCCAGGGATCAAACCAAGGTCTCCCACATGGCGGGCAGATTCTTTACCATCTGAGCTACCAGTGAAGTCCATGTGGTGTACTATAATAACTAAAATGAGCTACATTTTTTTTTGTCCAACTTTTTGCTTTCTTTAGAAAATAATAGGGACTTCCTCAATGACTCAGTGGTAAAGAATCTGCCTGCAAAGTAGGAGACACAGGAGACAGGGGTTCAGCTCCTGGGTTGGGAAGATCCCCTGGAGAAGGAAATGGCAACCTTGACTGGAGAATATTCTTGACTGCAGAATCCCATAGACAGAGGAGTGTGGCAGGCTACAGTCCACAGGGTCTCAAAGAGTCGGACACAACTGAGCCTGCACACACAGTTCAGTTCAGTTCAGCGGCTGTCGTGTCTGACTGTTTGCGACCCCATGAATCCCAGCACGCCAGGCCTCCCTGTCCATCACCATCTCCCAGAGTTCACTCAGACTCACGGCCATCGAGTCCGTGACACCATCCAGCCATCTCATCCTCTGTCATCCCCTTCTCCTCCTGCCCCCAATCCCTCCCAGCATCAGAGTCTTTTCCAATAACTCAACTCTTTGCATGAGGTGGCCAAAGTACTGGAGCTTCAGCCTTAGCATCATTCCTTCCAAAGAAATCTCAGGGCTGATCTCCTTCAGAATGGACTGGTTGCATCTCCTTGCAATCCAAGGGACTCTCAAGAGTCTTCTCCAACACCACAGTTCAAAAGCATCAATTCTTCAGCTCTCAGCCTTCTTCACAGTCCAACTCTCACATCCATACATGCCACAGGAAAAACCATAGCCTTGACTAGACGGACCTTAGTTGGCAAAGTAATGTCTCTGCTTTTGAATATGCTATCTAGGTTGGTCATAACTTTTCTTCCAAGGAATAAGCGTCTTTTAATTTCATGGCTGCAGTCACCATCTGCAGTGATTTTGGAGCCCCAAAAATAAAGTCTGACACTGTTTCCACTGTTTCCCCATCTATTTCCCATGAAGTGATGGGACTGGTTGCCATGATCTTCGTTTTCTGAATGTTGAGCTTTAAGCCAACTTTTTCGCTCTCCTCTTTTACTTTCATCAAGAGGCTTTTTAGCTCCTCTTCACTTTCTGCCATAAGGGTGGTGTTATCTGCATATCTGAGGTTATTGATATTTCTCCCGGCAATCTTGATTCCAGCTTGTGTTTCTTCCAGTCCAGCGTTTCTCATGATGTACTCTGCATATAAGTTAAATAAGCAGGGTGACAATATATAGCCTTGACGTACTCCTTTTCCTATTTGGAACCAGTCTGTTGTTCCATGTCCAGTTCTAACTGTTACTTCCTGACCTGCATACAGATTCCTCAAGAGGCAGGTCAGGTGGTCTGGTATTCCCATCTCTTTCAGAATTGTCCACAGTTTATTGTGATCCACACAGTCAAAGGCTTTGGCATAGTCAATAAAGCAGAAATAGATGTTTTTCTGGAACTCTCTTGCTTTTTCCATGATCCAGCAGATGTTGGCAATTTGATCTCTGGTTCCTCTGCCTTTTCTAAAACCAGCTTAAACATCAGGGAGTTCACGGTTCACATATTGCTGAAGCCTGGCTTGGAGAATTTTGAGCATTACTTTACTAGCATGTGAGATGAGTGCAATTGTGCAGTAGTTTGAGCATTCTTTGGCATTGCCTTTCTTTGGAATTGCAATGAAAACTGACCTTTTCCAGTCCTGTGGCCACTGCTGAGTTTTCCAAATTTGCTGGCATATTGAGTGCAGCACTTTAACAGCATCATCTTTCAGGATTTGAAATAGCTCAACTGGAATTCCATCACCTCTACTAGCTTTGTTCATAGTGATGCTTTCTAAGGCCCACTTGACTTCACTTTCCAAGATGTCTGGCTCTAGATTAGTGATCACATCATCATGATTATCTGGGTCGTGAAGATCTTTTCTGTACAGTTCTTCAGTGTATTCTTGCCACCTCTTCTTAATATCTTCTGCTTCTGTTAGGTCCAGACAATTTCTGTCCTTTATCGAGCCCATCTTTGCATGAAATGTTCCCTTGGTATCTCTAATTTTCTTGAAGAGATCTCTAGACTTTCCTATTCTGTTCTTTCCCTCTATTTCTTTGCATTGATCACTGAAGAAGGCTTTCTTATCTCTTCTTGCTATTCTTTGGAACACTCATGTCCTGAAATAAGGTCAAGGGACTCCTAAGACCCAGGACTACCCTCACAAGAATGTTTCCAGCTTGGCTTGCTGCCCACTCTCTTGCTGACATTTGGGATGGGATAACAGGAGTGGCCTTGGGGATGCAAGAGGCCCAGGGAGCTGCCTTCTGTGGCCAATGCCTCTGGCCATCCCCACGGTGGCAACTTGCGGACGCTGTAGTGACAGCTCTGTCTGGGGCCGTGACACTTCCTTCATCTTGTTTCAGAAACTGATTCACATCTCCAGACTTACCGCTCGAATTTCATTCTTTATCTCCCTTCTAGACTTCTAAATTATGTTATGAACTTCTTTTCATCGTGCCTCTACCATGGTCCAGCTGGATGGAATCACTGATCCAGCTAATAAAGATGATCTCTAAAAAGAGCCCCAAGACACTCAGTCGCGTATGACTCTTTGCGGCCACACGGACTGTAACTCCACCAGGCTTCTCTGTCCGTGGGATTCTCCAGGCAAGAATACTGGAATGGGTAGCCATCTCTTTCTCCAGGGGATCTTCCTGACCCAGGAATTGAACCCTGTCTCCTGCACTGCAGGCAGATTCTTGACCACTGAGTCACCAGGTGTGCCCTTTATAAGCATTAGTCAAATATTAACAAAAAGATGTTGTTTTCTTACGTGTCTCCTATAGGGCTTATAAAGAAACCACTCCTTCCCAGGTAGTGTATACAGGATTCAGTAACTGTTGATGCTCAGAGAGTGCTTTTGGAATTACTCATCTAGTGTTACTTGAGAATAAATATTTTCCTGTGACACATACATCCCATGTTAATGGGATGCTTACTACCCACTTGCTTTCAACACCAAACTTAGGAAGTGGTGACCTGAAATAAGCAGTAGTTAGATACAGTGTGGAAATGGTGATTTTTTTATTTTATTTTATTTTTTGAAATATAGTTGGTTTACAATGTTGTGTTAATTTCTGCTGCACAATAGAGTGCTTCAGTTCAGTTCAGCCACTCAGTCGTATCCGACTCTTTGTGACCCCATGTACTGCAGCACTCCAGGCTCCCCTGTCCATCATCAACTCCCAGAGCTTACTCAAACTCGTGTCCGTTGAGTCAGTGATGCCATCCAACCATCTCATCCTCTGCCATCCCCTTCTCCTCCTGCCATCAATCTTTCCCAGCATCAGGGTCTTTCCCAATGAGTCAATTCTTTGAATCAGTGGCCAAAGTATTGGAGTTTCAGCTTCAGCATATGTCCTTCCAAAGAATATTTAGGACTGATATCCTTTAGGATGGACTGGTTGGATCTCCTTGCAGTCCAAGGGACTCTCAAGAGTCTTCTCCAACACCACAGTTTGAAAGCATCAATTCTTCGGTGCTCACCTTTCTTTATAGCTGGCAATCTTGATTCCAGCTTGTGCTTCATCCAGCCTGGCATTTCACATGATGTACTCTGCATATAAGTTAAATAAGCAGGATGACAATATACAGCCTTGATGTACTCCTTTCCCAATTTGGAACCAGTCTGTTGTTCTATGTCTAGTTCTAACTGTTGCTTCTTGATCTACATACAGATTTCTCAGGAGGCAGGTAAAGTGGTCTGGTAGTCCCATCTCTTTAAGAATTTTCTGCAGTTTGTTGTGATCCACAGAGTCAAAGGCTTTGACATAGTCAATAAAGCAGAAGTAGAAGTTTTTCTGGAACTCTTTTGCTTTTTTGATGATCCAACAGATGTTGGCAATTTGATCTCTGGTTCCTCAGCCTTTTCTAAATCCAGCTTGAACATCTGGAAGTTCACTGTTCATGTACTGTTGAAGCCTGGCTTAGAAAAATTTGAGCATCACTTTGCTAGCATGTGAGATGAGTGTAATTGTGTGGTAGTTTGAACATTACATGACATTGCCTTTCTTTGGAATGGGAATGAAAAACTGAGCTTTTCCAGTCCTGTGGCCACTGCTGAGTTTTCCAAATGTGCTGGCATATTGAGTGCAGCACTTTCACAGCATCATCTTTCAGGATTTGAAATAGCTCAACTGGAATTCCAATCCCAAAGAAAGACAGGAAGACGCTGCAGACACCTGTTTGATCCCTTAGGATCAAACCTAAGGAGGAGGGCATGGCAACCGACTCCAGTATTCTTGCCTGGAGAATGCCATGGACAGAGGAGCCTGGGGGGCTACAGTCCATAGGGTTGCAAAGAGTCCGACACGACTGAAACGACTGACTACGCACACACAACCGTGACAAACCAGTGGCAGGGGCTCATTTACACATCCTGTGTGCAGGGAAGCCATGTAGGGTGCAAAGTTACTTCACTGTAACATGAAGAATCTACTGTTATTGCATAAAGGTGGGTAATACATGAATTTACACTTTTGTCATGCAACCTAGTTTGATTCAGCTTAAGGCGTATACATGGGTGCACACTCAGTGGCTTCAGGCATGTCCGACTCTGCGACCCCAAGAACTGTTGCCCGCCAGGCTCCTCTGTCCATGAGATTCTCCAGGCAAGAACACTGGAGTGGGTTTCCATGCCCTCCTCCAAGGGATCTTCCTGACCCAGGAATCGAACCCACATCGCCTGTATCTCCTGTACTGCAGCGGATTCTTTATCGCCAAGCCCCAGGGGAAATCCCTTAAGGCCCGCATATGCGTCCTGAGAGTCCTAGCCTACTTCTCAAACCACAGGCGCCCACCTCCTTACTCTGACCTTTGAGGTCAGAAACCTTTCCTGGCAGGATCCTGTACAACCTTGGGAGTGAGGCGAGATCTGCCCACTGCCTAACCTCAGATGCCAGCTCAAGGGTCGATGTTCCCTCTCTCTCTTTAATGCTCCCTTTCCTGGATCCCTTGAGTTTGCGCCCACTCCTGTGACCTCAGGGAAGTCACCTCACCTTCCCGGGTCTGTTTCCTCATCCTTCAATGCCCTGGTTGGCGCCGTCAGATGATCCTAAGGCAAGCAACCTGAGAAGCCCCGTGAACTCCAGCACTCTCTGACCTCAGTGCTTGGTTTCCTGTGGGAGGAGATACGTTTACATAAAGAAGAACTCGCTTCACAAATTTCTCTCTTTCCTCTAAAATTCTCGGTAGGCTTACCACTATTTCCACCCTTCTTCTCAACTGAAATAAATTCACCTTCTTCAGACTGTCGTTTTATCAGCAACTTTTCCCCACAGTACTGGGTCCTGACCCATGATTGCCTATGTTCACCCATAATACAAGTCCTCTTGTCTTTTGCCTGGCCAGCCGAATCTTTAGTCATCAAGAATTTAATACTGGAAATTCCATTCCTAATGTACACATGCGTAGTTTCTCATCTTACCTATAACTCTTCTGTATCCATCATCTTATTTGATCCTTGCAACAACTCTACACAGTCCGATGCTTTCCTGTGACTCAGGGATCTGATGCCTGATGCTCCAAGGTAACGCTGATGTATGTAATTATAACAGAAATAAAGTGCACGGTAAATGTAATGTATTTGAATCATCCTGAGACCATCTCTCTCCAACCCCCCGCTGGTCTCTGAAAAATTGTCATCCATGAAAGCAGTCCCTGGTGCCAGAAAGGTTGGGGACCACTGAGGAAATGACAGAAGTAGAAACTGGGGTTCAGGCAGCATCTATATCTCAGTAGTCAATAAGTGATGCTCAGTCGTGTCCAACTCTTTGAGATGCCATGGACTGTAGCCCACCAGACTCCCTGTCCATGGGATTCTCCAGGCAAGAATACTGGAGTGGGTTGCCCTTTCCATCTTCAGGGGATCTTCCTGACCCAGGGATCGAACCCGTGTTTCTTAGGTCTCCTGCATTGGCAGGTAGATTCTTCACAACTGAGCCACCTGGGAAGTACCTGGTTAAAACCTGCATTGTCTGACACCAGCTACTTTGAAAATCTGTAAAATTCACATTTCCATATTCTGTCAATACACAAGGGCGTAAGAAACCTTTTCCCCACCCCATGTGTAACAAGCTGCTTAGGACTTAGGATACTTCTTTTCATGAGTAAAGTTTGATTATTGCAATGAAAAATAACTCATCGAACATGGTTGAAGAGGTGTGAGAGTGCACGAAAGTGAAAGTGTTAGTTGCTCAGTCGTGTCTGACTCTTCGTGACCCCGTGGACTGTAGCCCACCAGCCTCCTCTGCCCATGGAATTTCCCAGGCAAGAATACTGGACTGGGTTGCCATCCCTCCTCCAGGGGATCCTCCTGACCCAGAGACTGAACCCGCCCCCAACATTGCAGGCAGGTTGTTTACCATCTGAGCCACCAGGGCGACTGTGAGAATGCATCTTGCTGCTCAAAATGCTGACGGAGGCTTGTGGATGTTGAGAGCAGGGAGGGACCTTGGAAATCATCGAGTCCAACACTGCACACATTATGCAAACAAATCAACAAGATTCTACAGGAAGTGTGCCTTGCCCAATGTCACAGATCGAGTTTGACCACTACACGCAGAGCATTTGGGAACTGGCGGAAAAGATATACAAACCTCTGGGGACCAGTGCCACCGTCCACCACCCACGGGCCCACCCCCTCCCCCTGGAGAACCTGGTCTGTGACAGACACACGATGCTCTCTACTTGATGAGCCCCGATTTTGCCAAATCACTCCCAGGGGAGCACCACCCTTCCCAGAAAGGAGATTGGCCATGCTCCTCCAAGTCTCTCCTGTGTGTGTCCTCCTGCACCTTCAGGGTGGCTGACCCAGGGAGGCGGGCTGCCAGAGGGAAGAAAGCTCTTGGGTGGAAGAAGGCAGAGCTCAAGACATTTCTGAGGACCTCCCTGGTGGCTCAGTGGTAAAGAATCTGCCTGCCAATAAGGGTTCAATCCCTGGTCCAGGAGGATCCCACATGCTATGGAGCAACTAAGCTCGTGGGCCACAACAACTGAGCCTGTGCTCCAGAGCCCGGGGAACCATGACTGCTGAGCCCATGTGCCACAACTACGGATGTCCATGTGCCTAGAGCCAGTGCTCCACAACGAGAGAAGCCATCACAAAGAGAATCCTTCGAGATGCCGCGAAAGAAATCCTGTGAGCAGCGATGAATATCCAGTGCAGCCGAAAATGAATAAATGAATGAATTAATTAAATATAACTTCCTTAAAAGAAAACAACACCTCCCCTCTGGAAGCAGGGCCCTCTCACGATTCCTGAGCACAAGCACAGCCATTTCTCTGCAGGCTCCTGGACTGGGGACTCTGCCCCTGTATAGATCTCTCTGGGCTCAGAACTGCCTACCCATCTCTCCACCTGCCTCGTACGGTGCTGTCTGTTTCCCCAGAGCCCCCTGCCTCTGTGTGCTCTCATGTGCCCACCGTGGGCCTCAGGTGCCCTCATCTGGCAGTGGGATGGACCTCACCCCAGCCTCCACCAGGCACGCCTGGGCGCTGAGCACCTCCTCTGTTGCTTCATCAGTGGAATTTTGTTGCTGCTACTGTTTAGCTGCTAAGTTGTGGCCAACTCTTTTGCAACCCTGTGGGCTGCAACCCTCCAGGTTCCTCTGTCCGTGGGATTTCCCACGCAAGAATACTGGAGTGGGTTGCCATTTTCTCCTCCAGGGGTCTTCCCAACCCAGGGATTGAATCCAAGTCTCCTACATTAGCAGGTGGATTCTTTCGCACTGAGCCACCTGGAAAGCCTCATCAGTGGAAAGAAGCTCACAAAACCTACCTCGCAGGCTGGTAGAGTAGGATTGAAACCATGCTGACACAGCCCCTGATCTAGAGGAGATCCTAAGTAATGGGAGCTGTCGGTCTGATTTGCCACATCACTGTCACCAGCCTGCAGCTGCCTAGAGGTTAAGGACCGGGCATGTCATTAGTGTGTCTCCTGTGCCCAGGATATACTGCTGCCTGATAAATGTCTACAGAACGGTATGACAGAGACCCACCCTGGCGACTGTGCCCAGGAATGTCTGCGCTCACCATCTCAGTGCTTCCCAAAGTGTTTGCTAGAATGCTCTCCATCAAAACCACCAGCCACACGACTTAGCTCCTTTTGGTTATCAGGAAAGGAAGGGGTGGCCTTCATGAAAGTGTTCCTTAAACTGTGGTGAGAACGAAATAAAAAAGGAGAAAATGAGCATCTTCATCGAGGGACATTCTAGAATGTTGAAAGAAGGATTTAGGAGGAAATGGTTAGAGTTGCTGTTTCACAGAGGGGCGTTTGCTCAAGGGCCTGTTTTCACTCACAAGGCTGGTGTCAGGGCCCCGGTGAACCTGAGCTGCCTTCAGACGTGCAGGAGGTGGATCGTGGGTTTCACACACGTGTGACTTTTGACTTAGTTCAGAGGATCGGGTTTGCTGAGAGGTGTCCGATTGCCAAAAAGTCTATCCAAGGGCTGCTTTGATGGGGTGAGGGGTGGTGACCCTGAACAGCCATGCCGACACTCAGCCATGGCTCCCTAGCCCATCCCCGGGTCAGGCGCCTGCCAGCAGACCATGGGTGGTACGAAGTCCATGTGTTCAGGCTTCAGTTACCAACATAGAGGAAGGGGTGTGTGCCAGAGGGTGAGGTTTAGTTGTTGGAAATAGAAACAACAGCAGTAAGCTTCAGAGCTTGCTGTAACTACTGTACCTTTCTCAATTCATCTCTAAACTGAGAAACCTTTCCTTCCCGCCCTGGGTCAGTGGCCCTTTCACAAAGCCTTGGCCATCCTCTCACCTCTTTCAGTCCCTGGAACATGCTCTCTGAAGCCCTGGGATTCTTAATTCAGTTCATCTCTTTGGACACTTATCATCATTTTCTGTCTCGCATTATTATTATTAAGTTTTTTTTTTTTTGGATGTGGACCACTTTTAAAGTCTTTGTTGAATTGTTACAACAGTACTTCTGCTTTATGATTTTGGGTTTTTGGCCCAGAGACAGGTGGGATCTCAGCTCCCTGTCCTGGAATTGAACCTGTGCCCCCTGCACTGGAAGGTGAAGTCTTAATCACTGGACTGCCAGGGAAGTCCTTGTCTTACACATTATTGTTCTTTATGTAAATCTCTGTGTTTCCCATCAGATTGCAAGCTCCTCAAGATCAGAAGCAGAAATCCCTTGGTTTTATGTAGCACATAATACAGTGCCTTGGCTATACTGAAGCATGAGATGTATTGTAAATATTTCCTGAATGAACAAGGGAAAAAGTGAAGTAAAGTGTATCTTGAGACTTTAAAAACAATGAAAAGCTTCAAAATTAGTGGAAGGAAGGTCTCATGTAATCATTTAAAAATAAAATTTACAAAGTGATTTGAAAAACCGAGAGAATGATTTGGGAAAGTCAGGAAGTTTCACTTCTTTAAATATGCCCAGCTAACCTGTGAATCCCTCAAGGAGATCGACCATATTTTAAAATCATTTCCAATCCTCACTACTTAGCGCAGCTTTTAGGCTAATTTTTGTCTTTCATTGTTTATGACAATGGGAACATCTTTATTTCTTTTGCTTATCAAAAAGTAGCATATGATAAATGTAAAATTTAAACAATGTAGAAGTGGAGAATGTTTTTTGTTTAGGTAACACTCTCTAGCTCCTCTCCCTCTTTTTTTAGGGGGGTGGGGCCTCGCTAAGAAGCCTGCAGGATCCTAGTTCCTCGACCAGGGCTCAAACCCTTGCCTTCTGCACTGGGAGCTCACAGTCTTAACCACTGGACTACCAGAAAAGCTCCTTAAACAATACAGAAACAAAAAGTAAAAAGATCTCACTAGGTCCATCTCCCAAGGGGCTACTTAGTGATGTTGTCCGTGGTTTTAGTGCAATATGAATAATATATTTACTCAGTCTATCTGCGATCTGCTCTTATAAACCATCAAAATGTTATGGTCTCATTTGGACTATATCATTTTCTCCATCATTGCACAATTTTCTTTATTAACTCTTCTTATGGTTGAAAATTCAAGTAGGTTTTAATTTTTGCTTTTAAAAGCCATGCTGGGGACCTCCCTGGAGGTCTAGTGATTAAGACTCAGTGCAGGAAGCATAGGCTCCATCCCTGGTTGGGGAACTAAGATCCCACATGTCGTGCAGCCAAAACATAAAAACAAACAAATAAATAAAAATAATGAGATAAATGAATAAATAAAAACAATGGCACTAGGTTCGCCAATTTCTTTTTACACTATGCTGCAGTAAAATCTTTGCGTGTACATCTTCTTCAACACAAGTGAGTATTTCTCTGGTTACCCTCAAACATGTAATTTATTGATTCCAAGGGTATGAATATTTAACATTTTGATAGATCCTGACAAATTTCCTTCAGAAAATGTTTTTTTTCTGATTTATATCCCCAACCAGAACCAACAAAACCTGTTGGACTTCCCTTTTTAAGTGTTTCCTGGGTGTATGGTAGAAGACTTGCAGTGATTTTTAAAATGATACTTTGGGTGCACAAAGTACACTTTTCCAGAAATTCTTATCTGGAATATGCGTTCTCCTTTGACCCTCACAAGAGTCCATTGTGGGGCTTCCCTGGTGGCTCAGTGGTAAAGAATCCACCTGCCAATGCAGGGGACACAGGTTTGATCTCTGGTCCAGAAAGATCCCACACACAGCGGAGCAGCTAAGCCCATTTGCTGCTACTGCTGAGCCTGTGCTCTAGAACCCAGAAGCTGCAACTGCTGAAGGCCACGTGCCCTGCAGCCTGTGCTCCACAACAGAAGTCAGCACAGTGAGAAGCACCCACACCGCAACTGGGGAGTAGCCCCTGCTCCCAGAAACTAGGGAAAAGCCCAGGCAGCAACGAAGACCCAGTACAGCCAAAAATAAATAAATAAAAATTATATGTAAGCTGAAGCTCCGATACTATGGCCACCTGATGAGAAGAGGAGACACTGGAAAGGACCCTGATGCTGGGAAAGATTAAGGGCAGAAGCAGAGCGGGGCAAGCGAGGATAAGATGGTTGGATGGCTTCATCGACTCAATGGACATGGCTTTGGGTAGACTCCAGGAGATAGTGAAGGACACAGAAGCCTGGTGTGCTGCAGTAGCAGAGTCAGACATGGGGTCACAAAGAGTCGGACATGACTTAGCGGCTGAACAACAACAATGTACTTGTGCTAAGTCACATCAGTCATATCCAATTCTTTGTGACCCTATGGACCATAGCCCGCCAGGCTCCTCTGTCCATGGGATTCTCCAGACAAGAATACTGGAGTGGGTTGCCATTTCCTTCTCCAGGGGATCTTCCCAACCCAGGGATCAAACCCAGGTCTGCTGCATTGCAGGCAGATTCTTTACAATCTGAGCCACCAGGAAAGCCCCCTGAAAAAAGTCCATGATATAAGTAGGGAAACCCCTATTCCTTTCTGATTCCTGTTTTAGGATCTCAGCCAAAAAGACTGGCCCCAAGTTTCACTGCAGGGCAGTGGCCTCCCAGAAGCAGAGCCTTGGAACTGTTTCCTGTTTCTCTTCCCACGAGCTGGGAGGACCAGCCTTGAGAGGCTAGGAGGCGAAGAGGGTTCTGCAAGTCTTGAACTTATACCAAAGTGTAAAGAATGATCTGATCAGGGTATTCATTTCCTCAGCTGAAATAAGCCCTCCTTTCTGACGGAGCCTAGTGGAGGGAGGAGGATGCAGGGGGCCTGGCTCTGGGAGGGTTCGGGGCAGGAACCCTTCTTCTACACCATTCTCAGAAGTGCCCAATGTAGAGGCTGGGGAAAGAGGTGACCTGGTGAATTCTCACTGCTTTCTGCTTCCCTTCCTTAAGGTTTTTAAATATTTCTTGAAAGTGTAATCTGCTGATCCTTGGCAAAGAAAGAAAATAGCACTAACCAGTACTATTGCTTCACAGAATTTTTCACCAGCTGTTGAGGGAGGGGTGCTTTGGCATTCCAGGCTACCTGACCTCTACATAGCAGCTTAGGCAGGAAAGTTGCTTCATTCTGAAGTCAAAATGAAAAGTCCCAGATCCTAACAGAGGCCAACAGACAAGGGAAGGTGGAAATTCCTAGGTGTGTGAATGTCTATATGGACCAGGCCTACATAGTTCTGTATTGTATCTCTGGGGCCTTTGCTATTAAACAGGTAAAATATGCCCAGTGTTGATGGAAGGGCTGAAGTTTTAATTTAATTTTAACATTTAAGTTAAAAACCTGACAAGTCATTTACTGAAAACCCTTGAAATAAGTTTCAAACAACTTGGGTATGTGGAAATACTTTTCCATGGTTAATTTTGTGAAATCTGAAAACCAATCAAGTGTTTCTGATGAAAATTTAGCATCTGAACTGAGATATGGTTTAAGCATGAAATACACACTGGCTTTCGAAGGCTTAGTATGAAAAAGAGAATGTAAAATGTCTTCATGATTTTTTTATATGGATGATATGTTGAAGTGATCATATGTTGGAAATAGGGAATTAAATAAAATATAATATTAAGATTAATTTTACCTGCTTTGTGCTCTTGCGGGTGTGCTGTGCACGTGCGCTCAGTCATGTCCATTACAAAGTTACACTCTGTGACCCCATGGTAGCCCGCCAGGCTCCTCTGTCCCTGGGATTCTCCAGGCAAGAACACTGGAGTGGGTTGCCATGCCCTCCTCCAGGGGATCTTCCCGACCCAGGGACTGAACTCAAGTGTCTTACGTCTCCTGCGTTGGCAGGCGGGTTCTTTACCACTAGCACCATTTGGGAAGGCCTTCTGTTTGTGCTCTTACGTTTTTTAATGTGGCTGCTAGAAAATGGGAAATTTAGGGGGCTTTCACCCCCTAATTAAATTTCACCCCCTTTCATTAATTCACCATGAATTTATTGAGCATCTAATATGTGCTAAGTCAAAGTAAGCATAATAGCTACAGCAATAGAAAAGAGTACCTTAGAAATTCATTGTATGTTCTTTGAAAAGATATATATGTGTGTATATATATATATATATGTCATCCTATTGAAATGTAACACTTCTTAAGACAAATTTTAAATTCACTTTTGTTTTGTCTTAGCTTTGTGAGTTTAACTCCCAGGCATTAATTTCGCCTTTTTCATTTTCTAATATACATATATAAGGTTCTACTTTTCCCTTAGCTGCTTCTTTAGCTGCAGTCCAAAAGAATTATAGTTGAATTTTCATAACTATTCATTTTAAATGTTTTATAATTTCCACTGAAGTTTGTCTTTAAATTGTGAACTTTTTAGAAGTGTGCCATTGGGTTTCAATATACGTGGGAGAAGTGGTTTGGATATCTTTTTATCGGTGATTTCTTTTTTAAAAATATTTTTTAAAAATTAATTTATGTATTTGGCTGCACTGGATTTCAGATCTTTGATCTAAGGCATGAAGGATATTTGATCTTTGTTGTGGCATGCAAATTCTTAATTGCAGCATGTGGGACCTAGTTCTCTGACCAGGGATCAAACCTGGCCCCCTGCCTTGGGAGCTCAGAGTCCTAGCCACTGGACCACAAAGGAAGTCCCTTTGGTGATTTCAAATTATCACTAATATCACATTGTTTTCAGAGAACATGGGCCTTTATGATACTGAATCATTAAAATTTGTTACAACTTCCTTTGTGGCCTAGTGTGATTGAGTTGTGAAAATGTTTCCTTTGTGCTTGAGAAAAAACATGTATCTATTTGACAGGTACAGGAACCTATATCCTATCCACTACAGTTAGCTTGTCAGGTGGCGCCAGAGGTAAAGAACCTGCCTGCCAGTACAGGAGGTGTTAAGTAATGCAGGTTCAAGCCCTGGGTTGGGAGGAGGGCACAGCAACCCACTCTAATATTCTTGCCTGGAGAATCCCATGGACATAGGAGCCTGGTGGGTTACATCCATGGGGTCGCAAAGAGTCTGACGAAACTGAGCACAGCTTATGTTAATTTTTTTTTTTTTTTCCAAATTTGAAGGGCCCTAACCGTGAACTTCCAGATGTTCAAGCTGGTTTTAGAAAAGGCAGAGGAACCAGAGATCAAATTGCCAACATCTGCGAGATCATCAAAAAAGCAACGGAGTCCCAGAAAAACTTCTATTTCTGCTTTATTGACTATGCCAAAGCCTTGACTGTGTGGATCACAATAAACTGTGGACAATTCTGAAAGGGATGGGAATACCAGACCACCTGACCTGCCTTATGAGAAACCTATATGCAGGTCAGGAAGCAACAGTTAGAACTGGACATGGAACAACAGACTGGTTCCAAATAGGAAAAGGAGTACGTCAAGGCTGTAGATTGTCACCCTGCTTATTTAACTTCTATGCAGAGTACATCATGAGAAACGCTGGGCTGGAAGAGACACAAGCTGGAATCAAGATTGCCAGGAGAAATATCAATAACCTCAGATATGCAGATGACACCACCCTTATGGCAAAAAGTGAAGAGGAGCTAAAAAGCCTCTTGATGAAAGTGAAAGAGGAGAGTGAAAAAGTTGGCTTAAAACTCAACATTCAGAAAACTAAGATGATGGCATCTGGTCCCATCACTTCATGGGAAACAGATGGGGAAACAGTGGAAGCAGTGTCAGACTTTATTTTGGGGGGCTCCAAAATCATTGCAGATAGCGATTGTAGCCATGAAATTAAAAGACGCTTATTTCTTGGAAGGAAAGTTATGACCAACCTAGACAGCATATTGAAAAGCAGAGACATTACTTTGTCAACAAAGGTCCATCTAGTCAAGGCTATGGTTTTTCCAGTGGTCATGTATGGATGTGAGAGACTGTGAGGAAAGCTGAGTGCCAAAGAATTGATGCTTTTGAACTGTGGTGTTGGAGAAGACTCTTGAGAGTCCCTTGGTCTGCAAGGAGATCCAACCAGTTCATTCTAAAGGAGATCAGTCCTGGGTGTTCATTGGAAGGACTGATGCTAAAGCTGAAGCTCCAGTACTTTGGCCACCTCATGCGAAGAGTTGACTCATTGGAAAAGACTCTGATGCTGGGAGGGATTGGGGGCAGGAGGAGAAGGGGACGACAGAAGATGAGATGGCTGGATGGCATACCGACTCAATGGACATGAGTTTGAGTAAACTCCGGGAGTTGGTGATGGACAGGGAGGCCTGGCGTGCTGCGATTCATGGGGTCGCAAAGAGTCAGACACGACTGAGTGACTGAACTGAACTGAATTTCCTATAATTTTTGGTCTGCTTTACCTGTCAGTTTCTAGGAGATAAGCTTTAAAATCTCCTGCTATGATTGTAGATTTTTCAAGTTCCCCATGTAAATCCATCAATTTTAGCTTTATAATTTTAAGATTATACTATTAAATAGGTATGATTTCATGATTTTTGTATCTTCTTGGTGTACAGGTTTCTTCATTTACATTAAAACTTTTCACCTTATCTGAAGCTAGGGAATGTGGAGGTGGGGGGATAGGGTGCTCTTTAACATGACCTCCCTTCTGTTTTCTCCAGCTGGATTTCTAGGGCAGGGAGGGCGAGCACTGGAGTTAGGAAGGGATCTCTGGCTCAGATGGTAAAGAATCTGCCTGTAATGCAAGAAACCTGGTTTCGATCCCTGGGTTAGGAAGATCTCCTGGAGAAGGGAATGGCAACCCACTCCAGTAGTCTTGCCTGGAGAATTCCACGGACAGAGAGCGGGGCCTGATGGGCTATGCTCACAAAAAGTCAGACCCAACTGAGTGACTAACACTCTGACTCAGGGAAGATGTGACGGGCATGGTGGAAAGAGGGCATAACTTGAAGCCAGCATATCTAGAATGCCGCCCGCCCTCCACCACCCTCCCTCCACCACCCTCCCCCAGGAGCCATGTGCCAGCTCCTGGTGGGCAGAGGAGAGATTGGGAGCAAGGCAGCTGACGGACTTCTGGAGTAGGGGAGCAGGAAGGCCAGGGAGGGGCATGGGCTAGCAGGGTGGAGGGGCCCCTCTGAGCCATCTAGCCCTGTCCTTACCTCACATGGTCCCAGGAAGGGAATTGCCAGGGAGCCCTGGGCTGTCACCCAGCCCCAAGTGTGGCAAAAAACCCCAGCAACAAAGAACTGTGTTGGCCCCTAGGGGACTCAGGACAGCTCAGCTCAATTCCCTTTTCCTCCGGGCGGTCACACCCTCGCAGGTCAAGCCACATCACCACCTCAGCCCTGGAATTCCCGCCGAGAGGGAAGTAGTGCACTCCTGACTAAGCTCTGGCCCCTCAAGGCAATCACATGCCTGCCGACCTCTGAGCAGGGCTTTTGATGTCACCTACTTCCTCTTTCTGGGGATGGCATCTTGGGGAGGGATGGTGAAGGTGAGGAGAGGATGCCAGAAGAGGAAACCCCCGTGTGGGATGCAGACCGGCTTGCAAGTCTCCAACTCCATGGAAAACACACCTGTCCCAAAGTAATAGTACATTGTGTGTGTGTGTGGGTGCTCAGCTGAGTCCAACCCTGACTCTTTGTGACCCCATGGACTGTAGCCCGCCAGGCTCCTCTGTTCATGGGATTCTCCAGGCAAGAATACTGGAGTGGGTTGCCATTTCCTCCTCCTGGGGGTCTTCCCGACCCAGGGATTGAATTCGCATCTCTTGCCTCTCTTGCACTGCAGGAGGATTCTTTACGGCTGAGCCACCAGGGACACATGTCAATACACTCTGAGTGTAGACAATTTTTAAAATACGTGTTTAAAAGAGGAAGACGATGTCATCCAAAATTTGCTATCCCGAAACTGAAAACATTTTGTTGAATATCTTTGGAAAATTTGTCTTCCTTTTTACAATAAATATTTTCTGAAATGTCTATGAGTAAAATATGATATACATGTATTTATTTAAATATAAAAATATAAGAATGTGATCTTATTATACATACTGCTCTGTAATCCACTTTTTCCCTCGCTCAGTAATATTTGATGAACATTTTCCATATTATTAAATATTATTTTATTTATTTAATTGATTTATTTATGTATTTGGCTGCACTAGGTCTTAGTTACAGCTCTTGGGATCTAGTTTTCTCACCAGGGGTGGACCTGCATTGGGAGCACAGAGCATAGACACTGGGCCACCAGAGAGGTCTCTACATTGAGCATCCCCTGCTGCTGACCACGTGCCCCCTTCACTGCATCACTGGGGCAGGAAACGGACTAAGGAGAGACAGAACCATTCCCATCTGGGTGCCACAGAAGTTCTGGAGGAAGCTGACTCCCCCAGCGCCAGTGAGAAGAAAATTATCAAGAGACCGGCAAATCTGGCTTTCTCCTTCAGTTTTGATGGCCTAGCCTGGGGAGTGAGGAGTGTGAGATGCAGACAGCAGCTAACACAAAACTCAATGAAAGTGTAAGAGTCGGGGAACCTGGACCTCCCATCAGAGACCGCCCCCCAACCCCACCCCCAGGAATCTCATTTGGAAGACAGGCAGGCATTTGTTAAATCAAGCATGATTCCCTAAACGGTCCCCGAAGGATATTGCTTTTGAAAGGGACTGTTGTCACACCAAAGAATCCTTCATTGGTTGAGTTTTTGGAAACATAAGGTAATATATTTGGTCATTGCATCTTCCTGGGCTAACCCAATGTTTCAAAACTTCCTGCTCCATCATAGAAACAATATGGGCTGAAGGCAAGTGCCTTGAGG
This sequence comes from Oryx dammah, assembly GCF_014754425.2. Classification (NCBI taxonomy): domain Eukaryota; kingdom Metazoa; phylum Chordata; class Mammalia; order Artiodactyla; family Bovidae; genus Oryx; species Oryx dammah. Next base: position 6,436,766 of record NW_024070209.1, on the reverse strand, counting down.
AAAATGAAGATGAAAAAGATCCTTTTCTTTCTGAGGGTTCATTGTCTAGTGTGGGTTCAGACGAAATGCAGGAGGGCCAGCCCCACAAGGCCCGGGACAGGCCCGGCAGCTGAGCCAAACGATTGAGGTGGGGCCCCAGACTGCCTCTTGCCACTGCAAGTCATGTAAGGCTGCCAGCCCAGCTAAGCCCCCGGGGAAAGAGATGGAGCCTGCCCCTGGGGCGTGGGAGGCTTAATGGCTGACAGCACTCCAGCCCTTGCAGGATGTGTGGGGCTGACCGGAAAGAGCCATCAGACCCAGGTCAGAGGCCAGGAAACACTTGGAAGAGGGAGGCCGCTGGTGTTTGGAGAGGTTCTGCTGATACAGACAGGAGGGAGTAGGGTTTCAGAGAGACAGGGGTTGGAGGGCCAGCCTTGCGGAGGACAGTCAAGGGGAGGGGCCGCAGCACTCACCCCAAGCTCGGTGTCCGGCTGAGTAGGAGTCAAGTCAGGAAATCAGGGCCTTAAGTGCTGTCCTGAGAGGCCATGCCCAGCGTGGGAGGAAGTGAGGACACGCCAAAGGCTTTGAGCAGCGGATGTCTTGTGTGGATGGTGAAGGATGGGTAGCAGGCGGGCAGGGGAAGGAGGTGGGGTGCCAGGAGGCCCTGGTGGAAACCCAGGACATCGATGGGGGTGGGGTGCAGGGGGACTTGGGGGAGGGGGTAACAGGGTGGGAAGGCTGGCCTGCCTTAGGGCCTATGACCTTCTCTGAAGGGCCCTGGGCTTGGTTTTAAATACTGCTCAGCCATAAAAGAGAACGAAATAATGCCATCTTCAGCAACATGGATGGACCTAGAGATGATCATATTAAGTCAGACAAAGACAAATAACCATTACTTATATGTGGAACCTAAGAAATGATACAAACGAACTCATTTACAAAACGGAGACAGACTCACAGACAGAGAAAATAAAGTTAAGGTTACCAGAGGGGAAAGAGGGTGAGGGAGGGATGTATTAGGAGTTTGGGATCAGCAGATATAAAGGTGTAGAATCACTTTGTTGTACACCTGAAACATTGCAAGTCAACTATATGCCAATAAAAAACAAATGTTTTCCTGGTGACTCAGTGGTAAAGAATTTGCCTGCAATACAGGAGACCCAGTTTCAATCTCTGAGGGTACCTCATTCCAGCAGCCCTAACAAACCCTTGAGAACAAGAGGCAGAAAAAGCCCTTGGAGACTGGCTAGAAGTGGTCAGGGAGGCAGAGGGGGAAGCAGGAGGTCAAGTCAGAGAACAGAGAATCCGCAGGGGGAGGGATGTGAACGATCAGCAGGGACACAGGGTTTACGGAAAGCTGCTGGCTTTCAACACCAGGAAGTCACTGATGACCTTTGAGAATAATGTCGTTGGTGCAGCAGGGGAAACCTAGGGCAGTTAGGGTGTGAGGAACATGACGCGATGGTCTAGGGGTGGAGAATCCTTATTTCAGGAAGTTTCAGTCTGAAGTGCAGGGACGAGACGGGACAGTAGCTTGAAGGGGAACCAGAACCTAAGCGAAGGACTTTTTTCAGGTGGTACTTAGGGAGTCCTGGGCAAGGATGAGGGCCTCCCTGGTGTCTCAGATGGTGAAGAATCCACCTGCAGTGCTGGAGACCTGGATTTGATTCCTGGGTCGGGAAGATCCCCTGGAGAAGGGAATGGCTACCCACAAGCATGGCTGTAAAAACTCCAGAGATAGGACTCACTCTCCATTTGTTAAATGAGAAGGAACAAAATTTCCCAGAACCAGGGAGAAGGGCACCAAGCCCAGGTGGACAGCTAACCCACAGCAGCAGCTTGGCTTGACATCTAGGAGGAATAGTGGGAGGAGAAAGGGAACTGTGTGCTGCCCCCAAATGCTGGCAGTCACTGGATTCCATTTAGCTCACCCAGATTCCCTTAAAGAGCCTGAAGCCAGGCTTCCTCTCACCTCTGTTCCTTTGGAAGTCCCCTTGCAGATGTGGAGGGACAGGAACTGTCCTCCCAGCAGGCAGCATGTGGGCAGTGAACATCTGTGCTTCCATCATTTGTCTTTCTGCAGAGCAGACATCACTGTGAAGCAGGCAATGAGCTGACCTACAGACCTTCGAGGTTAGGGATGCTGGAAGGGGTGAGGGATGCTGGAGGAGGTCAGGGACACTGGAGGAGGTCGGGGATGCTGGAGGAGGTCAGGAATCCTGGAGGAAGTCAGAATTTCCCTAGAAGGGATGCAGAGCTGCTCCACGCTATTCTCTGATCCTCTCAGCAGAACTCTGACAAGTTCTTCCCAGTTTCTGCTGCTCTTCCTTTGCCCTTCCAGCCCAGTCCCAGGCAGCTGCCTTTTTTTTTTTTTTTTTTTTGGGGGGGGGGGGGGGGGGCGGTGGTAGGTGGGAACTGAGAGCTGAATCTCTTGGCAGCCTCAGCCCAGGACCCTTCCCTTGGCCAGTAGTTTCCAAACTTTTAAAGAAATAGCTAAGCCCATCTTTCAAACAATGCTTTAGGGAGAGTCCTAAAATATCAAGGGGCTGACATTTCATTGGCACACATTTCCATTCAGATCTATGGTACTCACAGATCGTGAGGCCAGCCAGTGAGAATTATAGCCTGTTTTAATAAATGGAAAAAAATAGAAATTGTGGTTATGGGAAACCATTGCAATCTGATACCAGCCTCAGGGTCTAGTTTATTTCCGCCATTTGCTTCAGTCACATTGTAATAAGAAATTCCTAATTCACACAAATGGAAGTAAACTGTAACAGTTTTTTAAAAATAACTAGCCTTATAACCTTGGGATTTGAGGAACTAGCCAATAACATATATATTCAGTCTTTACAAAGGTAACTTTTCTTTGCAACACAATTCTTAGTTTGCCAATCAATCAGCAGCATGTCACATGTTTGTCAGTAACACATCTGAACCTATTACACTACAATATTAAAAATAGCTTAACAACTTTTTAAGCATGACATCTGAACCAAAATTTGTGGAAACCTGAATGGTGCTTTCTAGGCGATAAAGATGGAAGCATAGTACCCCAAGAACCACCTTGAACCCCAACCGCATCATTAAGGAACAAGAGTTTAGTGAATCCCTGCTTTGTGACAGACTCTGTCCTGGGCTGGAGATACAGGGGAAAAAAATAAACACAGCTTGCCCTCATCCACCAGGATGCTGGTCTGAAAGATGAGGTAGACCCAGAGAGAAATTCCATCAAGTGTAGGGTTTCTGGCAAGCCTGGGAGGCAGGCACTTAGGGGCACCTGGAGGAGTGAGTGGGGGTGGGGTGGGGTATAGAGCAATGATGAGCAAGTTTCTAGAGGATGTAACCAAGACCCCAGGGAAGAGAGGCAAAACTGATTCCCAGAGTCATAACACAGAAAAGAGAGCCAGCTCATGACGGGTGTAGGGCTCAGGCTGTGCGAGATGGTGGGAGCATAGGAGGCAAGCCCGGGAAGCAGGTACGGCCAGATCATGTCACAGAGAGGGGCTTCAGGGTGATGAAGGGGGACCTCTGCTGTACCCCACAGGTGATGGATGGCCTTGAGTACTGTTCAACAGGTCATATCTGACTCTTGAGACCCCATGGACTATAGCCCGCCAGGCTCCTCTGTCCATGGGATTCTCTGGGTAAGAACACCGGGGTGGATGCTACATTTTTAAAGGAGCCCTTCTATAGATTGATCCCATACATAGAAGCAAGGAGACCACTTGGGAGATTAGTTGAGGCTATGGGTGATGGAGACTGAGCCAGGCTAAGGCCATGGAGAGAAGCAGGGGAGATGAGTAGTTCAAGAGGCAGAATGGATAGGACTGGGTGATTGATTGGCTATAGGGGGAGGCAGGGGAGGGGGAGATCAAGGAAGACCCTCCACAAAAGTTTCTGCTTTAGATGGTTGACTGTATAGGAAGATTTTGCACCCGCGTCCTCGGCATCCACAGCCATTGAGACTGACAGCATAAGAGAAGTACCAGCCAATCAGACTTGTGGTTGAGAATCATCATCATGAACGTAAATTCAGAGAAAGTGTCAGAAGCCAGACCGGGGACTTCCCTGGCCATCCAGTGGTTAGGACTCTGTGCTTCAGATGCAGAGGCTCAATACCAGGCTGGGGAACTAAGATCACAGATGACACAAGGTGCGGCCAAATAAATATTAACTAATTTTTTAAAAAAGAAGCCAGACCAAGTCCAGGTGAGCCTTCAGGGAAGCTTTGCAAGTTTTGCCTACAATTTGTTTCTGAGAATGAATGAGCAATCAGTGTCAGATTAATTGGTAAGTGAGATTAACCAGTCTGACCAAAGGAAAGATTTCTACAAAAAAATGCAGTCATAACATCAAGTTGCCTCCCCCCCACCCCTATTTTTCTTGGCCTCTAACAAGAGGGATCTTAGTTCCCCAATCAGGGATCAAACTTACACCCTCTGTATTGGAAGCACAGAGTCTTAACCACTGGACCACCAGTCCCGAGTTACTTTTTTTTTTAATGACATAACCCGTGTAATTATTCCATCAATGCAAAAGGCAAACACGTTTCTCTCTGGGTACTGATCATGGGGCTATAACACATTTTCCAGACAGATTCTGATTACCATGAGCCAAATGGTAGAAATAGTGAATGGATATAACCTTTAAAAGCAAAATAATAATAATAATAACCAAAGTGACTCTCCTCCAGTGTGAATGCATTGCTATGTACTTTGTAGAGGTGGGTAATGTTTGATGTAAAGAATTGAAGCGGGAAAGAAAATTACTACGTAATCCGACTGAAGTGTTGGAAGGGGAACGGGTGGGGAGTTTATGTGGTTTTTAAAAGGGAAGTTCTGTCCCAAAGTGTGTCATTTCTGAAGTGAAGGAGGTTCCAATAGGACTATTAGAAGAGCCTGCACAATCGCAATGTGATGTTTTCAGGACACTTGTATTTCAGTACACATGATAAGACACACATGGGTTTTCACCGAATCGCACAGTGTTATTTAAATACCAAGGGACCAAAATATACACGAGGGCTGGCTGTTTTGGTATTTAATGAAACCAAAGGGAAACTCCTTTTGAGTCTGGTGAAAGACAAGACTAAATGCCCATCAGGATTTTTTTTTTTCCCATTTACATTGTAGGTTTTCAAATTTTTGCAGAGGCTCTCTTGAAATTGTGGGGGGAGTGGCAGCAAAGAGATGTTTGTCATCAGTGTTAGAGGAAAGGAGTGCTTTGAAGGATGTTGAAGGTCATCTTGTTAGATGTCATCATGTCGATCTATGCCAAAACCAATACAGAATTGTAAAGTAAAAATTAAAAATAAATAAATTAAAAAAAAAAAAAAAAGAAGAGGGACTGTCAAGGTCAAACAAAGACACTGAGGTACAGCCTGAGTTAGCACCTTCTCATTCAGTTCATTATTGAGACAGTCCCAGAGAGGCAGGTCAAGGAGCCCAGCGGTCGTGTGCAGGGGTGGCCAGCGCGGGCTGGGTGGGCAGCCACTTTCACCTGAATGTACCTGTGGATCTGACTCAGGGTTCCTGCCACCTCAAGCCAGATGGGAAAGGAGGACCCACAAGGCCCAGGGGTCCTGGGAAGGGATCCTGACTTCAGAAGCTTCTTTAAAGCCTCCCAAGGTTTGAGAATGATCCCAAACAGTGACAAAGCAATTTAAAAAAAAAAAAAAAAAAAGAGCCAAGATTGCATCACAGGTTTAACCAAAGTCTTCAGAGGAGATTGGCTCATATCTTGTGTTTACAGTCAGAGCTGCTTTGATTGCTAAAGATGGTGTTTGGCAATTGCAAATTATCTGATATTGGACCAGCACAGTCGAAAGGGGAGCCTGCAAAAAGGAGGGGTGAGGATGGGATGTTAGGACATGTGGTGATAAAGACATGGACTCCGGGCTGAACCCTGAGACCTCCACTCGCTGGCTGGTGACAGAGGCGAGCCTTTCACCCTTGATTTCCTCCTCTGAAGCCTGGGGGAAAGTAAAGACAGGGTCCTTGTGGAGCCTTGGCATGTTAGCCCTCATAAAGGCCATGTCACTTGGAAAGCCCCAGGGTCCCGCTGTCAGGGTGGGAAGTGACCGTCCTGAGGGGTCCTGCTCTAGAGCCCCGAGAGTCTGCCCACACCCCAGCACACTCTTCCGTCTTTGGCCACTGTGCCTGGTTTTCTTCCTCCATTTCTCGACTCCTTTTCGAGCCCAGGATCACCCACTGCCTCCATCTCCCGCCTCCACTCGGCCCCATCAGCCACACCCTCTGTGCCCATCCCCAACAGCACACAGTGACTCCCATAGTCGCACTCCAGCCCAGAGCTCTCTGCTGAGCCCACACCGAGGGGCCCTCTGCACACCCAGCGGGGCCCCTTGCATGCCTCAAGTGCCACAGACTCGGTAAGCAAAAAGCTCATCTCAGCCCTTTTCCACCCGCATCTCACGCCCTGCTGGGGGAACCTGGGTGGGTGATGAACACCATCACCCACGCAGACCTTAAAGGCTGATGCACAGACACCGTCAGCTCTGCCTCCCACGCGTCACCCCAATGAGAAGTGGCTGTTGGTTTTTTTCTGGAGTATAGTTGGTTCACGATGTCATGTTAGTTTCAGATGTATAGCAGTTCTCTCCATCTCTACCAGGGTGGCCCCAGGCCCACAGTCTGGCTCAGCTTTTGCCTTCTAACATGGAACATGAAACGTGGTGGGCACCACTGCTTTATATAAAATAGTTAACCAAGAAGGATCTGCTGTATAGCACAGGGAACTATACTCAATATTTCATAATAAGTTATACGGGGAAAGAATTTGAAAGAGAATAGATCTATACCTATACCTGGGGCTTCCCAGGTGGTGCTAGTGGTAAAGACTCTGTCTGCCAATGCAAGAGACGTAAGAGACACTGGTTCGATCCTTAGATTGGCAAGATCCCCTGGAGGAGGCCATGGCAACCCAGTCAGCCTTCTTGACTGGAGAATCCCACAGACAGAGGAGTCGGGTCGATGGGGCCGGTGGCAGGGGGGCGGTAGTGGGGGCTACAGTCCCTAGGGTAACAGAGTCGGATGAGACTGAAGCACCTTTGCACACATGCACACACATATTTATAACTGAATCCCTTTGCCATACATCTGAAACTAACATGACGTTGTGAATCAACTATACTCCAGAAAAAAAAAAAAAAAAAAACACCAAAAAAACCCCAAAAACAAACGTGGCTGGGGAAGTGGTTAACAGACATGCTGACAAATAAAATTAGGGAGTTTCTCAGAATGTGAAGTACTGTGAAGAAAGCCTACCAGAGAAACTGGCTGGAGGGTGGCCTGAGATGGAGGCGGGGGAAGGTCTCTTCTAGGAGGTGATATTTGGGGACCGTGAAGAGAATTCCACACCTGCCTCAAAGCCACAGATTTGAAAGATTGCAGGGTTGGCGGTGACCCCAGGCTGGAGGTCAGGAGAGAATGGGAGAGGAGGCAGGGAGGTCTGCAGAGGCCCAGGTACTTTCTTGGGGAGGAGCCCCAATCTTATGCAAACACAGTGGGCAGCCAGGAGGACTTTTAAGCACATTGTTTATCCCTCAGGGGAACTGATTGCTGACATCAATTCCTCCAGCCCCACATGATTCTGCCTCTGATAGAGCGCTCCGCACTTACAGCTCTTCAGGTTTGTCATGGAATAAATGAGCAATGACTGCTGAGACCAAGTTGGTTTTCCCCTCCAATCAAGGGTGACCCCTTGGTGATCATGTAGAACCAGACCCAAACCCAGGGCCATCTCCACTTCGCTCCCCACCAGCAGTTTGTCACTGACTCTTGCTTGTTCCACCAACCGAACCCCCCTCAAATCTGTTGACCTGTCTTTTTTTTCAGTCAAACAAGTTTATTGCGTACACCATGAGAAATACTGATCATGGAGGGACTGGTTTCACTTTTGCTTCTACCATGATCAATGCGATCAGAGGATTCCTCCATTGGCTTTTCTTAATTAGATATAAAGTCTATGATCTGAGCCAGAAGAGAACTGACCATCGCTTCTCCTTCAAAACGGTAATGATCATGAATTATTCCAAATTACTGGTATCACAGGCTTGCAGATTTGTCTGAACTGGGACTGACAGAACACAGTGGGCAGAGGTATAAACAAGAAAAGGCACACAGGGATTTTTGCACCGTCTTCAAACTCAAAACAAACAAATGGAGTTAAACTCTTAACTTAAACTCCATTTTCCCCCTGTGCTATGTGAAGTTAAATTCTTCCTAATTCACATGATTCTAAAAATCAACTTGAAACCAGTCACATTACACCACGTGTGGCATAAACCTCGTGGCAACAGTAAGGACATGGAGCTCTGGGCCGACGTCTGCCCATGTTTTTCCTTCACAGGTGGGTGTGAACCTCACTTTCTTAGATAGGAAGTGAAGTGAAAGTAACTCAATTGTGTCTGATCCTTTGCGACCCCATGGACTAATAGAGTCCAGGGAATTCTCAGGCCAGAATACTGGAATGGGTAGCCTTTTCCTTCTCCAGGGGATCTTCTCAATCCAGGAATAGAACTGGAGTCTCCTGCATTGCAGGTGGAATCTTTACCATCTGAGCCACAAGGGAAGCCCAGGAAGCAACAAGCTAATCCTCCCCACATGGGCATCAGTCACTGCCATCTGACCCCTAAATCCAGGGTTTGATAATATGGAGACTGAAAGTCAGTTATGCCTACCTGTGTCAGAGACTCACGTCTGTCCTTCTGGAACGTGTGGTCTGGTGAGCACATCCAGGTATCCTGGACCTATGACCCATGGCTCTTCCTACACCAGCCAATCATTTCCTGTCTCTGGGTTTGCCTGGGCTTATTTGTGGGCCCATTGCAGGAGATGTAAGAGATGTGGGTTCAACCCCTGGGTCAGGAAGATCCCTTGGAGAAGGGCATGGCGATCCACTCCAGTATTCTTGCCTGGAGAACCCCATGGACAGAGGAGCCTGGTGGGCTACAGTCCATGGGGTTGCAAAGAGTCAGACACAACTGAAGCGACTTAGCATGCATTTGTAAAATGGATGCAAAGAGATGCACCAAATCTCTTTCATGTTGGGATGAAATTAGTATCTTTGAGGACCAGGAAGCATTCTCACATCCATGAGTGACTGTGAAGGACTGTTATGACTGGGGCTGGAATTCCATCATCAGGCTCACTCAGGATGGGGAAACCAGCTGAGTGACTTTCCTGCCTGATGCCAGAGCACTCATTTTTTCTGTTTGCCATAGCCTCTCACGGGCCAGGATGACTGTCCAGCTGCAAACCCCAGCAGGGCATCTCCAGGCCCAGCTAGAGCTGCAGGAGAGAAGCTTCAGGCAACAGGACCTCAAAGCATCACTGTGCTGCCTGCCATTTATTTCCAAAGATAACAGCATCTTTTGCATGAAATCCAAACTTGTCATCACCAATTGCAGCAGAAAAATGAAGGGCTGTCTTGGACCCACCACCTCAGGGCCCGAACAGAGAAGCTCTGGGGAGGGGCCACCAAAATCCTGAGAAAGTGTTAGTCGCTCAGTGGTGTCCGATTCTTTGGGCCCCCATGGACTGCAGCCCGCCAGGCTCCTCTGTTAATGGGATCAAACCCAGGTCTTCTTTACTGTCTGAACCACCTGGGAAGCCCTAAATCCTGAGACCTTAGGACTTAGTTGGTTTAACCTAACCAGGTGGTCAAGTGCCTGAGTAGGTGGGTTTGTTCAGACAGGCTAGAATACTCAAAGATGCAAAAGATGGTAGAGGCTTTTCTCTTGGTACCCAGAGTTGGCTAGGCAGAGAGTGAAGCCAAGTGGAACAAACAGGCAGGCAGCCCCATGCACAGCCTTCTCCCTGCCCCTATCCTATCTTTTGGCTACCATTTGCTCTCTTCAGTTCAGTTCAGTCACTTAGTCGTGTCCGACTCTTTGCGACCCTGTGAATGGCAGCACACCAGGCCTTCCTGTCCATCACCAACTCCCAGAGTTCACTCAGACTCACGTCCATCGAGTCAGTGATGCCATCCAGCCATCTAATCCTCTGTTGTCCCCTTCTCCTCCTGCCCCCAATCCCTCCCAGCATCAGAGTCTTTTCCAATGACTCAACTCTTTGCATGAGGTGGCCAAAGTACTGGAGCTTCAGCTTTAGCATCATTCCTTCCAAAGAAATCCCAGGGCTCATCTCCTTCAGAATGGACTGGTTGGATCTCCTTGCAGTCCAAGGGACTCTCAAGAGTCTTCTCCAACACCACAGTTCAAAAGCGTCAATTCTTCAGCCCTCAGCCTTCTTCACAGTCCAACTCTCACATCCATACATGACCACTGGAAAAACCATAGCCTTGATTAGACAGACCTTAGTTGGCAAAGTAATGTCTCTGCTTTTGAATATGCTATCTAGGTTGGTCATAACTTTTCTTCCAAGGAATAAGCGTCTTTTAATTTCATGGCTATAATCACCATCTGCAGTGATTTTGGAGCCCCCCAAAATAAAGTCTGACACTGTTTCCACTGTTTCCTCATCTATTTCCCATGAAGTGATGGGACCGGATGCCATGATCTTCGTTTTCTGAATGTTGAGCTTTAAGCCAACTTTTTCGCTCTCCTCTTTCACTTTCATCAAGGGGCTTTTTAGTTCCTCTTCACTTTCTACCATAAGGGTGGTGTCATCTGCATATCTGAGGTCATTGATATTTCTCCTGGCAATCTTGATTCCAGCTTGTGTTTCTTCCAGTCCAGCATTTCTCATGATGTACTCTGCATATAAGTTAAACAAGCAGGGTGACAATCTACAGCCTTGACGTACTCCTTTTCCTATTTGGAACCAGTCTGTTGTTCCATGTCCAATAGGTTTCTCAAGAGGCAGGTCCGGTGGTCTGGTATTCCCATCTCTTTCAGAATTTGCTCTCTTAGGGGGACCCCAATACCCACCCTTCTGCTCTGGCCTGGCACCAATGTGGTCTTTTCACATATTTGCTTTTGCATATTTGAAAGGAACAAGCGGTCAATCTTCTGGTCAGTTCAGTCGCTCAGTCACGTCTGACTCTTCGTCACCCAGTGGACTGCAGCACGCCAGGTCTCCCTGTCCGTCACTAACTCCCAGAGTTTACTCAAACTCATCTCCGTTGAGTCGGTGATGCCATCCAGCCATCTCATCCTTTGTTGTCCCCTTTCTCCTCCTGCCCTCAGTCTTTCGCAGCATCAGGGTCTTTTCCAGTGAGTCAATTCTTAGTATAAGGTGGCCAAAGTATTGGAGCTTCAGCATCAGTCCTTCCAATGAACATTCAGAACTTATTTCCTTTAGGATGGACTGGGTGGATCTTGCAGTCCAAGGGACTCTCAAGAGTCTTCTCCAACACCACAGTTCAAAAGCATCAATTTTTCGGCGCTCAGCTTTCTTTAGAGTCCAACTCTCACATCCATACATGACCACTGGGAAAACCATAGCCTTGACTAGACGGACCTTAGTCGGCAAAGTAATGTCTCTGCTTTTTAACATGCTGTCTAGGTTGTCATAACTTTTCTTCCAAGGAGTAAGTGTCTTTTTATTTCATGGCTGCAGTCACCATCTGCAGTGATTTTGGAGCCCAGGAAAATAAAGTCTGACACTGCTTCCACTGTTTCTCCATCTATTTGCCATGAAGTGATGGGACCGGATGCCATGATCTTCGTTTTCTGAACGTTGAGCTTTGAGCCAACTTTTTCACTCTCCTCTTTCACTTTCATCAAGAGGCTCTTTAGCTCTTCACCTTCTGCCATAAGGGTGGTGTCATCTGCATATCTGAGGTTATTGATATTTCTCCCAGCAATCTTGATTCCAGCTTCTGCTTCCTCCAGCCCGGCATTTCTCATGATGTACTCTGTATATAAGTTAAATAAACAGGGTGACAATCTACAGCCTTGATGTACTCCTTTTCCTATTTGGAACCAGTCTGTTGTTCCATGTCTAGTTCTTAACTGTTGCTTCCTGACCTGCATACAGATTTCTCAAGAGGCAGGTTAGGTGGTCTGGTATTTCCATCTCTTTCAGAATGTTCCACAGTTTATTGTGTTCCACACAGTCAAAGGCTTTGGCATAGTTAATAAAGCAGAAATAGATGTTTTTTTCTGGAACTCTCTTGCTTTTTTGATGATCTCGTGGATATTGGCAATTTGATCTCTGGTTCCTCTGCCTTTTCTAAATCCAGCTTGAACATCTGGAAGTTCACGGTTCACATATTGCTAAAGCCTGGCTTGGAGAATTTTGAGCATTACTTTACTAGCATGTAAGATGAGTGCAATTGTGAAGTAATTTGAGCATTCCTTGGCATTGCCTTTCTTTGGGATTAGAATGAAAACTGACCTTTTCCAGTCCCGTGGCCACTGCTGAGTTTTCCAAATTTGCTGGCATATTGAGTGCAGCACTTTCACAGCATCATCTTTCAGGATTTGAAATAGCTCAACTGGAATTCCATCACCTCCACTAGCTTTGTTCATAGTGATGCTTTCTAAGGCCCACTTGACTTCATTTTCCAAGATGTCTGGCTCTAGGTGAGTGATCATACATACCATCATGGTTATCTGGGTCATGAAACTCTTTTTTGTACAGTTCTTCTGTGTATTCTTGCCACCTCTTCTTAATATCTTCTGCTTCTGTTAGGTCCATACCATTTCTGTCCTTTATTGAGCCCATCTTTGCATGAAATGTTCCCTTGGTATCTCTAATTTTGTTGAAGAGATATCTAGTTTTTCCCATTCTATTATTTTCCTCTATTTCTTTGCACTGATCACTGAGGAAGGCTTTCTTATCTCTCCTTGCTATTCTTTGGAACTCTGCATTCAAATCGGTATATCTTTCCTTTTCTCCTTTGCTTTTGGCTTCTCTTCTTTTCACAACTATTTGTAAGGCCTCCTCAGGCAGCCATTTTTCTTTTTTGCATTTCTTTTTCTTGGGGATAATCTTGATCCCTGTCTCCTGTACAATGTCACGAACCCCTGTCCACACTCTATCAGATCTAGTCCCTTAAATCGATTTCTCACCTCCTATTTTCTTCAATTTAAGTCTGAATTTGGCAATAAGGAGTTCATGATCTGAGCCACGGTCAGCTCCCAATCTTGTTTTTGCTGACTGTATAGAGCTTCTCCATCTTTGGCTGCAAAGAATATAATCAATCTGATTTCAGTGTTGACCATCTGGTGATGTCCATGTGTAGAGTCATCTCTTGTGTTGTTGGAAGAGGGTGTTTGCTATAACCAGTGCATTGTCTTGGCAAAACTCTATTAGCATTTGCCCTGCTTCATTCTGTACTCCAAGGCCAAATTTGCCTGCTACTCCAGGTGTTTCTTGACTTCCTACTTTTGCATTCCAGTCCCCTACAATGAAAAGGACATCTTTTGGGGGTGTTAGTTCTAGAAGGTCTTGTAGGTCTTCATAGAACCGTTCAACTTGAAACCGTTCAACCATTCAATTTGAAAGGACCAAGCAGTCAACCTTCTGACTTTCCACTAATTCCCACTTTGTGCATGCTAAGTCGCTTCAGTTATGTCAGACTCTTTGAGAGCCTACGGACCACAGCCTGCCAGGCTCCTCTGTCCCTGGGATTCCCCAGGCAAGAATACTGGAGTGGGTTGCCGCGCCCTCCTCCAGGGGATCTTCCAGACCCAGGGATTGAATCCTGTGTCCTTATGTCTTGTGCATTGGCAGGCGGGTTCTTTACCCCTAGTGCCACCTGGGAAGTCCCAATTCGCACTTTATAGACTGTTTAAGCAAAGACGCTTCTGTCCCATCTAAATCACTACCCTTGGTGGCTGCGGGGCACACAGCATTTGATCAGCCTCTATTCAGTGTTCCCTGTACTTCCATTCTGGTGTCTCTTCGACCAGAAAGTCCTGGAAGGGTGCACTTATCATTGCTTCTTTGCCAGTGAGAAGCAGAACTTCACGGGAAGTTCGGGCAGCATTTTAGACCCTTCACCCACTGAGATGAGATGGTTCAGTTAGGCTTTCTTGGCAGCATTTCTTCTCCCAGCTTATACGACCCCCTACTTCCCTGGGTACACCCTGGTCCTTGTTCAAGAACTGTTAGGCTATATCCTGTTTCAATAATATAAGTTACCTTATTGTCTCCCATCCAAATTCCGCATGGCCAGCTGCTCAAGACTCTGGGATAATGCAAACAATGCTGACTTCTGTTCTCAGTTACTGATCTTTTTTTTAAAGAAACTTTTTTTCATGAAAACAAGAGGCAGTTTTCACAGGTGGAGTGCTGCGGCCTTTCTCTTCTAAGCTCTGCATCTGCCAGCGTCTGACAATGCTGTCTGGGGGGCTCGGGGGGCCGGTGCCATTCCAAACGGCTTCACGAAGCTTTCACTTGAGGAGGGGGGCCGGGCCCTGGCCAGCACACTGCAACCAGTGTGAAAACCCATGCAGCTGGCTCTTTATAACAGCCCCGAACTGGAAGCAACCCAAATGTCCATCAGCTGTAGAATGGAGAAATAAATGGTGGTGCATTCACACAATGGAATACCCGCCAACGCAAAGAGAGCCAGCCACCTCTCAGTCATCAATATATGGATGAGCCTCACAGACATGACGTGTGTGGAAGAAGGCTGGCACAGGATCCCATTTACAAAAAGCACAAACTCAGGCGAAATTCTTCAGTGGTGTTAGAAGTAGGGTGCTGGCTCCCCTGGGGAGAGAGAATGAGGACTTCCAGTTCTGTTTCTTTCATCTGATGCTGATTAAACAGGTGCGTTCGGTTTGTGAGGATTCACTCAGCTGGACACCAAGATTATAAGACTTTTTCTCATTGGCTTTGTCCGGGTGTGTTCTGATGCCTCTGTTTCTCAGCTCTATTTATTTATTAAGCCTTTATTTTACATTGCAGCATAGCTAATCAACAATGTCGTGATGGTTTCAGGTGGACAGCAAAGGTACTCAGCCATACATATACATGTATCCATTCTCGCCCCAACTCCCCTCCCATCCAGGCTGCCACCTAACATTGAGCACAGTTCCCGGTACAGTACAGTAGGTCCTTGTTTGTTATCCATTTTAAACATAGCAATGTGTACATGTCAACCCTATGCTCCCTAAATATGCCTTCCCTCTATTCTTCCCAGCTGGTAACCATAAGTTCCTTCTCTAAGCTCAGCTCTATTTAACCTATGAAGATACACAACTATTTCTTCGAAGGCAGAAGAATCCCTGGAGAAAGAACCTATGAATTATCATTCTTTTTTTTAATCTTTAAAATGTTAGGCTCACTTAGAGATCACACCTTGAACACACGTTAGTTATCTTGTGAATGTTACCTGACAGATTTATTCTTCAGGTAACAGTTTTATTCTTCTTACTTGTCTGAACTGACTTTAGGAAATCATGAAGAAATCAGTTCTGTTTGCTTGATTGCTGGCACCACAATAATTCTTTTTTTTTTTTTTTTGGCCTAGTGGCACGTGGGATCTTAGCTTCCCAGCCATGCTCCCTGCGGCCGAAGTGCAGAGGCTTAACCACTGGACCACCAGTGAAGTTCCCCATAATAATTCTTTATAAAATGTGTTACTTTTTTTTTTCAAAATGTGTTACTCTTCCCCCCCCCTCCCGCCGCCAAAAAAACAGAAAAGAACCTTTTTGTGTCCCCTGAGGAATAGCTTATTGGGAGCAACTCTGAGGAAACAAGAAATCAGAAGGAGCCATTAAAATCCACATACTCCCCTCATAAGCTCTAACCGCATCACGTGGGTCTCTGCAACACAATGTCATTCTTTCCGGGCAGCGTGTACTGTTTAGGTGACTGAAGGGAAGTCAGATTCTCAAATCTGTGGTTTTAAAATAAAGTTCTCCTGAAATAGAACTCTTATTCAAGACATATAGGATGAGTCACTGCCATTGTTACCAGCAAGAAACTTGAATTGCATTTTAAAATCTAGTATCAGTGTGATTGGGGCTCCCTGGTGGCTCAGTGGTAAAGAACCCACTTGCCAACGCAGGAGACAGGGTTCAGGCCAAGACAGTCCGCTGGAGAAGGGCATGGCAGCCCGCTCCAATATCCTTGTCTGGAGAATCCCATGGACAGAGGAGCCTGGCAGGGGCTACAGTGCACGGGGTCACAAAGAGGGGGACACACTGAGCGACTAAGCAGCCGTCGATGTCATTGCGTTTAACTGATCCATTCTACTAATGTGCCTACATAATTTCCCCAACACAATCCCGGGATGTTTTCTCTTCAGAACCCACGTTTCAGGCTTTCCCTGAAGGAGGAAAATTTGAAACCGCTCTTTTTAGAACCCAAACTCACTTTGCTTTGTGTTGCATTCACGTCTCTGAGCTGGTTGCTGTTGCTGTTTAGTCTTTAAATCACGTTTGACTCTTCTGTGACCCCGTGGGCTGTAGCCTGCCAGGCTCCTTTGTCCATGAGCTGGTGGGCCTGAGTTAAGACCTGCATGCCTCTTTCTTTGGCGTGATTTTTTTTTTTTTAAGATTTCTTTCCTGTTGTTGTTGTTTTTTTTTTTAATGTGGATTATCAAGTCTTTAATGAATGTGTTACAATAGTTTTATCTCTTGTTTGTTTTGGCTTCAAGGCATGTGGGATCCCACCTCCTCAACCAGGGATCGAACTGGCACCCCCTGCATTGGAAGATTAAGTCTTAACCACTGGACCGACAGGGAAGTCCCTTTGTAGTGAGATGTTAACCCCTCAGAACATGTCCTTGACAAAGCCGTCACATTCACCATAAAAAGCCCATGGCCTCGGCCTCTGCCAGGCTCTCCTGTCAATCATGGGCTGCCTTTCAGAAGTAAGGACTTGATGAGGTAGCCACTGAATTGTTCATCAGAACTTCCTGATGAAGAAAGAAGAAAGAAGAAGAAGAAAGCTCAGATGCCCCAGGGCCTCAGCGAGACTTCCAGAGCCAGGACTAACCTGGAAACCTGATTATCAGCGTCAGGCCCAGAGGGGAGGAGATGTGGGAAGGAAGGGTGGGGAAAGTCAACACCTGGGCCTTCTGGAGGGCCTCACTTGCTGATAGGATCATCTACACCCTTTTTCTAGATTCCACAAGCACCAAAGGATTGATGGTTTCCAACTGCGGTGCTGGAGAAGACTCTTGAGAGTCCCTTGGACTGCAAGGAAATCAAACCAGTCAATCCTAAAGGACATCAGTCCTGAATATTCATTGGAAGGAATACTTTGGCCACCTGATGTGAAGAACTGACTCACTGGAAAACACCCTGATGCTGGGAAAGATTGAGGGCAGGAGGAGAAGGGGACGATAGAGGCAGAGATGGTTGGATGGCATCACGGACACAATGGACATGAGTTTGAGCACACTCCAAAGGATAGTGGAAGACAGGGGAGCCTGGCATGCTGTAGTCCAGGGGGTCACAAAAAGTCAGACATGACTTAGCAATTGAACAACAACAATACAATATTTGATTTTCTCTTTCTGACTTACTTCACTCTGTATGACGGTCTCTAGGCCCACCCATGTCTCGGCAAATGGCACAATTTCACTCCTTCATTTGAAATCAAGTTTTTTGTGTTTTTTTTTTTAAGGGAGAAAAACAGTGAAAGCATTGAAAAACTAAGTCACTTGTTCTGAAAACCCAGAAGGATGGTGGGGCTGCTTGAGGGGCCTGGTTCACCGGACACACCAACCACAGAGGCAGGAGGGCCGGGAGCTGGACAGCTTCCCTGACGACGCGGGTTCTGGAGCCGCGCTCATCTTTAATGCACGGCTGTGCTGTGTGCTCCTGACATCTCAAGCGGGGATGCGGGAGTCTGGGATGCTCTCCCAGCCACTCTTGGCTCCCTGTGAGCAATACCCTTCACATCTCATTAGACCTGCCTTCATCCATCTGGACCCTGTCAATCTTGATCCCGAGCAGGTGGGAAGGAGTAGGTGAGTGGAAGGAGCTGCGTGAGGCTCTGGAAAGAAGCAGGGCTGCCTGAGCCCCAAGACCAAAGTGGGTAAGGGTTTGGGCTTAAATGAAATGAAACTGGATCTGAGCTCCTCTACTAACTGTCATTTTTGGCAAGTTACTCAACCTCTCTGTATCCCAGTTTCCTCATTCATAAAATAGGGGCCACGAAAACTTACTGCACAATTGGCTTTTAGGGGACTTGCCTAGGGGTCCAGTGGTTAAGACTCCACGCTTTCACTATAGGGGCGCAGGTTCAATCCCTGGTTGGGGGAACTATTATCCCTCATGACCTCCAGCTTAAAAAAAAAAAAAAAGAGCAAACTCATTAAGATGTATGTGTTACATGTGTGCAATTTTGCATGTCAACTATATCTGAATAAAGCTTATAAAAGATTGGCTGTGAGGATGAAATGAGCATGAGGCATGCACGCCAGTACCTGGTACCCACTGAGGCGTCAGCAAGTGATAACTTAAAAAACATCCCAGGGCTTCCCTGGGGGCTCAGTGGTCAAGAATCCGCGTGCCAGTGCAGGAGACAAGGGCTCGATCCCTGATCCGGGAAGATCCCATATGCCATGCAGCCACTAAGCCCCTGTGCCACAACTACTGAGCCTGTGCTCTAGAGCCTGCTTCACAGGAGAGGCCACGATAACCAGAAGCCAGAGCACTGCAGCCAGAGTAGCCCGAAGCCACTGCAATTAGAGAAAAACCCTCGCAGCAAGGAAGATCCAGCACAGCCAAAAATAAATAAAGAAAATCATAAAAAAAAATCCGCAAACCCCAATGCCATCTGCTGTGGGCCCTCAGCTGCGCCTTCCCTGCTGCTTCAGTGTTTTCTTCTGTGGAAACAGCAAGTTTGGGCATCAGTGGGGCTTGAGGGTGGTCTGTAGCAGAAGGAAGAGACCCTCCTTCCACCACTGCCTCAGAGAGAGGAGTTTCACACTCTGATTCTGGCCGACAGACTTCCTGCTGAACTGAAACCTGCAAGACTTGCTCAGAAGAGCCGCATGGTTTTCTTAATTTTTATTTTGTAACAGGCAAAAAAATATTACAGCATGGCATGAAAACGATAACAAAGTTTCTATAAAAATCTAAGACACAAGTACTCCCTATATTACTTTGCTCCGACTGCCACAACAGAGTACCACAGACCACAGGGTTTAAACAATAGAAATGCCTTTTCTCATTGTTCTGGAGGTCAGAAGTGCGGCATCGTTAGTTGCACCTACCCACTTTAACCTGAAAGTCCCTGAATGCAGTCACATTCTGAGGTCCCAGGGGCTAGGACTTCAACATATGAATTGGGGAGGACAAGATTCAGCCCGTTACACTCACCAATGGTTAGTTCCGGATGCTCCCACCGTCCACAGCGCCATGTTTGGGAAATCCCCGACGCTTGATAGATTGCCCCGATTTCTTTAAGGAAGGAGATGAACAGGCAGGCTTTATCAACCATGCAGAACATCATGGCTTAATCAGAACAGATCAAAGCAAAGGAAGTTAATGAAACCCAGGCTGCAAAAGTTGCTCTAGGTGTGTTTGCTGAGAGATGGAGAGCAGACAATGATCCCAACAGTCAGGCTCACCTTGGCAGACACCTCAGTGGAAGCCTGGACCCCATGCTTTCCCAGTTTGGCATTCCTGCACCTCAGGGTAGGTGGGGGGAAGGGCGAGGACAAGGGTTTCTGGCAAGAATAGGTTTCACCCAGAGCACTTTCCTTCATAAATGTCCCTTTCCTGGTAGGTGAGCTCAGTTCTAGGCACATTTGTACTAGAAAAGCACTGAAGTGGAAGAGCAATGAAGGACTTCCCTGGTGGTCCAGTGGGTAAAACTCTGCTTCCAGTGCTGGGGACGCATGTTCAATCCCTAGTCAGGGAACGAAGTACCCACACGTTGTGTGGCATGGCCAAAAGAAAAAAAGAATGAGGAAAGAAAAGGTGTGGGTTGTTGCAACAACTGGCAGATTGGACAAATGGCCAGACTTTTAAAATATAAAGAAAATCAACCCTGAATATTCATTGGAAGGACTGATGCTGAAGTTTAAGTTCCAGTAGTTTGGTCCCCTGATGCGAAGAGCCAACTCATTAGAAAAGACCTTGTTGCTGGGAAAGATTGAGGGCAGGAGGAGAAGGGGACGACAGAGGATGAGATGGTCGGATGGCATCACCGACTTAAAGGACATGAGTTTGAGACAATCTAGGAGATAGTGATGGAGAGGGAAGCCAGTGGTGCTGCAATCCATGGGGTTGCAAAGAGTCAGACACAACTTAGCAACTGAACAACAACATTGAAAAGATATATAATGCCAGTGTACATTGCATCTTATATGGGAGCTTTATATTTTGAATTACCTAACTACCACTATTTTGTCAGTTAGAAATGGTCTGGTTTTTACATTAAAAAAACACAGCCCAGTGGAGCAGAAGAAGATAGGGCGCAGCTGGTCAGGTCTAAGCTGGCCCTTGCCTGTCTCTCTCCTTTCCCTGATTTAACTCCCTGCACATCTTGGTTTTGTTCCTTCAATGTCTGAGCTCATGAGGACTCTGCACATCCTGGACCCTCCGCTTGGAATCCTTCTTCCTCACGTCTCAGGGTGGCTTACTCATTTTCATCCATCACGTCTCGAATCAGAAGCATGCATCCCAGGAGAGGTTTCCCTCGCCCCAACTCCAGTATACACTATCCCAGTGATTCTCAAGTGTGGTTTCAGACCAGCGCTATCAGCCTCAGCTAAGAGCTTGTTAGACAAGCAAATCACCAAGCCTCACTGCCAACCTTGACCAGGAACTCTGAAAGGCTGGCCTAGCAATTTTCAATTTAGCAAGCTTCCCAAGGAGCTTCTCAGCTGGTTTCCCAAGTGATTCGGTGGTAAAGAACCTGCACACCAATGTAGGAGACACAGGTTTGATCCCTGGGTGGGGAAGGTCCCCTGAAGAAGGAAATAGCAATCCACTGCAGTATTCTTGCCTGGGAAATCCTATGGATGGAGGAGCCTGGTGGGCTACAGTCCATGGGGTCACAAGAATTGGACACAACTTAGTGACTAAAGACAAAGCCCCCTAGGGGAGCTCATGTCCATTCAGGGGGACAGCTCTGGCCCCCATTCCTTGATGTATTTCCTCTGTGGCTCCTATCACTCCAAAATTTCCCAATTCATTTGCTCATTTCTCATCCAATTCCCCTTACTAGAGTCAAAGAATCCTAATAAGGGTGGAAACCTCTTTTGCCTTGATCACTGCTATAAACCCTGATGAGCTGAGACCCCAGTGAGGTCTCAGTAAGTAACTGGTGCATCAGTGAATGAATGATTTGATGGAGAGATTACACGAGCGGAGACTTCAGAGTTGGACAGTGTGGGCTGAATCCCAACTCTGCTGCTGCCAACTATGTAGCCAAGGCGGTCATATTTCCTAAGACTATTTCCTCCTCTGTAAAATGGGGTCAAACTAGGATCTATCTTAAGACTGTTGGAAGATAAAATGAGGGAAAAATTGTAAAATCCATGGATAAAATCCCACATTAGGTGCTTCATAGGTGCTTAATTGATGCATATTATTATTGTTTTTTAATGATAATACTTTATTTTTATTTTTAAATTTTTGGCCGAATTGAATGGCATGCAGGATCTCAGTTTCCTGAGCAGGGCTTGAACCTGCTCCCCTGCAGTGGAATCACTGAGTCTTAACCACTGGACCGCCAGGGAAGTCCTTTGATATGTATGATTACGATTACAGTTGTCATTAGATTAGCTCATGAGGACTCTGTACATCCTGGACCCTCCGCTTAGGATTAGGACTAGATTAGCTAGTCCCCTCCTTCTTTATGGTGAACAGAACAAAGGAGGCCCCGGGGATGAGAGATCAGAGGGGAAATTTGAAGGAGAGGGAGAGGGTATAAGATGGGCAAAGAGAGTTATTAATATTGGCAAGCAGTAGGACAGGGTGGATTGTGTCCTCAGGACTCCCAGGACAACAGGTGGAAGAAGCAAAAGTTTTGGTAAATGCAGGCTGGTGAACATGGAGAGAACCAGCTTTTCACAAGCAAGCCTGTAGCCAGGGAACAGAGCCTGGATCCCGAGGCTGAGAGGGAGGCCCTGAGTTCTGACCAGTATGCTACCCCAGGAGCTTGCTTTGTCTTCCCCATGCGCTCCTCTTCTGAATGAAGCACAAAGCTGAGGCGTGTCTTCTGGGCTCATTTGTTGTTTGGAGCCCAAACACACTTATCTCCCCACTAATCCGCTTCATGTTCTCTCTCACTCAACAAGAGAGGCTTCACTCAGGGTTGCCTGTATCCAAAGGTGCCTTTAAAACTGTTATTCTCCATGGCAACTGGAAGAATAGAGTACAGAGCTTCACCCAGATCCCCAGGTTTCTCTCTCTTTCCAAATTTGTTTCAATTACTGAAGAAATGTGGCATGAACAACAACGTCGTGGTCTTCTTTCTAAATCTCAAAGCCTGACGGAATAGGTTTCTTAGCAAGTGCGGTGGTCATGTGTTCTGATTTCATAAAACTCTGCACACAAAAATATGGACATCCAAAGAGTGAATCTAATCACTGACAGTTTACACAATTAAAGATTTCTCTGTTTTTCCTTCCTAAACAAATCTGAAGCAGTGTCCGTTTAAATAGTTAGGTGTCCCTGGCCTGTGCTTTTAAAATGGATCTCACAAAATCTCAGCTTACTCAGAATTATTGGGAATGTGCTGCCTATAAAGCAAGGACGGGGCCCAGGGAGGTGCAATGGAAACAGCTTTGAATTCCCAGGGTCAGTGGTGGTGGTGGCGGGCGGGGTGGGGGTGGGGGTGGGTCTGCGTGTTTCCATGGCAACAGAAGAAGGGGCTCCCTTCTGCTCTGAGTTTGTCTCCAATCCTAGTGCTCTCTGGGGTTATGGGTTTTGGGGTAAGGAGGTCAGTCTAGACCAACGTCCCTGAATCCCACGAGGTTTGTTGTAGGGAGAGGTCTGCTAACATATGTAATAGAGTAAACTCTCCTGTTGATCATCTTTGACATTTTTCTGGGTGGCGGCTTCACTCTGTGGATTAATGGCCTGGTTAACATAAGGACAGAACCTGTTCCTGATCGGAGGCACCAGAGTGTCCCAGAGAAGATCCACACAGAGAGACGTGACTGTTAGAAGGCCAGCTTGTTACTGTAGCCGGTTCTTTCTGCGCCTGCCAGCCGAGGCTGTGATGGCCACCTTCTCCTGCTTTCTGCTTTTCAGCCTCCAAGCCTCTGCTCACATCCCACCCCAGTTCTGGGGACTCAGTACTGCTGAAGTCACCACAGGGCTCCTTCTGCCATAAGGCATGCTCGATTGAGTAACCTGTGACCTTTCTGGGACCCATGGCAATATTTCAAACCTGGAAAAAATGTATTGGCTCCTAAATATGAAAAAGAAAGTTGAAATGAAATAAATTTAATTAGGAGTCTGCGAAATGTAATGTGATCTCAATGAGTCAGCTGCTACTCAACTTAAACTTTGTGTGGTTACCTAAAAATAGAACCTCTTGAATCATGAGAAAACATTTATAGGGTATAAGAAAACTCCAAATTGGAATTATAAAAATTATACAGCAAAAATTTATATGTTCTGTGGAATGGGACTATGTTGTAATGTTTGCTCTCACGGGGGACAGAGTTGGACACAGGCCCTAACTCCACAACTCAGTAACTTGGCAGTTTTAATCAACCGATAAAACTTTTGCTTGTTGCTGTTTGGTTGCTAAGTCATGTACGACTCTTTGCAACCCCATGGACTGCAGCACGCCAGGCTTCCCTGTCCTTCACTATCTCCTCTGTTTGCTTAAATTCATGTCCATTGAGTTGGTGATGCCATCTAACCATCTCATCCTCTGCTGTCCCCTTCTCCTCTTGCCTTCAATCTTTCCCAGCATTAGGATCTTTCCCAGCTTCAGGGTCTTTTCCAATGAGTTGGCCCTGATTGCATCAGGTAGCCAAAGTATTGTAGCTGCAGCTTCAGCATCAGTCCTTCCAATGAATATTCAGGACTGATTAACTTTATGATTGACTGGTTTGATCTCCTTGCAATCCAAAGGACTCTCAAGAGTCTTCTCCAACATCACAGTTCAAAAGCATCAGTTCTTTGGCACTCAGCTTTCTTTATAGTCCAACTCTCACATCCATACATGACTACTGGAAAAATCATGGCTTTGACTAGATGGACATTTGTTGGCAAAGTAATGTCTCTGCTTTTTAACATGCTATCCAAGTTGGTCATAGCTTTTCTTCCAAGGAGGAAGTGTCTTTTAATTTCATGGTTGCAGTCACCATCCGCAGTGATTTTGGAGCCCAAGAGAAGAAAGTCTGTCACTGTTTCTGTCGTTTCCCCATCTATTTGCCATGAAGTGATGGGACCAGATGCCATGATCTTTGTTTTTTGAATGTTGAGTTTGAAGCCAACTTTTCCACTCTCCTTTTTCACTTTTATCAAGAGGCTCTTCAGTTCCTCTTTGCTTTCCGCCATAAGGGTGGTGTCATCTGCATATCTGAGGTTACTGAAACTTCTGTCAGCAATCTTGATTGCAGCTTGTGCTTCTCCCAGCCTGGCATTTCTCATGATTTACTCTGCATATAAGTTAAATAAGCAGGGTGACAATATACAGCCTTGACATACTCCTTTACCGATTTGGAACCAGTCTGTTGTTCCGTGTCCTGTTCCAGCTGTTGCTTCTTGACCTGCGTACAGGTTTCTCAGGAGGCAGGTAAGGTGGTCTGGTATTCCCATCTCTTTAAAAATTTAAGAATTGTATACCACATTGTCCAATTAAAAAATATGAAAAAAAAATCTAAATCTGATTAAACTGGAATCTGTCTTTCCTCCCTCCCAGGTCTCTTGTACTTATATGTATTCCAGTTTTTTTGGATTCACTTAAGGAGCAGAACCTTTTGAGAATTCCCAGAGTAGGTATTTTTATTTTTTTTAAGGCCCTGCCCTACAGCATGTGGGGTCTTAATTCCCCAATCAGGGATGGAGCCCATGCTCCCTACACTGGAAGCACAAAGTCTTTTTTTGTTTTTAAACTTTTTATTTTATGTACTGGGGTATAGCCCATTAATAAACAATGCTGTGATAGTTTCAGGTGAATATCGAAGGGACTCGGCCATACATATATATGTATCCATTCTCCCCCAAATGAATCCAGGCTGCCACATAATGCCGGGCAAAGTCCCATGGGGAGCATGAAGTCATAACCAGGGAAGTCCCCATTGGGGTAGATAGGCATTCGTACTGGAGTTGGATATGCTTGCTTCCCAAACCTCAATTGCATGGCCTGCAGCCTCCAATCTGGAGGATTTGAAGACTGAGATTTGAAGGCTAGATTTGAAGGAAGGATTTGAAGGCTAGAGACACTTGTGCACTGCAGCCTCCAGGCCTGTCCACCCACCTTTCCCACCTTGGCTACCCTCCATCATCCTCAGCCATGCATGTTTTTGCTCATCCCTGAAGGTTCAGAAACCTCCCCCCAGCTACTTAGACTACAAAAGCCTCCCTTTTTTCCAACTTTAATGACTGTCAATATTGACAACATTTCTTTAGGATTTACCTTCTTCTTTGGATCCAGTTCAGTGTTGCCAATGATCTCAGGTGTGACCAATCCTGGAGAAGACAGACAGACAAATGAGTCAACGTTTCTGCCTCCAGGGACTTCCAGGGACTTGTTAGGATAGGTGAAAGCCAGGAAACATCAAGGGCGAGCCTGGCCCTGAGGAGAAGGCCATGCAAGGCTCTGCAGAAGGCAGCCTTCAAGCTGGGTTTGGGGAGATGAATAGATTTGTCTCCATGGAGAAGCAGCCAGTAGGAAGCAATCCAAAGCCACAGCAAGATGAAAGGGTTTGAAGAGAAGGATGGCCATGGTTGTTGACAGCATGTCCACTGGAGCCAGACTCCCAGGATTGCAATCCTGGCTCCAGCACCTGCAAGCTGTGTGGCTATGAACAGGTTACTTAACCTCTCTGGGCCTGTTGCATCACTCAGACCATGAAGGGGCCACAGTACCTGCCTCTCAATGTGAGATGTGTCATGGGTTCAATCGTTCAGTCGTGTCTGAATCTTTGCGACCCCATGGACTATAAGCCGCCAGGCTCCTCGGTCCATGGGATTCCCCAGGTAAGAATACTGGAGTGGGTTGCCATTTCCTACTCTAGGGGATCTTTCCGACCCAGGGATCAAACCCGCATCTCTTCCATCTCCTTCACTGGCAAGCGGGTTCTTTACCACTAGCTGGGAAGCCCATGTTTTATCTTGGCTAAAACAAAAGAGAATTATCTTACAGCTTTTTTGTACTCTGTACAGCACCTGAAACCATTCCTGATGCCCAGTAAACACTTGTTGAATGAATGAGTGAATACTAGGCTAAAAGATGCCTGTTGCGTGCACATCGTATTATCAGCACACTGCATTTCACACCATGTGATATCACTCACAGGCAGAACCTAAGACACGGCGCAGATGAACCTGTCCACAGAGCAGGAACAGAATCACCGACACAGAGAGCAGATCTGTGGCTGCCAAGGGGGAGCGCGGGAGCGAGGCGGACGGACGGGGGTTTGGGGTCGGTGGACGCAAACTATTATTTAGACTGGATGACCAGCAAGGTCTTACTGTATAGTGCAGGGAACTATACTCAATCCCTGGGATAAACTATATTGGAGAATAATATTTTTTTAAAAAGAATGTATATATGTGTAAAACTGAGTCACTTTGCCGTACAGCAGAGATTGGCATAATCTTGTAAGTCAACAATACTTCAAAAATTAAAAAAAAAAAAAAAAAGATACTGCGCTGTACTGGAGTGTGCACTGGTGCTCTCCCTGATATGTAACACCCCCTACTTCTTTCAGACTCTCCCATCCATGAACCACACCCCCGGTTTTCCTCACTGTGGTCCTTGGTCCTTCAGCCTTCTATCTTCCCAGGGCATTTGACTAATTAAGTTCATGTCACCTTCTAACGCCTTGAGGCCCAAGACTTGGCTCAAGATGCCTCTGCAAGAATTAACAAACACCCTCGAGGGGAAAGGACACCAAATGCCAGGCTTACCTGTCCAGATCTGCTGAATCTAGCTGAGTAATTCTTACAGATCTTTACCTGCTCCCAATAGTTACTTCTATTTTTTTTGTTTTTCTAGTTTGTTTGCATTGCAGGATTTGTTTGTTTTTAAATTTTATCGGAGTATAGTTGATTTACATTGCCTGGAGAATCCCAGGGATGGGGGAGCCTGGTGGGCTTCTGTCTATGGGGTCGCACAGAGTCAGACACGACTGAAGGGACTTAGCAGCGGCAGCAGCTAATTTCTGCTGTATAGCAAACTGACTCAGTTACACATACATACATTCTTTTCCAGTGAGTTTTTTTTTAATTAAATTTTTTTTGATGTGGACCATTTTTAAAGTCTTTACTGAATTTGTTGCAATTCGCTTCTGTTTTGTGTTTTGGTTTTTAGACCTCACAGCATGTGAGCCCCGACCAGGAATCAAACCCACACTCTCCCTCGACCCTTGCCATATTGGAAGGTGAGGAACTAACCACTGGACTGCCAGGGAAGTTCCTCTAGTGGATTTTTGAATTCTGCCGTTTTTGTTCCTGCCTCTCAAGTTTCACACAGGAGCCACTGTGTCCTTCATCACAGCTTCCAAGCTTCCAAGACGATGTCTGTTCTTCTGTCTCAACACTAGCTTTTTGCCCCCTTGAGGAGGCATATCTTTCTCAATACCATTCTCTCTGCTTCGGAGTTGGTTTTTAAATAATTGTTTGGTTGTTTATTTGTTTTTGTATCTTCTGATATTATTGCCTCCTTTCTCCCTTTCGCAATATAAGATGACTGGAGGGACTTCCCTCGTGGTCCAGTGGCTAAGACTCCGAGCTCCCAGTGCAAGGGGCCCCAGGTTCCATCGCTTGTCAGACAACTAGATCCTACGTGTCACAACTAAGAGTTGTCATGCTGCAACTATAAAGACGCTCTGTGCTGCAACTATGACCCAGCGCAGACAAATAAATACTTTAAAATAAATAGAACGGCTTGATTATTATTAGTACGGCTCCAGCTCTCTTTAGCCTTTCTCCTCCAACCCCATCTCACCTTAGCTTCATCCTCTGAGGACAGACTGTCTTCAACCTCTCCTGTCCATCTATTACTAGCCGTCTCCCGGTGAAAAGTGAAAGTAAAAGTCTTAGTCACTTAGTCGTGCTCAACTCTTTGTGACCCTGTGGGCTGTAGCCCGCTGGATTCTTCTGTCCATAGGATTCTCCAGGCAAGAATACTGGAGTGGTTTGCCATCTCCAGGGACTCCACGCTAAATAAAACCTCACCCCAAATCTCCTCCCATCTCGGACTGTCGGCTCCTCTTTTACTTTCTTGACATGGATATTTTCTCCTGAGGATATCTGGTTTCCATTCCACCTTCACCCCATTCTATGGAAACTCCTTTGTAGACGGTCACCAATGACATCTAGGCTGGCAATGACTTTTGTCATTTTCTTTTGTGTTGATTTCTTTGGAGCACATGAAACTGTGGCCTACTTTTCCTTAAATTTCTTTTTCCCTTGACCTAAAGTGCAATTCTATTTCCCTTATCATTTTGCCTTCCTCACCATTATGTCTCTGCCGCCGGCTGCCTCTCTCACATTCCTTATGAGACAACTACAATTTAAGAGTTTGTGCAAGGCCTTTGGAGCGGATGAATGGTTCTGTTGTTGGAAAGTCAAGCGTCTCACAGGTGGGCCCCAGGCACATCCTAGAGCAGGAGAATGAAAAAAAGGAGAAAAAACCATTCTGCCTAACAGCTTAAAAGGCAATTTCAGTGATAGACTGGGGAAATTTTTATGGGTTATACTGCCTTTAGGAAAATGTTTCTCTTCCTTAATGTGTTTAGACTACAAGGTCTCTGGGAGTTATTGTTTGTCCTTGAAAAGAGGGTGTGAGATTGTGTTTTCATATTATCTGCAGAACAATTCAGAGGGCTCCGCACCTCCTCCTCATGATGTCTGAACAAGACTAAACTCGGAGGAGGAAAGCCCTCTGTGGACTGTTCTCTTGAAGCCACCTGCATTGTCATTCGCAACTGATACAGCTCACCTTCTGGGGAATGTCCCACCAGCTTCCTGTGCCCTGGACTGCGTGTCAGTGTGGAACAGGGTTAGGGAGTCCACTGGATCCAGAATAGAGATGCAGAGATTTGCACAGGAAAAACAGAGGGCTTTTCTTTTTCTTGATCACACCACGTGCCATGCAGGACCCCAGTTCCCCAAGCAAGGATTGAACCCATGCTCCTTGCATTGGAAGCTTGGAGTCCCAACCACTGGTGTGCGTGTGTCTTCAGTTGCTTAGTTTTGTCTGACTCTTTAGCGACCCCATGGACTGTAGCCCTCCAGGCTCCTCTGTCCGTGGGATTCTCCAGGCAAGAATACTGGAGTGGGTTGCCATTTCCTCCTCCAGGGGATCTTCCCGACCCAGGGGTCGAACCTGTATCTCTTGTGTCCCCGGCATTGGCTGGCAGGTTCTTTACCACTAGAGCCACCTGGGACAGCCCCTGGTCCTCCAGGGAAACCCCCAAATGGGCTTTTCTTTAAGGAGAGAGACAGAAGGGGTTGAAGTCATGAAGGCAAGACTAGGAAGCGAGTGGGCCCTGGGAAAGGGGTGACTTTTCTCCGGGATTCGGAGTTATAGTCATCTATTTAGCACCCAGACTTGAGTTTTCTTCTTTCCTACACTGCCACTTCCTGTAGTTATTCCCAAAGCTTTTTTTTTTTTTAAGATTTTTTGGATGGGGATCATTTTTAAAGACTTTATTGAACTGTTAAAAAATTGCCTCTGTTTCATTTTTTGGTTTTTTGGCCCCACGGCATGTAGGATCTTAGCTTCTCGACCAGCGATCGAAACTTCACCCCCTACATTGGAAGGCAAAGTCTTACTGGACCACCAGGGGAGTCCCTATTCCCAAACCTTTAATAAAGCTTTCAACATGCCTCTGAGCTTTGCTTGAGTGGTTTATGGATAAAGAAGGGGCGGCCCAGGGAGGAGACACTCTGACATCTCAGTACGGAGCCCATCCCACCCAGGTTCTTCTTTTAGGGAGAATAGGAGCCAGAGGTCCAAGTGAGGAGGGGCAGTGTGAGCAGCCCAAGGTGTGCCGAGAGGGGCTCAGGGGAGCACACAACGATGGAGGGTCAGCCACACCGCACGCAAGCTCTTCCCCAAATATATCAGAGGAACCTACATCTTCACGGCTGTGGGCGGCCAGGCTTCACAAAGATCTCCCTTGAATTCTCTTTTCTGTTCTCGCTCCCCACCCCTACTCCCCAGCACACCTGTCCTCTCTTCCCCACATTACCTACTTCCATGGGCTGATGTACACCTATGGATTCAACCTCTTCCTCCTTCTTTGAACTCCTAAGGTTTGATCACAAGCCTGGAAGTTCTCTCCTGGATTTTAGTCCCATATTTCCCACCAAAGGACTACTGTTCACCCCTCAAACTCCATGTGATCAAGGTTCAACTTCACCTCTTCACTTTTCCTCTACAGATGGCCCTGCCTTAAGATGGTCTGACTTACGAGTTTTTGACTTAACGATGGTGTGAAAGCTATATGCATTTGGTAGAAACTGTGCTTTGAATTTTGACTTCTTCCCAGGCCAGAGATAGGCAGAACAGAGCTTTCTCATGATGCTGGGCAGTGGGCTGCAGTTTCAAGTCAGACATGCAATCACGAGGGTACGTAATTGATTCACTTACATCCATGAAGCTACCAAACAATCATCCTATTTTTCATTTTTGATATAGTAGTTAACCAGTTATCAATGCATGAGCTATTCAACACTTCATCATAAAATAGGCTTTGTGTTAGAAGATTCTGCCTGTCTCTAGGCTAATATGTCTTCTGAGAATCTTTATGGTAGGCTGGGCTAAGCTATGATGTCCGGTAGGTTGGTGAATTAAATGAATTTCGACTTAATGATATTTTTAAGTTAAGATGAGTTTACTGGGATGCAATGAAATCATACTGAAGCCCATTCATACATCCTTTCTGTCCATAGCAGCATCTCTCTGTCTTCACTCTTTTTATCTTTGTTGGTTTGACAGCCATTTTCCATCACCCAGGCTTAGACTGGGGTCACCTTTGAGTTCACCTCTCTTGCCACCTTCGTCCCTTTTGAGGGGTCGTGTCCTGTCTGTCCTCCTCTATGGCCCTTCCTTCTGACCCCACTTTTCCATCCCCATCACCGCAATCTTAATCGGCCCCGCTTCATCACACTCTGACTCTTGGGTTACTTCCTGGTGCCCAGCCTCTTGTTTTTGCCTCTTCCAGGAATCTGCATATCACCCCTGGATTAATATTTTCCTAAACATTTCTTTATGCCACTCCTCTTTTAAAGCCATTAGTGGGGCTTCCCTGGTGGTCCAGAATCCATCTGCCAATGCAGGGCACGTGGCTTCAATCTCTAGTCCAGGAAGATCCCAGACGCCACATGGCAGCTAAGCCCATGTGCCACAATGACCGAAGCCTGCGCTCCCTGGAGCTCACAGTCTGCAACGAGGGAAGCCGCTGCAACAAGAAGCCCCCACACTGCCTGGAAGAGCAGCCCCGTTCGCTGCAACTCAAGAAAACATGCGTGCAGCAACCAAGACCCAGCACAGCCAAAAATCAGTAAGTGAATAAAAATTTAAAAACAACAAGTTTCATAGATTCAAATATCTGTAAAAGATAAAAATTAGAAAACTTAAGAGCCACTAAGAGTTCTCTGTTGCCTTCCAACTAAGAGCTAAACTCTTTAGCTGGACTTTAAAACACTCCACAGTCAGGCCCTGCCTGTCTTTCCAGTTCAGTGACTCATTGCTCCCCTAAATGGGCCTCACATTCAACAAAACTGATTGTGCTTTATGTTTTCTCTTCTTTTCCCATAGTTTTCTCATTGTCTGGTATGTTCTTTGTCTTCTTTCACCTCAGACACATCTTTCCAAATCTCTACTTCAAATACTACCCAAGAATTGGGTCAAAATTCCTGCTCTCAGCTTTAAACTGCCTTCACTGATTGCCTGTGGTCATATGTTGTAGGAATTTATGTACATGTCTTATTTCTCCAACTAAATTGAAAACTTTGCGATAGTATAGATGCATTCCATATATCTTATACCCTTCTGTTCAGTTCAGTTCAGTCGCTCAGTCGTGTCCGACCTTTGCCACCCCATGAATCGCAGCACACCAGGCCTCCCTGTCCATCACCAACTCCCGGAGTTCACTCAGACTCACGTCTATCGAGTCCGTGATGCCATCCAGCAATCTCATCTTCTGTCGTCCCCTTCTCCTCCTGCTCCCAATCCCTCCCAGCATCAGAGTCTTTTCCAATGAGTCAACTCTTTGCATGAGGTGGCCAAAGTACTGGAGCTTCAGCTTTAGCATCATTCCTTCCAAAGAAATCCCAGGGCTGATCTCCTTCAGAATGGACTGGTTGGATCTCTTTGCAGTCCAAGGGACTCTCAAGAGCCTTCTCCAACACCACAGTTCAAAAGCATCAATTCTTCGGTGCTCAGCCTTCTTCCCAGTCCAACTCTCACATCCATACATGATCACTGGAAAAACCATAGCCTTGACTAGACAGACCTTTGTTGGCAAAGTAATGTCTCTGCTTTTGAATATGCTATCTAGGTTGGTCATAACTTTTCTTCCAAGGAATAAGTGTCTTTTAATTTCATGGCTGCACTCACCATCTGTTAGACCTATAGAATGATAGACACAGGCTAGCCAACACATGTTGGAAGGAATAGCTGAATGAAAGAGTATTCAAGAACAGAACTTTCTTGGTGGTCCAGTGGTTGGGAATCCTCATTCCCAATGCAGGGGTCCCGAGTTCTATCTCTGGTCTGGGAACAAGATCCAACATGCTGTAACCAAGAGTTTGCATGCTGCACCTAAGACCTGCTGCTGCTAAGTTGCCTCAGTTGTGTCCGATTCTGTGCGACCCCATAGATGGCAGCCTACCAGGCTCCCCCATCCCTGGTATTCTCCAGGCAAGAACACTGGAGTGGGTTACCATTTCCTTCACCAATGCATGAAAATGAAAAGTGAAAGTGAAGTCGCTCAGTTGTGTCCGACTCTTGGCGACCCCATGGACTGCAGCCTACCAGGAGACCTAGGGCAACCAAATAAATAAATATAAATTTTTAAAAAAAGAATGTTCAAGAACAAAGTACATCATACAACTTGAGAGGAGGCAGTCCCATTTTCAATGAGACTTCTGAGCAAAAGGTCATTTTTAAAACCGATCCCAGCCAACTGTATAAATTTACCTCTGGCTTCCTATTGCCTTTTCATGCTTGGTCGCTGTCTTGCCTGGCCCTTTGCACCTCCAAGAACTGTAGCCTACCAGGCTCCTCTGACCTTGGGGATTCTCTAGGCAAGAACACTGCCTAGAGGGGCTGGCCATGCCCTCCTCCAGGGGATCTTCCCCATCCAGGGATCAAGTGATTCCTTGATCTTTTGTGTGGCTGCATTGGCAGGAGGGTTCGTTCTCACCAGTGCCACCTGGGAGGCCCTAGAATGTGCTGGCACGCGTGTGTGGTGAGTCGTGTCCAACTCTTTGTGACCCTTGGACTGTAGCTCACCAGGCTCCCCAGTCCATGGGATTTTCCAGGCAAGAACACTGGAGTGGGTTGCCGTTCCCTCCTCCAGGGCCTGTTGCCTTTGGTTTTGTTGAAATTAGACTTGAACATGAAATAGCCAAATGGCTTTTCCATGAACAAAATGTCTTTTTCTTGCTCTGGCTACATAGGACCATGAGACATGAACACAATACGAGTCTAAATTTCCAGTCAAAGTTTGGTCTTTTGCAAATATCATTAAACTTTTATTTCGAGACCCTCTGAAAGTCTGGTTTAATCTGCTAAGAACTACTAGAAACCATGATTCTAATGTGGTTAGATTTGTTCTTCCAGAGTAAGGTAAACAGTGTTTTCTAAAAACTGAAAGAAAATGACATCATCAAAGCAGGGGCAAGTTCTTAGCCTTTTAATTCTACAGAACTGACATTATTATGGTCTGCTCAAGTGGTTCTGTTGTGTGTAACCAACATACCCATGGGGGAGGAAAAAAAATGGCAAGTTTTGATCTATTATAATTATTGATTTTTTTTGCTCTGGTTGTTGGCAAGTAATTTTTAGTAGTCCCAGAAAGCAATGTTTTTCTTTGTAATGCTAACCTTGAGGGTGTTGTTATGTCAGTGAGTACTTGGCTAGTTGGTTTGCAATTTTGCCAAATTGCTTGGAATCTGAAAAGAAAAAAAAAATGTATGAAACAGATTTTTTAATTAATGACTTGATATTAAGTGGATCTGGCTACATTATCTCTGCTTTTTCATTTTAGTCAGAAGAGGGTAAGCACAGAAACATTTTGAGTCAAAGCTTAGTTGGAGCAAATTCTGAATAGGACAAGCGTCTGTAGTCTGTCACAAACGTGCTGTCTGTCTGTCTGTCACATATGTACACTCCTGTTGCACCCTTTATTTTTTGGAGACCAAATCTTGTGTTATTTCAGAGAAAAAAGATGTTCATCAGATGCGATCTGAACTGTCTGAGATTGAAAACAGTGTGTCAGCAGAGGCACGTTACTACACAGAAAGCAGACAAAAAGCGAGGACATCCTGTACGGCCCAGGGAGCTGAAGGGAACTAGACCCAACACATCGGAATAACTGATAGTGGGGCTTCCCAGGTGGCTCAGTGGTAAAGAGTCTGCTTGCCAGCGCAGAAGCCGCCGGAGACCCAGCTTCAATCCCTCAGTTGGGAAGATCCCTGGAGAAGGAAATGGCAGTCCACTCCAGCATTCTTGCCTGGAAAATCCCACGGACAGAGGAGCCTGGCGGGCTCCATGCGGGCAGAGGCTTTGACACAACTTAGCGACTGAACAACAATAATGGAAAAGACCCTGAAAAAGAATATATATATAAATATCTGTGTGCATATATATATATATATGGCTGAATCACTTTGCTGTACACCTGAAACATTGTACTTCAACTGTATTTCCATAAAAAATAAAAGAAGTAAGCATGGATCCTGTACACTTCCTCATGGGGATTTGCCCAGCATGTGAATGGCTGAGGCCGCTTTCACTCCGAGATCTGTAGCATCTTCTGTCACGGAGAGCACGGACATGCTAAGAAAAGCAGAAGGATGTGACTCTTTCAGGTAAAATCATCAATTCAATGAAGCAAAACTATGAACATCTGGGATGGCCATGCCTTACAGATTGCCGACTATGGGGGTGTGATTGATCAAGGACCCCCAGCTGCTCCACTCAAACCCATCATCTGTGTTTGCATCAGGACTGTGCGTCCCATGGGCTGCTCTCCATCAGTGTCCGAGCTGCACACAGTATGAAGACAGGTCTGGGCCTGGGAGCCACGGGACTCCTCTGGCTTCTTGGGAGCAGCCTCACAGCACAGCAATCCGGGAGACCCTCACCCAAATTTTCCTCCCACTCTACTTCACTCAGAGTCAAACTAGTATCAGTCTCCACCCTTCCTCAGCTTCTTTTCTGTGTTCTCTCACACAGGCATTCCCCATCCCCCAATATGTTCTTGCACATTTAATTCCATCTGTTTCTCTCCAATGACCTGGATTAATGTAGCATCTACTCTGTGCAAAGTATCCTTCTGTAACACATTTGATAAACCTCTGCCAATGGAAATACAAGAGTTGCCCACCCGTTTCCTTGCTCCTGGCTTGTGGAGAGCTGAGCTGTGGGTACACGGGCCGGGAAAGGGGTGCACTTTTTCTGATGTTCAGCATGAATTCCATGGATCCTTATCGGCATCATTCATTTATTAAATCTGTTGTCCC
This sequence comes from Oryx dammah, assembly GCF_014754425.2. Taxonomy (NCBI): domain Eukaryota; kingdom Metazoa; phylum Chordata; class Mammalia; order Artiodactyla; family Bovidae; genus Oryx; species Oryx dammah. The sequence continues at coordinate 6,401,047 of NW_024070209.1, read as the reverse complement.
TTCAGTCACAAAATGGCATACACTTCTCTTAAGCATCTTGATGAAGTAAGAACATCTGTGAGCAATGCTCTGATTGGATGGTGAATGCAATTTAACCATGGGCTTTTCAAGAATAACTACCACATCCCAAAATGGGATGGATACAGTCAGGGTTCAGAACAGGCAGTATACGTTTCCAAACTTCACTCAAGAAGAATGGGCTTCCCAGGTGGTGCTAGGGGTAAAAAAACAGCCTGCCAATGTAGGAGACATAAACGACACAGGTTCGATCCCTGGGTCAGGAAGAACCCCTGGAGGAGGGCATGGGGACCCACTCAGATATTCTTGCCTGGAGAACCCCGTGGACAGAGGAGCCTGGCAGGTGAACACTGAAGCAACTTAGTATGCACGCACACTGGAAGAATATTTAATCTCATTAGGAAGCAACTGAGATTGGTTGTTGCTTCTGAACAAATATTCCTTCCTAGGCCCTCTTGGACTGGTCACTTATCTTCACAATGTTTTCATTTTTTCACCTACAAAGCAAGGAAATTTGCTCTGGGGGAAGTGAGATTCTGCCTTGTGTAAGTTGTAGAGAGCTGACTTACACAGTAGAAGACCTCGGTGGCCTCCAAGGGTAAGCAAAACCCTAGCTTCACCTTGGAGTCAGGTTCCAGGAAGATGCAAATCAGAGGTGCAACAGTATCTGGGCAAATTTCCTTACTTTGTAGGTGAAGAAATGAAAACATCATGAAGATAAGTGACCAGTCCAAGAGGGCCTAGGAAGGAGTATTTGATCAGAAGCAACAACCAATCTCAGTTGCTTCCAACAAACAAAGAAATTGAAATTTATTATCAGGTTTGGCCACCTGATACAAAGAGCTGACTCATTGGAAAAGACCCTGATGCTGGGAAAGATTGAAGGCAGGAGGAGGAGGGGGCGACAGAGGATGAGATGGTTGGATGGCATCACTGACTCGATGGACCTGAGTTTGAGCAAGCTCCAGGAGATAGTGAAGGACAGGGGAGTCTGGCATGGGGTCACAAAGAATGACACACAACTTAGCAACTGAACAACAATGAGGCTTTGAGGAGAGGGTGAGGTGGGAAGTGATTCCTTAATGGGTATGGGGTGTTTTAATGGGATAATTAAAAAACTTGACACCAACTGGAGCTGATGGTTGTGCAACTTTGGGAATATCCTAAATACCACTGAACTGTACGCTTTGACATGGTTAGTTGTATGTTATGTAAATTTTACCTCAATAAAAATACAAAAAGGTTAGTAGGAGAGTAGATGATTATGCTTGTTTTCAAAATACAAGCACATGATTGATATAGATGATCTGTAATTAAATAAAACGCTCAGTCAGTCATGAGTAGATTACTTCAGAGTTTGTCATTTAAGAAATACCAGCTTTCTTTCGTAGCTAAGCTGACTGATCCTTGGAGTGAAGACGGTCCTCGGTCATTCACATCCATCCTCATCGAGGGAGGCTGGTCTGTTGGGAGGACTGGCACTCGGGGCTCTCCGCCAGGCATGTTCCTGCCCCTCTGAGCACCGAAGGGCCTCTTGTTGGATTTTCTGTGGCACTGTTCCCCTAAGACCCCTTCTTCCTTTCAAAGCTGGGAGGCTTTGTTTTATAGATGCTCTGATGTTGTTCCTAAGATCAACAAGCTGAGTCTGCAACAGAAGTGCCAGCAAGAGCTGGATTCTCTGGGAAGAAGAAACATAGCTCCTCTGGACACCATCAAACTCAGCCAGCTGCTCCATTTCTTCCCAAGACGTTTTACCAGAGAACAGGCATGAGCTGGAGATGGCTTATCCAAGCAACACAAAATGTTCACATTCAAATCTGAAGCTGGCCTTTGCCCTCACAATGTAAAGCTTATGTGTCCACCAGCCTGCACTGAGTAATTATTCTCAAGAGCTGAGCTCTGCGGGTTAAAACAACTTCCTCGGTTGTTGAGACAGTTCCCCAGAGACGGTCATCTGGTGTGCATCCAGGATATCTGCCCAGAGTCCTATTTTCTTCTCAGGACCTTCTCCTCAATCAATCAGTCAACCAGCTATCATTCCTGCCTGCCCACGCACGCCCTCTCTCCCTTCCTTCCTGCCTTCTCTTCTTACTTATCATCTTTGTCTTCAGTAACTTTATAACAGAACAGGAAGTGCTACGCTCTTTACATTGATCACTGAATTATTGCATTTGGTAAAGAGTATTGCGTAGTTGTAACGTGCTTTATTTTGGTCTACTGTTCTAAGTATGTCATTCACAATTTTCTTTTATCAGGACATTCATTTGAGTAACTGGAGGGATATGAAAGGGCAGCTTTTCCCCCAACAACCACAAGGATATTAAAAGGAGTATTTGAGAAAATACTCAGCAGTGAACAAGTAAGTTTGGGAGACACTGAATTAAACCAAGTTAAACATGCTTCTTTACATAGGATTTCTTAGATAATCAGTAAGAGTTGTAAGTTTTAAAAATGGGGATTTGAAGCATTCCCCAAATATATTTGATTAAGGCCCTCTTTTGTGAGGCATTTCTAATAAGACTTCAAAAAACTATAGTTTGCAAAGATTTTTGTTACATCTTTTTAAAAGAATTTTGAAACTGTTCACTCCACTGCATATTTTAAGCTGATATTTTAAAACTTCATGTAAGTTTATTTGCACAGAAAAGGAAAACATCAAAAAAAGGGAAAGACAACTGATGGAATGGGAGAAAATATTTGCAAATAATGTGACTGACAAGGAATTAATTTCCAAAATAAACAAATAGCTTATACAGCTCAATAAGAAAAAATAAAAATGGGCAGAAGACCTATATAGACCTTTCTCCAAAGAGGACTTACAGATGACCAATAGGCACTTGAAAAGATGCTCAATATTGCTAATTATTAGCAAAATGCAAATCAAAACTACAATGAGGTATCACCTCACACCAATCAGAATTTCCATAAATAAAATGTCTACAAATAATAAATACTGGAGGTATGGAGAAAAAGGAATCTTCCTACACCATGAATATAAATTGACACGATCAGTATGGAAAACAGTATGGAGATTCCTTAAATGACCAAAAATAGTTACCATATGATCCCGCAATCTCACTCTTAGGCATATATCTGGAGAAAGCTGTTAATTCAAAAAATATAGGCATCCCAATATTCATAACAGCACTATTTACAACAGCCAAGACTTGGAAGCAACCTAAATGTCCATTGACAGATGAGTGGATAAAGAAGATGTGATACATATATACAATGGAATATTACTCAGTCATAAACAAGAATGAAGTAGTGGGCTTCCCTGGTGGCTCAGTGGTAAAGAATACACCTGTCAACGCAGGAAACATGGGTTCCGTCCCTGGTCCAAGAGGATCCCACATGCCATGGAGCAACTGAGCCCAGGCACCGAGAGCCAGGATCTGCAGCTCCTGCAGCCCATGTGCCCTAGAGCCGGTGCTCCACAAGCCGGTGCTTCTCACCACAGTGAGAAGTCTGCGAACTGCAAGAAGAGCAGCCCTTGCTCTCCACAGCGACAGGAAAGCCTGCACAGCAATGAAGACCCCGCACAGCCCAAACAATAAATAAATAAAAATTATTTTAAAAAAATAATGAAGTAATGTCATTGGCGGCAACCCGGATGGACCCAGAGATTATTATGCTAAGTGAAGTCAGACAGAGGCAAATATCATACAACATCAATTATATGTGCAACCTAAAAAATTACACACTTGGACTTATTCACAAAACAGAGACAGACTCACAGACTAGAAAGCAAGCTTATGGTTGCCAGAGGGAAAGGGTGGGATAAATTAGGAATTGAGGATTAACAGATACATACTACTGAAAACAGAATAGATAAAACAACAAGGACTTACTGTATAGCACAGGGAACTATATTCAATATCTTCTAACAACCTATAATGGAAAAGAGTCTGAAAAATACATATACACACATATGTGTGTACATAAAAATATATGTGTATATATGTGTGTAAAAATATACATGCATACATGCATGCATACATGTATGTATGGGGGCTTCCCTGGTGGCTCAGAGGTTAAAGTGTCTGCCTGCAATGCGGGAGACCTGGATTTGATCCCTGGGTCGGGAAGATCCCCTGGAGAAGGAAATGGCAATCCACTCCAGTATGCTTGCCTGGAGAATCCCATGGACGGTGGAGCCTGGTGGGCTACAGTCCACAGGGTCCCAAACAGTTGGACACCACTGAGCGACTTCACTTCACCTCATACATGCATGTATGTATACGTATACTATATATGCACGTATATATGTATAAAATATTATGTGTAAAATATATATGCATAAATATATATCCACAATGTTTCAGGTATACAGCAAAGTGAACCACTACTTGCTGTATATCTGAAACATTGGAAATCAACTACAATAAAAAAAGCTTTCCTTTTTTGCCAGAGTGCAGCTTGCAGGATCTTAGCTCCCAGACCAGGGTTTTAGAACCCACACCCCCTGCAGTGGAAGCACAGAGTCTTAACCACCGGACCACCAGGGAAGTCCCTGTATATAAATAATTTTATGTGGTCTAATTGCCAGGGGAGAGTATTGGGTTAGAAGTCACAAAACAAGTTTGTCACTATTATTATGCTTGCTGCAGCATTGCTGTCCAGAAAGATCAAACCGATGTCGAGTCTGACCAAACTTGATGTTTACATCCTTATTTATTTGTGAGCTATATACATACCTCATGCTACCATAAACTTGTATATTTACATTTCCAAAATTGCTTCTAGGCATTGATTCACTGTGTTCACTTGTGGGTAAACGGTCTGCTTTGATCCTGCATCAGATGGAACCTAGGTATTGATCTGCAGTATTTGCACTTGCTCTGGCCTTGGGGAGGAATTTTCTCAGGGATGTTTGCCCTCTGCTTCACACACAGATTGTTGGCTTGTCCTTGATGAGCCGGGGTGTGGGGTTCCACCATCAAAGGAGAGGCTGCCGGGGCACAGCCCAACTGTCCTTGAGCCTCTTTGAAGTTAGCACTGAACTGGTTCTTTCCGTACTATCTGTAAGCAAGGTTAACTCCTGCCCTTTGGGTTTTATCAGACCTCCTTCCGGGGATCTATTAGGCCATGTTCCAAGTGTGAGAGCTTCCTTTTTCTTTTTTTCGAGCAATTTTAAAATTTGATTTCAAAATGAGTCATAAAGCAGCAGAGACAACTCGCAACATCAACAGCTCATTTGGCCCAGAAACTGTTAACAAATCTTCAGTGTAGTGGTGGTTCAAGAAGTTTTATAAAGGAGACAAGAGCCCTGAAGATGTGGAGAGTAGTGGCCAGCCATCAGAAGTTGACAATGACCGCTGAATGTACGAATCAAAGCTGATGCTTTTACAACTGCATGAGAAATTGCTGAAGAACTCAGCATCAACCATTCTACGGTCATTCGGCATTTGAAGCAAATCAGAAAGGTGAAAAAGCTTGGTTAAGTGGGTGCCTCATGAGCTGGCTCAAAATCAAAATATCATCATTCTGAAGCATCCTCTTGTCTTATTCTATGCAACAACAACAAACCGTAACTCCATTGGGTTGTGACATGTGACCAAAAGTGGATTTTATACGACAACAGGTGACGACCACTTCAGTGGTTGGACAGAGAGCTTCCATTTTCATTAGAAAAAAAGAATCATGCACAAACACTCAACACCTGTGATTTCTAATCACCTGACTTCTGTTTTGGTGATGTTTTTCCTTTCATCCAATCAGCACACCTTGTCCAGAGGCAAAGCTAGAACATGCACAACCTCTAACCTCCATGCCAAAAACACCATCATCCCTTTAGCCTTATAAAGACCAAGTTCATGACTTTACTCATTTTATCTCATCTACTGCTGTCTTCCCAAGTGACTCAGTGGTAAAGAATCCACCTGCCATGCAGGAGTTGAGAGTTCAATCCCTGGGTCAGGAAGATCCCCTGGAGGAGGAAACAGTAACCCACACCAGTGTTCTTGCCTGGGAAATCCCAGGGACAGAGGAGCCTGGCGGGCAGCAGTCCATGGGGTCACAAAAATGTTGGATACAACTTAGGGACAACAACAAGCTTAGACGTGTTTTCTTTCCTCTCCAGCACAACTGCCAGAGGAAGGAGGGGTGAGGATGGGATGAGGCACGTGAGAAGGCAGATGGGCTCTGTGACACTGCAGAGCACAGGCTTTGGGGTCTCACTGCTTCCTCCTCCGCTCTGTCCTCTGGCTCCACCTCCAACTCCCCCCACCCGCTGTTGCTCCCATCCACCTGGCTGCGGGCTGAGCTTGTCCCCGTCTCCGTGAACTGGGAATAATATCACCACCACCGTTTACTGAGCTTCCAGGGACACCTCCATGGTATTTACTTGTCAATGAAAAGACGTTGCTGCCATATCAGTGAACAAAAGCTGTTACAGCCATCACATTACAGCCAGCCCAAGGGAATTGAGGATGGAATGGGATGTCCTGCCATCAAGCACGGCAGCTACCACCCCGCAGTGTGCCCTGAGGAGCGTCAGGATGAAAAAGCACAGGATGCTGGCCCCAGAGAGCTGAGGTGCACATTAAAGGGATGATTTCAGCAGCCCAGATGCTTGCGTCTTCCCACACATGCGTGTATGTGTTAGTCACTAGTCACTCACTCTTTGCGACCCCATGGACTGTAGCCCACCAGGTTCCTCTCTCCATAGAATTCTCCAGGCATTAATACTGGGGTGGGATGCCATTCCCTTCTCCAGTGGATCTTCCCAATCCAGGGATCGAACCCACATCTTCCACATTGCACGCAAATTCTTTACTGTCTGAGCCACATGGGAAGCCCTAAATTCCTTTACTGAGATGTCTAGTTTTCTTTAGGTAACAGTAATATCTGGGTGTTCTGAGTACCTGGTCTTTGGTGCAAAAACTCCTATATATCCTGGCTCCCCCCTCACATCCTCTGAGCAATCCCTTAGAGCTATCTGAGATGCTGTGTCTCAGGCTTAAGTCCTCATTTTTTTTTTTTTTCCCCGCCTAATGAAACACAATTCTCAACTTTGAGGTTGTGCTCTTTTTTTCAGTTGATGCTATCAGGTTAGAATGTAACCCTTTATAGCTTCTTCATGGAAGTCATCTCTGTCCCTTGATTCCTCTGCTTAAAAAATAAGAGAACACAATTGTGTTTTAAAAAAAAAAAAAAAAAAGGAATAAAGAAGAGAGAGAAAAGAGAGCCCCATACACACTCTCCTAAGAATCAAATAAAAGGCCAGGATGTTGAAAGTGAGGGTGTGTTGAGCATCAGGCCTGCTGCCTGATGGCCTTTGGGTGCAGGGCGCGTGGTAGCTTTTTCTCCCTGAACTCTGTATACAGTGAGTGGGTGAGATGGGCCTTTCCTCAGGGGGCCACCCCCTCACCATCTCTGGGGGCTTGGGAGAGCAGGCTGCTCCACTTTGCACTCCCTCTCTCTTCATATTTGTGGTTCCACCAGCTCTAAAGTCGCTGTTCTTTTAAAAGAGATTATTAGAGAGCTTCTCTGGTGGCTCAGTGATAAAGAATCTGCCTGCCAACGCAGGAGATGCAGGTTCGATCCCTGCGTTGGGAAAATCCCACCTGCCTGAGGAGCAACTAAGCCCACGAGCCACAACTACTGAGCCTGTGCTCTAGAGCCAGGGAGCCTCAACTACAGAGGCCTGAGCACCGTAGAGGCTGTCCTCCACAGCAAGAGAAACCACTGCAGTGAGAAGCGCCCCCAGCCACAGCTGGGGAGCAGCCTCCCCTTGCCACAAATAGAGGAAAGCCCTTGCAAAACAACGAAGGCCCAGCTCAGCCAAAACTAACTAAATAAAATTATTTTTAAAAAGAGATTGTTAGATGAAGTGGTTAATTTAGGAAAAAAAAAAAAAAAAGCTTTGCTTTAGTAGTCTGCATAGCTGCACTGTTCAAATAGGGAAGGCAATTCTATTGAAAAGATACCATGTCAGCGATGATTCTGCGTGTGTTTACAAACAAGTTACAGCCACGTTTTCAAGTCTTAATTGATCCTAGATTGAGAAGAGCTGCCAACTAACCTGGATATTTCCTGATGGCCAACGGAGGCAGGGATGTCTTACTTACATGACTGATGTTGACACTGGGACCAGATGTCAACAGCCTCTACCTCTCTCTCTTCCTTGCGAATATCCAAACTGCCCTGTGACTACAGCTTTCTTTTTATCTAACCACTTGCTGGTATTTTGCTGCTCTCACCAGCGCGTGAGGCATTTCACAAGATCTCCTCATAAAGTTTCACAGCTGAAGGCTGGAATTAGAGCACCTAGACAGCAAATGCAATTCAAACAAAATGAATTTGAAAATTTATTGCTTTGGCATTTCAAAAAGCATGTGTTTTTTGCCAGAGTAGTAAACATGGAAAAACTAAAAAAAAAAAATTTCCTTAATGGGGAGAAAAAGATTGGGAACATTTTACTGATTCAAGATACAAAGGGACATCATTTGAAGGGCAGAGTTTGAAAGCCATGAATCTAGAAAGAAAAAATCTTCCAGAATAAACATCACTTATGAAGTAGTCTTTCCAAAATAAATGAATTGGAAAGAAACCAAGCCCCTAGATCCGATTACCTATTTGCAGGAAATACAGAAAACAGATGAACACGTCAAATGGTTGCTTGGAGTCACCATCCACAAAAATCCAGATCCGGGGGAGCTCTGTGGAACAAATGACCTGGTGTTTTTCAACATCTTAGAAGGAAGAGAGAAAGAGGAGCATCTTGTAGGTCAATAGACTCAGACATATAGGTCATTGGTAATATGCAGACCTTAGCATGGAGACAACTGGAAATTTAAACAATGACTGGATACTTGATCATTTTAAGGAATTATTGGTGTTTTGTTTTTTTTGATAGGAAACTCACAGTTTACTGGAGAAAAAAGCACTCCCCACAACAATAACAAAGAAGTATGAGCATGGGGCTGCAAGACCACAGAGCAGCCTCACCCCATCAGAAAGGGCCAAGAGTGATCAGCCACTACCTCCTTGCTTTCACAACCTTTGTCTTATTCAAGGCTCACGTCTCATTTATGCTCTTTTTTTAAAAAAATACCTATTTTCATTTACATATCTATTGGACTGCTCTAGGTCTTAGTGGCAGCATGCAAACTCTTAGTTGCACCATGCGGGATCCAGTTCCCCAACCAGGGCTTGAATCCAAGTTCCCCACCCTGGGAGCAGGAGTCTTATCTGCTGGACCACCAGAGAATCCCTCCACAGGTGCTCTTGATTCAAACTCCCTCCATCTCTGCTAGAACCTTTGAGCAACCTTTGTTGTTCCCTTTCTTATTTGTATTTTCAAATGTTTCTTTCAAGTGCTTTTTTTTAAAAAAAAATTTTTTTTATAGTGATAAAATTTTAATTTTATAGTGCTTTAGAATTTTTTGAAGTTTCACACACATGATTTCATGTAATCCCATGTTAGTCCCTTCTACCTACCCTTATATTGCTCCTCTCCCTTCCCTCTCCTCACTAATAACTACTAGTTCATTCTCTGTATCTGAGGGGCTGCTTCTTTTTTTTGTTTCATTGACTGATTTGTTGTATTTTTAATTTTTATTTTATTTTTTTTTTTGCCCAGTGGCTTGTGGGATCTTAGTTCCCTAACCAGGGGTTGAACGCTGACCCTCGGCAGTGAAAGCACTGAATCCTAACCACTGGACTACCAGGGAACTCCTTTGTTATATTTTTTTAGATTGCACATATAAGTGATAACATTTGGTATTTGTTTGAAAACCAAATGTTCCAGAAAAACATCTATTTCTGCTTTATTGACTATGCCAAAGCCTTTGACTGTGTGGATCACAATAAACTGTGGGAAATTGTGAAAGAGATGGGAATACCAGACCACCTGACCTGCCTCTTGAGAAACCTATAGGCAGGTCAGGAAGCAACAGTTAGAACTGGACATGGAACAGCAGACTGGTTCCAAATAGGAAAAGGAGTCCGTCAAGGCTGTATATTGTCACCCTGCTTATTTAACTTCTATGCAGAGTACATCATGAGAAATGCTGGGCTGGAAGAAGCACAAGCTGGAATCAAGATTGCCAGGAGAAATATCAATAACCTCAGATATGCAGATGACACCACCCTTATGGCAAAAAGTGAAGAGGAACTAAAAAGCCTCTTGATGAAAGTGAAAGTGGAGAGTGAAAAAGTTGGCTTAAAGCTCAACATTCAGAAAACGAAGATCATGGCATCCGGTCCCATCACTTCATGGGAAATAGATGAGGAAACAGTGGAAACAGTGTCAGACTTTATTTTGGGGGGCTCCAAAATCACTGCATATGGTGATTGCAGCCATGAAATTAAAAGACGCTTACTCCTTGGAAGAAAAGTTATGACCAACGTAGAGAGCATATTCAAAAGCAGAGACATTACTTTGCCGACTAAGGTCCGTCTAGTCAAGGCTATGGTTTTTCCAGTGGTCATGTATGGATGTGAGAGTTGGACTGTGAAGAAGACTGAGCGCCAAAGAATTGATGCTTTTGAACTGTAGTGTTGGAGAAGACTCCTGAGAGTCCCTCGGACTGCAAGGAGATCCAACCAGTCCATTCTGAAGGAGATGAGCCCTGGGATTTCTTTGGAAGGAATGATGCTAAAGCTGAAGCTCCAGTACTTTGGCTACCTCATGCAAACAGTTGACTCATTGGAAAAGACTCTGATGCTGGGAGAGACTGGGGGCAGGAGGAGAAGGGGACGACAAAGGATGAGATGGCTGGATGGCATCACGGACTCGATGGCCATGAGTCTGAGTGAACTCCGGGAGATGGTGATGGACAGGGAAGCCTGGCGTGCTGCGATTCATGGGGTCGCAAAGAGTCGGACATAACTGAGCGACTGAACTGAACTGATTTGTTTGAATTGTTTCAGTTAGCATGATGCCCTCCAGGTCCATCCGTGTTGCTGAAAATGGCAAAATCTTCATGTGTTATGGCAGCATTGTTATGCCCAAGTCGCGAAATCTCCCAATGACCACCAGGGAGCCGATATCCGATGCAAAAGCAAGAGAGTTTTTATTACCAAGCTCGAGCTGGGGCTCCCACCATTACCGATGCAGTGGCTACAGGGAGGAGCCCCGGGTTTTGGATTGCATTGCTTATATAGGGAGTATACATGGAAAAAAGGATTTCTAGATTGGGGACGTCTGATTGGTCACTTTCTTTCGAAGGGTTGTGTGTTGGTTCTTGATTGGGCCCTATTGTCTAGGTAGGCCACAAGTTCCTGAGTGTTAAGTCAGGAGATTTTGGTCTGGGGTCCGATTGGCTCGTGGGCAGTGGGGTGATGTCAGGGAATTTCCAAAGGCTAAGAATTTTTGCCCTGAACTTTACAAAGTGGAGTTCTTTTACAAGATGGAGTAGTTTAGGCTTCCCAGCACAGTGTTCCGTTGCGTATACACACCTTCTCCATCCGTTCATCTGACGTTGCTATAACAATTTTGTGATTATCCATTTTGAAAGCAATTCCCTATCTTTTAGAAATACACATTGAAATATTTACAGAGGAGAGATCCTGGATTTGCTGTTGTTGTTGTTGTTTTTTTAATGTGGAAGGAGGAAGACAGGGATGAGGGCACAGACATATCGGATGGTCAGGAACTGACCATGTTGGGAGTAGGTCTTAGGTAGAGGGGGATTCTCCCTAAGAGGTAGATTGTTCTGTCTGCTTATATATGTGTTTGAACACTTTGCTGGTAAAGTGTGTTAAAAAAAAAAAAAAAGACAGTATTGGTTAAAGCAAAAATATAGAACCCAGTAATGATCCTTAAACTTGCTCATGTTAAAGGAAAACTCAGAAGTGATACAGGTATATGGTCAGAACAGCTATCATTAAAAAAATCTACAAACAATAAATGCTGGAGAGGTCATGGAGAAAAGAGAATCCTCCTACACTGTTGGTGGGAATTTAAGTTTATGAGCTGGCTAGTTAGATGTGGATTTAAGGCATTCAGTCTGGGACTTTTCTTAAAAAGCAGACACAGCTAATAGACGTAGCCAAGGCTCTTTCCCACTGCACACAGTGTGGACGGTGCCAAGGAGCACCAGATACTTGATCGGCAGAGCGATGCGGGACGTGGAGAAGAGCATCAGCCAAAACTCAGAGGTGGAACAGGACGTTCCAGAACAAAAGACATGCAGTTAGGACATGAAACTGAGTAGGTACTCACCAGGGAAAAGGATGGGAAAAGATTCCTGGGGTCAGAGATGCTCAAGAATGCAACTGAAATGAAGCGTTTTAGCTTCCTTTTGAATTGTCTTTGAGTATTTTGTCTTGAAATCCTGAAGCCCAAGAAAATAAACTCCTTAGGGGGCCATGGATTATTTAATTTAGTGCTCGGAGACCTACCGGCCCCTTAGCACCAAGTGGGTAATTAGATGAACGACCTGTTACTCAGAAGGCTTTAGAGTCCTTGAAATGTGCATGTCCCCAGGGAAAATTCTTTTGTTCAGACCATTGGGCCCGTTTGCTTCTGGCTGGCCAGCAGTTTCTGCCGAGACCGCGAGTAGACAGACATTGTATTATTCTAACGGCCTTTGCTTCTGTTTTGTCAGCTTTAAACACTTTCCTGCTATGCCCATTTTGATCCTCTTGTGAGCATTCTAAAATCGACACCTCTCTGGCCTCTTCCAGGGAGATGACTGATCCCCCTCCCCAGGCACTTTCTTATTTTAGAGGATGATCAGAGTTTGCAGGACCCCAAACTGACATCGCATTGTCTGGTTTTGGAGAAGGGTGATGATTCACAAAGGTTCAAAATGAGATATGTGTGACGCGGGAATTTAAATAGCAATACACCAGTTTCCAGCGCTGAGCAACCAATTTATGAACCTTTCTCACACACAGGAGAGAAAGCAGCTAGAGAAACTCATGTTTTTAACGAAAGAAAAACAAAACTCCATGAAATAGGAAAAAAACTAATTTAACCTAGAGATTCCATCTGTGGATTTATATTGAAGGGGCGGCTGACACGTATCTACACATGTGATATATTCCTAACATCTGATAGAGCGATGAACCAAGAAACAGTAACAGAGAGTTTAACACATGCAGAACATTGATGATTATCTGGTTTCACACACCTGTCCTTCATAGGCCCTCATTTTATAGAAAAGACACTGAGACCAGGATGAGTCAAGTGGGTGCCGTAGTTCAGAGTGAAATGGAACTGGGGGTGATAGATACGTTTATTATCTTGATGATGGTGGTGGTGTCAGAGTGCATACCTATGTCACAACCTGTGTGTGTGTGCGCCTTCAGTCGCTCAGTCATGTCCGACTCTTTGCAATCCCATGGGCTGTAGCCCATCAGGCTCCTCTGTCCATGGGATTCTCCAGGCAAGAATACCGGAGTGGGATGCCATTTCCTCCTCCAGGGGATCTTCCCAACCCAAGGATCGAACCTGTGTCTTTTGCGTCTCCTGCATTAGCAGGTAGATTCTTTACCAACACATCACCTGGGAAGCCCTATGCCACAACCTACCAAATGCATACTTTAAAAGCGTGCAGTTTCCTGTCTGACAAATATGCCTCGATAAACTTTCTTTTTAAACAAATGAAGGCAAAAATAAAAATATTTTTGGGGGGAAAACCACAACTGGATTGTAATCTTGAAAAATCCAGAATGTGAGGTACGTGCTTCAGTGAATTAATTATCAGGGAAAACAAAGAGAGGGCTTCCCTGGTGGTTCAGTGGTGGAGAATCCGACTGCCAAGGCAGGAGACACGAGTTCAACCCTTGGTCCAGGAAGATCCCACATGCCTAGGAGCAACTGTGCCTATGCATGACAACTGTTGAGCCTGGGAACTACAGCTGCTGAAGCCCGCACACCCAAGGGCCCACGCTCCGAAACAAGAGGAGACACCACAGTGAGAAGCCTGAGGACCACAACTGGAAAGTAACCCCGGTTGGCCCCAGCTCGAGAAAAGCCCTCACGCAGCATCAAAGACCCAGCTCAGCCAAAGATAAATAAACAAATGAAAATAAAAGCAAAGAGAGAAGGGGAACTCAGAAACCAAGAGAGATGTAAGGGACACAGCTATCAAACACAATCTGTAGGTTTATCTGGACCAAGGTTCAAACAACCCAGCTATACAATAACATTTATGAGAACGTCAGGAAAGTTTATACAATGACAAAATATCTGATGGCATTAAGGGGTTAATTTTTTTTTAAACTGATAATTGCTTTGTGGTTTTGCTTAGAAAAAAGGAAACAGTGTTCATGTTTTAGATGTATAGACAATTACTTGTAGATACACTATTAGGATGCTTGATATTAATATGTGCTTCAAAATAATCTAGTGGAAGTATGTGAAATACCAAGGAATGACTAAAATTTGGGGTGTGTAAATGATATTCCAGGTACCTTTTTGAGTCTTTGTATTTGTGAGATGCATGATGAACTATCTACAGATGGGGTGAAGTGATTTCTGGGATTTGCTTCAAAATAAACTGGGCAGTGGGGAGCTGGTGGGCATACAGATGGCAATCATCATTGACACTGTGAGATGGCATATGAAGATCTTATCAGAAGTTCCTTTCTACTTTGGTATGTATTTGACATTTTCCTGAGTATAAAGCTTAGAAATCAAATCACGAAATTATGGATTCAAGTCTGGATTATGAATTGGCGTTAAGCCATCACTTGGATGGTTAATAGGGACCTGGGCCTGCCTGCACACACAGATCATCAGCTGAAAGGGAAGACCCACACTTGCTTTTAGGATTGCATGAGACTTTGGAAAGTCAGATATACAGAGGACTGTCCAGAAAGCTCAAGAAAAGAAACCCAGTGTCTCTGAAGACAGACTAAAGCCCTGTAACTTCCACTACCATCAGAAGCCTTCACATACTGAAATTTAAACTGAGATAAACATGCTGGTATTGAAAAACGAAAAAGACACACACCACCACAATATGAAGCAAAAGGTATAAGAAGCTCATAAATACTTTTGTTTCTGCTTTTTATACCTCAGTCAAAGGTGATGAGTTTCTCAAAAAAAAAAAAAAAAAAACCTTGCAGTTTGGATTTTCCAGTTTTGCATCACATCCTGCTTCAGGCCACCCTAAAACAAAACAAGAAACGAACAAACAAAACCCGCCATCCTTCCAATGCATTCTTTGAGGTCTGCAGCTTGAAGGCCTTTGGTTTTCCCTTTGGCTCAGTTCTCATGTTTGCATCTTCTTTGTCAATATGTTTATCTTCCTCACTTTCAAACTGCATTTCCCGTCCAGAAACACTACCTCAAGCATTATATTTAGCACTTCGCACAGAATTCCTCCTGCTGCATCAGGAAACAGAGCCCTGTAAGTGGAGGGTGGGATCCCAGGGTCAGGTGTTTCCTGGATAACAGCTCCATCTGAGATCTGTCCAAACTTCCAACTCCCCTGCCGTCCACTGAACTCCCCTCCACGTTAGGGCATATGTGATGGTGAACATCCACCAGCAAGCGAGGAACTGGTTTCGTGGGAGAGTTTCCACCTCCTGGGGGCGGGGGAAGCAGACTTTGTTGACCTCCATCTGTATTCTTGTAGACGGTGAATCTAAGCAGAATGTTACCTTGGTATATGATCTTTTTCTGTTCAACTGGATCTTCTCTGCTGGCTCAATGGTAAAGAATCTGCCTGCCGGTGTAGGAGACACAGGAGCTGCAGGTTCGATCCCTGGGTCAGGAAGGTCCCCTGGAGAAGGAAATGGCAACCCACTCCAGTATTCTTGCCTGGAAAATTCCATGGACAGAGGAGCCTGGTGGGCTACAGCTCACGGAGTTGCAAAAGAGTCGGATGCGACTTAGCAACTAAACAACAACAACCGTTCACCACTGGTTCACTTTAGGCAACGTTACAGAAGGGAGGTACAGAAGAAGACCCTGATGCTGGGAAAAACTAAGGGCAGGAGGAGAAGGGGCAACAGTGATGAGATGGTTGGATGGCATCACCAACCCAACAGCCATGAGTCTGAGCAAATTCCAGGAGATGGCAAAGGATGGGGAAGCCTGGCGTGCTGCAGTCCACCAGGTTGCAGAGTCGGACACGACTCAGTGACTGAATGGCAACAACAGAAGGGATGGTCTCTTCCCCCCTGGAGAACAGACCCAGTTGAATGGTAGATGAGGCAGTCAAGTGATCAAAATATCAGGTTGGTCACTAATGAAAGCTAGGTTGGGGGATAAGGTGCAGGAGAGGAGCTCCCATTGACTTACTAACATGCTCTCCATCTCACTTTCACCCTTGTGCTCCCAGCCCTGCAGCCTGGTTACAAAGAGCCCACATGCTGGGTCTGCAAGCACATCCTCTCAGCCGAGACTGTGCCTTACATTGGCCTGTGGCAGAGAGGGAAGAAGAGAGACTGATGCCTCTGTGCTTAGCGTCTTGTAATAGATAAGATCCTACCAGTGGAGCACATGGGCCGATGACTGTCACCAAGGAATCGAGTAACCGTGGGGGCTTGAGTGAGGAACAGGCAAGAGGGGTACACTCAAGGGTCTGTCACCTCACAGGTACTGGGAGGAGTGATGTGAGTGCCCCTTTCTAGGCTTTCTCTTTCAGCTGTGCCACACAGCATGTGGGATCTTAGTTCCCTGACCAGGGATCAAACCCATTCCCCCTGCATTGGAAGCACAGAGTCTTAACCACTGGGCCACCAGAAAAGTTCCTGAACATCCCTTTCTAGCAGATGAGTGTGTACTGGAGGTGGGGGACATGGCAGGTGGCAGGTGGCAGTTCAGGTTAAAGGAACAAAGAAAAGAAAACCAGGCATCAAGCTTCCCCTCCTAGGGATCAGAAAGCTAAAGAACGGATAAGACCATGAAGTGGTTGGTGTCAAATGAGTTATTGATTAGTCCAATTAACTAAGTGATAGTCTTTCATCTTACAGCTTTGCTGCCTGTATGCCTAATCAGATCCTCAGTGGTGAAGCGGAAGGTTAGCGGGAATTGTTTTTCAAACATGGAGCCAGAAGATAAAAAGGAAATCCAGTTTCTTGCTCAGAACCTAGGAGCAAAACTGACAACTGACCCTATGATGGTCTTGGCAGTAAGCTGATACACATGAGAAATGACATGGTTTTGAGCAACCTCTTAATTCAACTCAAATGTTTGTGGTCTCACTCCAGCAGATGGAAAAGGAAGTGAAGTGCTTATGTACTGAAATCATTGTCATTATATCTAGAATTATTGCTATTGTCTAGTCACTTAGTCATGTCCGACTCTTTGCAACCCCATGGACTACAGCTTACCAGGCTCCTCTGTCCATGGGATTTCCCAGGCAAGAATACTAGAGTGGGTTGCCATTTCCTTCTCCAGGGGATCTTCCTGACCCAGGGATCAAATCCATATCTCATGCATTGCAGGCAGCTTCTTTACTACTGAGTTACCTAGGAAGCTTTATATGATAATGGGGAGGAGGCACCCACACTCCACCCATGAGTGCTGTAAGACTTGAAGGTCCACCCAGGAGCCTTGCACCAGTGAAAGATGGAGTAGAGTCTGTTTATAATCTGTGTGTCAGGCAGTCCATGACGATGCAGAATGTCAGCTGCAAACTATCCTTGCAGCTCATAGCTGTGGATCCAGCCTCACTGTCCTTTTGTCACTTTTGTCCCAGAAAATGGGACAAATTGTGAATGAGCCATATACATGCATGGACTCATTCTTATCAAGTCTATGGTATTATACAGAATCACTGCAGGGCTTTTTCTAGCCTGGCAAAGGGAGCAGAGCATAGAAAATGAGCTTCTTTATTTTAAAAGTTAAATATCTCCGCCCTTGCCCATCATGCATTTAAGTTGAGAAATATACAAAGAAAAGGAAAGGAAGGGATGAACTAAGGCGGCATTAGCAACACCAACCAACCACAAATAGCTGGACAACTTGGTCCAAATTCCTGCTCTTGATGGAATTTTACTTAACAGATTCCTGTGGTCTCTAGTTCCCAGGATCCTGACATTAGGGTAGGGCTTCCCATGATGTATTTATCTACCCGTTCTCAAGGCGGAGACACAGTGAGGAGAGGGCTGGGAAGGGAAAAGTTCCCTCTATCCAAGGCCACAGGGGGATGAGGCCCCATCTGGGGACGTGCTTGTTTTATCCAGAGTCCTATTTGTCTCTGGTTTCCAAGAGCTGGAGAAAGAGAGGTGGAAGGAAGGAGAGAGGAAGAAAGAGTTCCTCATGGCCGTGGAAGCAGAAGACGATGTCCATTCTCAACAGGCCCCGGGTTTGAGATGTTACCCCAGAAACAGGACAGGATGCCTCCCATCTTCACTTTGGTGGACACAGAGGGGAACGACTCTTCTCTGGGCAAAGGTCACTGCCCAATTTGGGTGCCAGCTGGTGCTTTGGTTTTCATTCCCCACGAGAATGAAACAGCTCAGCCATGGACACTGCATACTGACCTCACTAAAAGCACTCAAAGAAAGGACAGCAGTAAGGACTAGTGAGCCCTACAAGGAGGGCTTCAGGACAGAGGAAGTTCTTCAGCTGGACCCTTGGGGTATTTATGGAAGGATCACTTCTCTAAAGCTGTTTCCTCATCTTTAAAATGAAGAAAGTGGGGGACTTCCCTGGAGGCCCAGTGGTTAGGATTTCACCTTCCAATGCAGGAGGGTGTGGGTTTGGTCCTTGGGCAGGGAGCTCTAAGGGGGCTTCCGTGATGGCTCAGCAGGTAAAGAATCCGCCTGCAATGCAGGAGACATAAGTCCCATCCCTGGGCCAGGAACATCCCCTGGAGGAGGAGATGGCGTTCTTGCCTGGGAAATCCCATGCACAAAGGAGCCTGGTGGGCTGCAGTCCAAAGGGTCTCCAAGAGTCAGACACGACTGAGCAACTGAACAACAACAAGGTTACAACTCACGACTGTTCCCTGGCTTCGTCACTCTCGGGCCTCTAACTCTCAAGAGTTGTCACAAAGCCACAGAGGGCAGTGAAGAAGGACGCAGACCCCGGGCTCCACCAGGTGCTTTCAGAGCCCAGTTATTAGTTATTAGTTGGGGACTCCTGGTGGGTCCCCTTCTCAACTCTATAATGTGGCCTGTAATAGTTAATGAACTATACAACGAACAGTTAATGAAACAGTGCAAGGCCAGGGACTGAACCATTGAACAAGTGTGTATTTTTTTTTTTTTTTTTTTTTTGCTGCACTATGTCTTCATTGCTGCACATGGGCTTTTTCTAGTTGCAAGCTGGGGCTACTCTCTAGTTGCTGTGCAGGGGCTTCTCATTGCTGTGACTTCTCTTGTTGCAGAGTGCAGGCTCCAGACTGGCTGGCTTCAGTAATTGCAGCTTGCAGGCTTAGTTGCTCTGCAGCATGTGGTATCTTCCTGGACCAGGGATCAAACTGTCCCTGCATTGGCAGGTGGATTCTTAACCACTGGACCACTGAAGTTCTGAACAAGTATTCTTGTTCGTCATGTTTTAAGGACACAGCCATGCCAGCCATCAAGTGATCACCTTCTATCTCCCACTGAGGGATGCTGAAAATTTTGAAGTCATGAATGTTAAAATATATAAACATCTATCGGCACAAAGACAGAAATATAGATCAATGGAACAAAACAGAAAGCCCAGAGATAAATCCACACACATATGGACACCTTATCTTTGACAAAGGAGGCAAGAATATACAATGAAGTAAAGACAATCTCTTTAACAAGTGGTGCTGGGAAAACTGGTCAACCACTTGTAAAAGAATGAAACTAGATCACTTTCTAACACCGCACACAAAGATAAACTCAAAATGGATTAAAGATCTAAATGTAAGACCAGAAACTATAAAACTCCTAGAGGAGAACATAGGCAAAACACTCTCCGACATAAACCACAGCAGGATCCTCTATGATCCACCTCGCAGAATTCTGGAAATAAAAGCAAAAATAAACCAATGGGACCTAATTAAAATTAAAAGCTTCTGCACAACAAAGGAAAATATAAGCAAAGTGAAAAGACAGCCTTCCGAATGGGAGAAAATAATAGCAAATGAAGCAACTGACAAACAACTAATCTCAAAAATATACAAGCAACTCCTGCAGCTCAATTCCAGAAAAATAAACGACCCAATCAAAAAATGGGCCAAAGAACTAAATAGACATTTCTCCAAAGAAGACATACGGATGGCTAACAAACACATGAAAAGATGCTCAACATCACTCATTATTAGAGAAATGCAAATCAAGACCACAATGAGGTACCACTTCACACCAGTCAGAATGTCTGCGATCCAAAAATCTGCAAGCAATAAATGCTGGAGAGGGTGTGGAGAGAAGGGAACCCTCCTACACTGTTGGTGGGAATGCAAACTAGTACAGCCACTATGGAGAACAGTGTGGAGATTCCTTAAAAAATTGCAAATAGAACTACCTTATGACCCAGCAATCCCACAACTGGGCATACACACTGAGGAAACCAGAATTGAAAGAGACACATGTACCCCAATGTTCATCGCAGCACTGTTTATAATAGCCAGGACATGGAAACAACCTAGATGTCCATCAGCAGATGAATGGATAAGAAAGCTGTGGTACATATACACAATGGAGTATTACTCAGCCGTTAAAAAGAATACATTTGAATCAGTTCTGATGAGATGGATGAAACTGGAGCCAATTATACAGAGTGAAGTAAGCCAGAAAGAAAAACACCAATACAGTATACTAACACATATATATGGAATTTAGAAAGATGGCAATGATGACCCTGTATGCAGGACAGCAAAAAAGACACAGATGTGTATAACGGACTTTTGGACTCAGTGGGAGAGGGAGAGGGTGAGATGACTTGGGAGAACGGCATTGAAACATGTATAATATCATGTAAAAATCGAATTGCCAGTCTATGTCGGATGCAGGATATGGCATGCTTGGGGCTGGTACGCGGGGATGACCCAGAGAGATGTTGTGGGGAGGGGGGTGGGAGGGGGGTTCAGGTTTGGGAATGCATGTACACCCGTGGTGGATTCATGTCAATGTATGGCAAAACCAATACAGAATTGTAAAGTAAAATAAAAAATAAATAAATTTTTAAAAAAATTAAAATATATATATATATAAACATCTATCAACTAATACATCAGAGCTCCATCTACCTGTCTCTGCTGAGGATGGCTACACTGGGGAAAATGTCTCCTGGGGAAGATTTTTTTTTACCATTTCATCAACTAAACCCCCTTAGGTGGCACTAGTGGTAAAGAACCCTCCTGCCAATGCAAGAGACTGAGAGACGCAGGTTCAATCCCTGGGTCAGGAAGATCCCCTGGAGGATGGCATGGCAACCTGCTCCAGCATTCTTGCCTGGAGAATTCCACCGACAGAGGAGCCTGGTGGGCTAGAGCCCACATTAATGGGGCTGCAAAAGAGTTGGATGTGACTGAGCAACTAAACGCAAACACACACACAAACACACAATGTAAAAATGGTCAAAGATGTGAACTGAAATTTCACTAATGAAGTTAAACAAATGGCTAATAACAGCATCATTAGTTATTAGAGAAATGCAAGTTAAAACCACAATGAGATGGTACTACTCACTCACTAGGATGGTGTTAATAAAAAACCAAGTACGACAAAGATATTGAGAAACTGTATCTCTCATATGTTGCCAGTGAGAATTGAAAATGGTGCTGACACTTTGGAAAACAGTCTGGCATTTTCATAGAAAGTTAAATTTGCCACTTGATTCAAGAATTCCACTCCTAGGAATCTACCCAAGAGGGATGAAAACACATGCTCACACAAAGATGCCTATGCAGATGTTCAGAGCAGTATTATTCATAACAACGCCCAACTAGGAACAATTCAAATGCCCATTAACTGATGAATGGATAAACAAAACACAACAGAATATTAAACAATAAAAAGGAAAAAAACTACTAATACATCCTTTGACATACATGAACCTCAAAAACACAGTTAAAACAGAATGAAAGAAGCCAGACACAAAGGCTAATTATTATATGACTCCATTTGTATTATATGTCTAGAAAAGGCAAACTTATAGAGGCAGAAAGCAGATTAGCTGTTGCCGATTTTTTGGGCTCCAAAATCACTGCAGATGGTGATTGCAGCCATGAAATTAAAAGACGCTTGCTCCTTGGAAGGAAAGTTATGACCAACCTAGATAGCATATTCAAAAGCAGAGATATTACTTTGTCAACAAAGGTCCGTCTAGTCAAGGCTATGGTTTTTCCAGTGGTCATGTATGGATGTGAGAGTTGGACTGTGAAGAAAGCTGAGCGCCAAAGAATTGATGCTTTTGAACTGTGGTGTTGGAGGAGATTCTTGAGAGTCCCTTGGACTTCAAGGAGATCCAACCAGTCCATCCTAAAGCAGATTAGCCCTGGGTGTTCATTGGAAGGACTGATGCTGAAGCTGAAACTCCAGTACTTTGGCCACCTCATGCAAAGAGTTGACTCATTGGAAAAGACCCTGATGCTGGGAGGGATTGGGGGCAGGAGGAGAAGGGGACGACAGAGGATGAGATGGCTGGATGGCATCACCGACTCTATGGACATGAGTTTGAGTGAACTCCGGGAGTTGCTGATGGACAGGGAGGCCTGGTGTGCCGTGATTCATGGGGTCACAAAGAGTCGGACACAACTGAGCGACTGAACTGAACTGAACTGAATTAACCTAATCAACTCCAAACGGGTATGAGAGAACTTCTTGGGCTGATGGAAATGTTCTAAAATTGGATTGTGGTGATTGTCAGACAACTTCATAAATTTGTTAAAGATCATTGAATTGTACACTTATGATGAGTGAATGTAAAGGTATACAGGTCATGCCTCAACAAGATAGTTTAAAAATTTGAAAACGTGAAACAGAGAGATCTAAAAATCCAACTGTAATACAATTGACTCTATTTTTTTATGAAACATTTCTGCTGCTGAAGTGAATTTAGAATTTGGAATGAGTATGCAAATCTAATTGATAGATCTCCAAGAAGACCAGTTTTAGGTACACAATGATATGTAAAGATATAAATATTCAGTAAACTCTGTTGTCTCGATAGCAATTTACTATTTGCTAAGCTTTGTTCAGTGCAATCTGCAGCCCTTCTCAGGGGGTATTACTGCTCGATATAAGTAATAATTAATTAAGAGCTCAACTCTGAGCTAGAAGCTAGCAGAAAGGCAAAGAAAGCCAAACAGATGTCCCCAAAATGTCTTTGATTCTTCTAGCAAGTTTCCTAATTACCACTAATACCATCAGGTGCCGTGGGCTGGAAAATACTCACTTCCTGTCAAGAATAGCAATAAAATAGTTGCCCAGAAAAAGGAAAAACCCGTTAATTCTTATGTACCTGCAGTTGAAATGTTAAGTATAAAAATCAGCTCATGCAGTGAATCAACATTGATCATCATGACCACACAGGGAGGATGTCAGGGACTGCTGAAAGAAGAAAATGAGGAGGCTTCCCGGGAGGCCCAGCACTCAGGGCTCTGTGCTTCCACTGCAAGGGGCACAAGTTTGATCCCCAGGTGGGGAACTAAGATCCTACAAGCCTCACGGCTAAAAAGTAAATAAATAAATACAATTTTTTAAAAAATGAGGAAAATGACTAGGGGGACAGATTTGCACTATCAAATATCAAGGTAATTTTGGAACACTAGTAAATTGGCATTCCAATAGAATAGAGGAAACCAGATACCAAAACATAACCACATGATATTGTATCACAAGGTAACAGAAAAACGATATATTATACTACAACAATGAAATGAAGCTTACCAAAAACTCAGATAGAAAACAACTGAAAGCAAGTTCAGTAAATTTTTTCTATAAATGTCCAGATAGTAAATATTTGATGCTTTGTAGATCATATCAAACACTATAAAAAATGAAATGGCAGGCCACAAAACAGAAGTAAATATTTGTAACCTGTATAACCAATAAAGGATTAGAACACAGAATATGTTAAAAGTTCTGACAAATCAATAAGAAAAAGATAAATGCAACAAAAATGGACAAAGTGCAACAGTCTCTGCCCAGAAAAGGGAACAGCAAATAACCAGCGATCATAAGATGACCAACACCGTTAGTAACCGGGGAAACGGAAAATCAAGCCATAGCAAGGTATCATTTTGTCCCTAGTTGACTGGCAGATGTAGAAAAGACTGTGAAATAAGCAGAACACTTACACATGCTGGTAGAGGTACAAACTGGTTAAAGGAAAGTACAGTAAGACACCTTTTACATAAACTTAGCATACATTCCTAGGTTTCTTATAGTTTCTGGTACTTCCCAAGGCTCAGAAATTTGTCAGGGTCGCACAGCTAGTAAGAGGTTCTAAATCCTTTATTCCTTCCACGTGACCTCCGTAAACATAAACACACACACACCCTGGAATCTTTCTCCAGGACTCCCAGTCTCTTCCCCACCAAACTTCCCAAACTCTCTGTGTCTGGGTCTTCCACTGGCCGGATGCGCTGGTCACCTGACTTGTTGTTGTTTAGTTGCTCAGTGGTGTCCGACTCTTTGCAACCCCATGGACTGTAGCCCGCCAGGCTCCTCTGTCCATGGGATCCTCCAGGCAAGAATACAGGAGCAGGTGCCATTCCCTTCTCCAGGGGATCTTCCCAACTGAGGGATCAAACCCACATCTCCCGCATTGCAGGCGGATTCTTTATCATCTGAGCCACCAGGGAAGCCCCACTTGCTTGGTACCTCTCCAGATACAGACCGTCCCCTTTCTTTAATCACATGTCACCACCCAGTCTGAGCTCCAAACTTTGGGCTTCCAGTGTCAGCAGAGAGAAGGCACTCAGTATATATTTGTCAGCTGACCAGTCAGTATTTTCCCTGATGCCATTATGGAAGAGAGCGCTGGATTTGGCCACTTCCACCAGTTCTACATGAAATATCAAGTTCCTTGCCTTCCCACGTTCATGTTCAAGTGCTCTGATCCCTTCTGGTCAGCAGAAGGTCCTGAAGGTCAGCCTGGGTCTTGAAGCCTCAAAGCAGACAGCACACCAGGCAGCCCGGAGACAATTTTCTTGTGAACTTCAGTATAAACAGCCCAAGTGCCCAACACAAACCTTTTTTGTCACTCAGTAGGAAGAAGCCCCTCCCCATCCACAGAAGACCAGGTGGCTTCTTTTCAAATATGCTAGTTGCCCAGCTTCCACATTTTCAGCCCGATTTTTGCCTGACTTGAAAATAAAGCCTTGACACTAATGGCTTGAATGGGAACGCTGACAACACTGAGCATTGAGAACCAACCACTACTCCAGGAAAGGAAACACATAGAGGGCAGCAGGTAGAGCCCCAACCTGCGCACAGTAGGGCCGCCTCTTTCCAGCCTGGCCTTCGTGTGGCCACGCAGACCCAGGTTCTGACCTGACGTCCACACTGTGGGCTTGCGGAAATGAGATTGCATCTTCTTCCTGTTCTCTCTGGATAAACTGGAGCTAGTTTGGGAATTCCTTGGTGGCCTAGTGGTTAAGACTTGGCATTTTCACTGCCAAGGGCACAGGTTCAATCCCTGGTCAGGGAATTAAGATCCCATAAGCCACATAGAGTGACCAAAAAAAAAAAAAAGAAGTGGATTTAGTTTTGCCTCTTTCAGTTACGTTGGAGGGAGAGTCTGGACCCTGAGCTTGGGAGGAGCCACTTCTGAAGCCCCACATAAGGCACACACGTGTGGACCCAGGTCTGGGTCCTGCCTACTTAACGTGTGATTTCTCCCTTGCCAGCCGTCCACTCTGAAAGGAGTGCAGGCTGCATTTAAGACCACTTGTCCTGGGTGACGCGGAGAGCTGCCTCCATAATCTGAGATCTGGGCCCTGATTCAAACGTTAACAGCTCCGTCTGGATAGTAGCCTGAATGCGCTGCGTTGGTGGAGGCGGCTCCTCTGATTCTCACAGGAATGAGTGAGATACTTTTCCATGTTTTCCTCTCCTTGGATGGAAATTTACCGATGAGGTTGATGTGACTGTCCTTATTTTAGAAATGAGGATACTGAGCCTCAGAGAGGTTAAATCAGTGTCATGAATTGACCCCAACTACAGTGTTAATTCAAAAAACTAAGATCATGGTATCTGGCCTCATCACTTCCTGGCAAATAGATGGGGAAAAAATGGAAACAATGGAAGGTTTTATTTTCTTAGGCTGCAAAATCACTGCAGATGTTAACTTCAGCCATGAAATTCAAAGACGCTTGCTCCTTGCGAGAAAAGCTATGACACACCTAGATAAAATATTAAAAAGCAGAGGCATCACTTTGCCAACAAAGATCCATATAGTCAAAGCTATGATTTTTCCAGTAGTCATGTGAGATTTGGATCATGAAGATGGCTGAGCACCAAAGAATTCACGCTTTCAAACTATGGTGCTAGAGAAGACTCTTGAGAGTCCCTTGGACAGCAAGGAGATCAAACCAAAGTCATTTCTAAAGGAAATGAACCCTCAATGTTCTTTGGAAAGACTGATGCTAAAGCTGAAGCTCCAGTACTTTGGCCACCTTATGCAAAGAGCTGACTCACTGGAAAAGATCCTGATGCTGAGAAAGACTGAGGGCAAGAGGAGAAGGGGACCACAGAGGGCAAGCTGGTTGATGGCATCACTGACTCAATGGACATGAGTTTGAGCCAACTCCAGTAGATAGTGAAGGACAGGGAAGCCTGGCATGCTGCAGTCAGTGAGGTCACAGAGAGTCGGACACAACTGAGTGACTGAACAACAACGAAGTGTTAATAAGTGAGAGAGATAAGATTCAAAACCAACAGTGAGGGATTTCCCTGGTGGTCCAGCAGCTGAGACTCCATGTTCCCAGTGCGGGGGTCTGGGTTTGATCCCTGGTCGGGGAACTAGATCTCACATGCTGCAACTAAGCCCTTGGGCAGACAAATAAATATTTTTTTTTTAAGTGTGATGGGATGGGGTTCAGGACACACTCCCCCCAGTTATGGCACCTTGGCATCATGAATGCTTCCAGTTGCAGGCATTTGAGCAAACGGCAGGTGCAGGAAGGTCACTACTCTTTTCCCCGACTCTTCTCCCTTGAGACGGGCCATAAATCCCTCAAGAAGGGGGCCCCTCTGCAAACCCCAAGGAAGGGAGCAGCCTTATTTCCAAAGACAAAGGGACACCAAAAAGAACCCAAGAGGACAGGCCTGGCTGCGTTTCAACCAGTTTACAACACTTCCTTGCCCTGTTTGACCTCCCCTATTAGATGTTAAAGAATCTGCCTGCACTGTGGGAGACCTGGTTTTGATTCCTGGGTCAGGATGATCCCCTGGAGAAGCGAATGGCAACCCACTCCAGTATTCTTGCCTGGAGAATTCCATGGACAGAGGAGCCTGGCGTGTACAGTCCATGGGGTCACAAAGAGAGAAACAGGACTGAGCGACTAACACTTTCACTTTTCTTTCTACACGTCTGCCTGCTCCTCACCAACCCCAGCAGAGAAGCACCCAGGTCTGACTGTTTCTCCATGTCTTCTTCCCCTTGTGAGGGCTCCCATGCCATGCATAAATGTGAGAAATGGAACATTTCCTGCCATATCAGTAAACAAGGATGTCACAGTCATCAGCGATTACAGACCTCCAGTGTGAACCGGTGAGCCCTGAGGACACTCCAGAAGGAAAGAATACCTGCCATCTAGCAGCCACCAGACTGCAGCCCCTCCCTCTGGTGAGCCTCCGGGAAACTCAGGAGCTGAAAACAGGACCCTGGCCCCAGATCGCTGAGGTGTATATATCAAAGGAATGATTTCAGTGAGCCCAGACTCTTGCATCTTCCCATACATAGAAAAGTGCTAAATTCCTTATCCTGGTATATCTGGTTTTCTTTAGTTAACAATACTCATTTGAGGTTCAGACTACCAGCCCTTTATATACCAGCCCTGCAAAACTTCTATATAACCTGGCTCCCCTCACCTCTTTGGAGAAGTTCTCTCCAGGTCTACTTGAGATGCTGTCTGCTGGACAGCATCTGAATTGTCTCCTGAGAATTTCCACCAAATAAAACATAACTCTCAATTTTAAGGTTGTGACTATTCTTTTAAAAGATCTGTTTTATTATTTATTTTATTTCTTGACTGTGGTGAGTCTTCATTGCGGCACCTGGGCTTTCTCTAGTTGTGGTGAGTAGGGGCTAGTCTCTAGTTGCAGTGTGTGAATATTTTTTAAGTCAACAGATGTGTATGCTTTTCTCCTGTTAATCTGTCTTTGTCAGTTTGATTTTCAGACCAGCCAGGGACTCTAAGAGAGTTCAGAAATACTTTTTCCTTCTCTACAGGTGCCACACTGTCCCACCCTTGCTACTCAGAGTGGTGCTCATGGACCAGCAGCATCCTCATCAGGGAATGGCCACTCACTCCAGTGTTCTTGCCTGGAGAATCCGCACGGACAGAGGAGCCTGGTTAGCTACAGTCCATGCGGTCACAAAGAGTCGGGCATGACGGAGCAATTAACACTTACTTATTAAACTCTAATATCCATATTAGATATCATGCCATCCAGAGTTGGAGGAAACATGAAACAGAATTTTGCAAACAGAAACCACCCTGGCTGGCTCAAGGAATTCATGACTGAATTCCTTTCTTACAAAAGAAGGAATTCCTTTCTCACAAAAGCAAAAGTATTCCTTTCCCATCCACTGCTCTGTTGCTGAGCTCTGGGGAAAGATGGTGACCTGAACACCTGCCTCTGATTCTCAACTTTCTTGAAACCCTTCTGAACATGGGGAAAAGATCACAAGGTTTTGGATGCTGGAAAGCATGTCAAAGCCAAACCCAGCAGTACAGAAAGCCAAGATTCTCCACCATTGACATTACAACACCCCCAAAATGCCCAGGAAAAGACTGGTCAGGCACTTCCTGGGGGTGGGGAGGGCTACAGGGTGTTGGATAACAGGTTAGGTCTGCAGGTTAGGGTTCCAGGAGCCAAGGGAGAGGGGGTGCTTCCCTACTGCAGCCCCCAGTGGGCACAACTCATGTCATTTCCCCACCTCTCAGGGCAGGATCCCCTCTTAAGTTTGCTGATGCTCCTGTCTGCTGTGTCCATAGACTAGACCTCTGGTTTCCTTATGGAACTGGAGAGGCCATTGGAATGCTGGGGACCCACAGACCTCCAAAACATATGGCAAATCCATCTCTTTCTCTCCGTGCCCACAACTACTGCCCTAGTTTCGGCTGCCATCACCTCCTGCCTCCTGACTGCCCATTCTCCAGGGTCAGGCCCCTGTGTCACACCCTCCAGTCGTTTCCCACTGCTTCTTGGATAGAACAAAATCTTTCACTTGGCCTCCCGGCCCAGGCTGACCCACCCCTTCGTCCAGCCTCTGGTTTGTCTTCCAGCCACCTGGTTACTCCTTCCCCCTTCTGCCCCTGGGCTTCTGCTCACAGCACCCTTCCTTCCGTCCATCCTTGATATTACAGACTGAATGTTTGTATCCTTCCCAAAACCCACATGTTGAAGCCCCAGTCCCTAGGTGACTGTATTTGGAGACAAGGCCATTATGAAGGTTATTAAAGTTACATGAGGTCATAAGGATGGGACACTGATCCAGTAGAATTCACGTCCATATTAAGAGAAAACACCGCAGGCCACCAGGGTTCCCCCACCGCACCAGGTGAGGACACAGCTGGAAGACAGCCGGCCAGCTATGCCATGTACAGGCTAGGAAGGGAGCCTTACCAAACGCCAGATTGGCTGGAGCTCTCCTCTCAAGGAAGCTGAGAAACAAATGTCTGTTGTCTATTCTGTTATGGCGGGGCTTCCCAGATTGGTCAGGGGTGAGGAATCCGCCTGGCACGCAGGAGACGTGGGTTTGATTCCTGGGTCAGGAAGATGCCCTGGAGAAGGAAATGGCTCCCCACTCCGGTATTCTTGGCTGGGAAATCCTATGGACAGAGGAGCCTGGCAGGCTACAGTCCATGGGGTCACAGGAGTCGGACACGACTGAGTGACTGAGCACACACACACGCACGTACACGCACACGCGCACACACACACACATTCTGTTATGGCAGCTCTAGCTGACAAACATACTCAGCTAAGCTCTACGCTTCAGGTCTCTACTCAAAGCACTTCTGATTCCCCACTCCTGTGCCACACTCCCATTTGGGCAGGACCCCTGATTCGGAGTGTCGCAGCAGTGGTATTCTCCTTTGCAGGACTTTTCACAATAGCCTTAATTGATTGTGTAATTATCAGGGCTTCTCCACTAGCTCGTGCCTGCTCAAGGTGGAGACAGCAGCTGGGTCATGCAGTGATGTAAACCCAGCACCTGGCACACAGGGTCCAGAGCATAGTAGATGCTTTATAAATATTTTTAAGATGTCATCATGAAAGCTGTCCCTGAATTTGAAGAAATCTTCTGGAGCAGTTTTTAGTTTTGTTTCTAATTCTACAACCTTATAGGAGAAAGGGAACCAGTCTTAGAGTTTGTATCACCCTTCTTACTTTGTAATACAGAACTCAGTTCAAGTACATATATCAGCTTTATGAACTTTATCAGCTAAAATACATATATTTATGTTGTAGTTGTTGGTGCTGTTGTAAAGTTTTTTTTTTTTAATGTGGACTATTTTTAAAGTCTTTATTGAATTTGTTACAATATTGCTTGTTTTATGTTTTGGTTTAGGGGTCATGGGTCATGTGCAATCTTAGCTTCCCTACCAGGGATCAAAGCAGCACCCCGTGCACTGGAAGGCAAAGTCTTAACCACCAGACCACCAGGGAAGTCAGTGCTGCCTTATATTCTGCCAGTTTTACTGCATAGAAAGGATGCCAGGAAAATCTCCCAGTAGAACCGAGGCCTCCCAGGGAATGCTGTCTTATCACTTGGCTTTTTGCTTGTGGTTACCAGAATGTCCTTTCAAGTGGTTCAAGCCTGTGGGCCTGGAGTTGTATACAAAATGGTGCAGTGTGTAACTGTGACAGTCTGAATGTGGGTCAAATGCTAGATCCGCGAGCCCAGCCTGTGAGTGACCGTCAGCGCTGAGATCTGAGGAGAGGACAGCTCATCCGGGCAAGTGCGGGCTAGTCCTGGAGCACCCAGCCTCTCTCCGCAGAGCCGTGACTATACCCAGCTAACCCCACAGAAAAAGCAGCTCTCCCAGCCTTCCCCTGGCCTGAGCTATTCTGTGTACAGCCTAGTATCTATTAACATGAGTGGGATCATCTTTTGTCATAAACTAAATGTTTGACTCCCTCAAAATTCATATTCACAAGGCTAAAGCCCTTATTCCCAGTGCAATGGTCTTTGGAGGTGGGGCCTTGGGGGTGGTAATTAGGTTTAGCTGAGGTCATGAGGATGGGACCCCCTCGCCATGAAGGCATTAGTGGCCTTATAAGAAGAAGAGACCAGGGACATTACTGGTGGTCCAGTGGCTAAGACTCCACACTCCCAGTGCAGGGGGCCTGGGTTTAGTCCCTGGTCAGGGAACTCGATCCCACAAGACACAACTAAGACTTCTCACACCAGGTGAAGGCCCCGGGGCGTGCTCTAGATAAGACCCAGTGCAGCCGAATAAATAAATAAAAATACTAAAAGGAAGAATAAGAAGAGACCAGAGCCCCCTGTCTCTAGACACAAGGAGGATATAGGATGAAGACAGCTGTCTGCAAGGCAGGAAGAGGGCCCTAACGAGGAGCTGAACTCACAGCTCCTGGTTCTGGACTTTCCAGTCTCCAGAACTATGAGAAATCAACTTCTGTTGTTTTAGCTGCCCAGTCTGAAGTACTTTGTTATAGCAGCCCAAACATACTAAGGCCCCCCTCCAGCCACCCACCCCCGGCACCTTCACTGGATTCTCTCTGGTCTGGAGATGGCTTCCTTCCTCCCAGAGTCTCCATGTAAGGCAGTTACTGAGTTTACATTTTGTTTTTTCATTTATTTTTTATTCTTTAAAATTCCGGCAGCGCAGAGTCCTCATTGCAGCTCGCAGGCGTCTATAGTTGTGGCACACGGGCTCCAGAGCGCAGGCTCAGCCCTTAGTTGCCTTGCAGCGTGTGGGATCTTAGTTCCCCAACCAGGAATCACACCCAGTCCCCTGCATGAGAAGGTAGAGTCTTAGCCACTGGACCACCAGGGAAGTCCCTGAGTTTACTTTTGTTTGACTCCTACCTGGGGACACCGTCTGTGTAGAGACTCACTTTGAAGAAAGTACCTGCCCTTAATCTCACTCGATAAACTAGAAAATTAGTCTTTA
The DNA here is from genome assembly GCF_014754425.2 of Oryx dammah. Lineage (NCBI taxonomy): Eukaryota > Metazoa > Chordata > Mammalia > Artiodactyla > Bovidae > Oryx > Oryx dammah. Next base: position 6,368,876 of record NW_024070209.1, on the reverse strand, counting down.
GGGAAAATGTTACCTAATAACCTTCATAAGCACAGAGACAGACAGAGGTCACCCTTTGCACTGTTTTTAATGCCTGCGTGTCTTACTGATTTCTCACAGATGACTGCTGCTGCTGCTGCTGCTGCTAAGTCGCTTCAGTCGTGTCCGACTCTGTGCGACCCCATAGATGGCAGCCCACGAGGCTCCCCCATCCCTGGGATTCTCCAGGCAAGAACACTGGAGTGGGGTTGCCATTTCCTTCTCCAATGCATGAAAGTGAAAAATGAATGTGAAGTCGCTCAGTCGTGTCCGACTCTTAGCGACTCCATGGACTGCAGCCCAGCAGGCTCCTCCGTCCATGGGATTTTCCAGGCAAGAGTACTGGAGTGGGGTGCCACTGCCTTCTCTGCACAGGTGACTGAGTCATTCCCTAATATTGGTCCAAGTCTTCTGAACATTTTTATACTGGTCACTTTATTCTAAAGTTCAGATTGTTCCTAAGAGAAAAGTTTCCTGGTTCAAGCATTTGAGTTATTTCACGGCTCTTCTATGAAGCCACATGGCTTCAGAAAGCCACAGCTTTACGCAGGGTATCAGCCATGCACAGAAGCCTATCATACACAGACATCCTAGGTCCCACTATTTCTCTTTATTTTAGCCAGTTTATTAGGTACCTAATGGGCCCTTAGCTTTTTTTCTGTTTATTTTCTTTCTGGGAAGAGTCATGTTGAGACGGACAAAAGGCCAGCGCTCAGAAAATCAGTTATTGTTCCGCCAACAATCAGAAACCTATGCCTGAAGACCTGAAGATCTGATGCTGACACAGGCCTATCCCATTCTCACATCCACAAGGGGTTTATTTTTAATAGCAGTGATGCTTCAGGGGATATAAGGGACACACAGAGAAAGGGAAAGCAAACAAGTGAACAGATAAGCAAAGTGCTTCCTGTGACAGAAGGGCCTCCCCCAGTCACAGTGTTCGTCGAAGGCCATCTAGTGGATCCACGTGGGAAAAATGCTCAGTGCTCAGGGGAGACCAGGGCACCGGGTGCCCAGGGAGGGGAGCGGGCCCTTCAGGACTCAGAGTCCAATTTCTTCTCAGGAAGAAGAGCGGTCAGTCTCCTCAACTCCCATCGGCTCCTGTGTCCTGTCATTTCACATTTCTTGGGGAAGGTGATGGGCCTGACGTGCATGTGTGAAGACCAGAAGGGGATGAAAAATAGTAGTTATATCTACTAAACTGTGGGCTTCTCTGGTGGCTCAGATGGTAAAGAATCTGCCTGCAATGCAGGAGACCCGGGTTTGATCCCTGGGTCGGGAAGATCCCTGGAGAAGGAAATGGCAACTCACTCCAGTGTCCTTGCCTGGAGAATTCCATGGACAGAGGAGCCTGGCGGGCTACGGTCTATGGAGTCACAAAGAGTCAGACACATTGGAGCAACTAATACATTCACTTTTTCTACTAGACTGCACAAAGCTGGGGACTCGGTTAAAGGTATGGACCTCTAACACATACACAAAAGCAATCCACGATTCCCATAAACAGAGATGCCAGCATTGCAGGGTTTTATTCATTCACCAAATATTACTTGAGTTCCCAGTATGTGGGCATTACCGTGTGCATAGCATAGCTTTGACCTGATGTCTAAAGGAAGGAAAAGGCTTCACCCATGTAAAATTAGCTAAAGGGAAAGGGCCGTGAGATGTCACCCTGCAACAGAGAATCAGGGAAGAAGCTTCCATGGGGAGGTGGGATTATTTTCCTCTTTGGGTTTATTTTTGGTTATAGTTAAACAAAATAATACACACTTTTGAAACTTGAAAAAAGCAGAAGGGAACTCTCCCCTCATTTCGCATGTACTTCCAGTCTCAGCAGGAAACCACTATTGAGGGTTCACTTGTGTAATTCCTGGAGGTTTTAAACTGGGCCTTAAAGAATGAAAAGGATCGGTCAATGGGAGGAAATGGGAGAGGGGCAGGAGAGTGGGACACTTTGGAAGGGAAAGGGTTAATTCCAGGTAGCACCCAGCTGCGTTATCATTGTGATATATGAATTTTCTGATAGTCTCAGGCCCCGTGAGTTTCTAATAGTACTTATAATTAAAAAAAAAAAAAAAAGGAGAGAGAGAAGAAAAAAGAACTAGTTAATTCATTCCAGATACCTGGCTTTTTTCAAATTCCCCAGATATTTTTTTTCTCCTTTGGTTTGACCACAAAGTGAACCCAAGAGTATGAATCATCAGCCTTCATCTCATGAATGTTTTATTCCAAGAACTTTCAGAACTTTTTATATTGCATTCAAATCCTCAGGCAACTCAGTATTCTCCTGCTCTTGCTGGCCTTGGAGGGAAGGGCTGTGTTTATTTTTAAGTGTGGGGGCGCCGGCTCTGCAGTTAAGTTAGGCTTTAACTCCCCAGTCAGCTGAGTTGGAGTGGGAGCAGCTCAGTCTCTGCAGACCTCCTGTACTAGTCTTGGTGCCCTTCCTCCGGACAACTGCACCCACCTCTGCCAGAAGATTTAGCAATCCACAGCAAATTGCTGCGAAGTATTGGGCTACGTCTCTTGGACAGCCAGGAGGTCAAACCAGTGAATTCCAAAGGAAATCTGCCCTGAATATTTATTGGAAGGCCTGATGCTGAAGCTGAAGCTCCAATACTTTGGCCACCTGATGCGAAGAACCCACTCATTGGAAATAAGACCCTGATGCTGGGAAAGATTGAGGGTGGGAGGAGAAGGGGGCAACAGAGGATGAGATGGTTGGATGGCATCACTGACTCAATGGACTCAAGTTTGAGTAAATTCCGGGAGATGGTGAAAGAAAGGGAAGCCTGGCGTGCTGCAGTCCATGGGGTCGAAAACAGTCAGACATGACTGAGCAACTGAACAACAACAACAAATGCAGCCCATAATATCCAGGCAGCCAGTCTGCTCCCTGTGATGATGGGCTCAGTGCCTCGGACCTCCAACATTTGCAGAAGGAATATAGGAATAATGACCAAAGAAATTCTCTATCCAGGAAGCATCCAGTGCATCAGCCACCAGCCACAGCTGGGCACTCTCCCCAGGCAGGAAGTTGGACTCAGCCCCCCGGTGGGTGTCCCAGCTCACTCACCCTGGAGGAGACTTAGAACTTTCCAGGCTTCAGTGGCCCATGCAGGACACACCCTCCCTGAGCCTCTCCGGCCCACCACTTCTCCAGGCAGCCGTGACCACAGTCAGGGTGTCCCACAAAATCCTTGTTAGCCTGCTTCCTGCGGGGTGTCTGTGCTTCCCTCCCCGACTCCCTCCCAACCTTCAGAGGGACCCAGCCCGCTGTCCAGAGCATGGACAGCCGAGCACAGTGGACGGCCTAGCATCTGAGTCCGCTCAGACCCTGTACCACTGACCTCTTGGCCCACATTTCCTGTTTCTTTTCCTTAGCTCTTTAGGCCCTGGATTCCTACTCAGTGTCCTCAGGTTCTCTGTGTTACTAGCTGCTGCTGCTACCAGAACAATCCCTCTAAAACTGCTGGAGGCCCAACAGTGGGGGAGGGGGTATTGGAGGGGCGTGGAGGAAGGGGAGGGTGTGACAAATCAGGAGAGTAGCGTTGACATATATACACACCATGTGTACGATAGACAGCTAGTGAGAACCTGCTGTATAGCACAGGGAGCTCAGCCTGGCACTCTGATGACCTAGAGGGGTGGGATGGGGGAGGGGAGGGAGGGAGGCTCAAGTGGGGGGAATATATGTATACGTGTAGCTGATTCACACTGCTGTACACCAGAAATGAACACAACATTGTAAAGCAATTATATCCCCCCCCAAAAAACTGGGGGGACTTCCCTGGTGGTCCAGTGGTTAAGAATCCACCTTGCAATGCAGGGGATGGGGGTTTGATCCCCGGTCGAGGAACTGAGATCTCACATGCCACGGAGCAACTGGCCCACGTGCTACAACTATGGAGCCGGAGCAGCACAACTGGAGAGTCTGCATGATGCAACGAAGATTCCACATGCTGCAACGAAGACGGGACGCAGCCAAATAAACAAGTATTAAAAAAAAAAAAATGCTGGCAACCCACGATAGTAAGGGCTGATTTCTTGTTCATGTCACATGCCCACTCTGGCCTGGTGGAGGAACCCAGCTCACTAGAATTATTAAGGGACCTGGGTGGATGGAAGCTCCCAAAGCCTCCTGCTGTAGTTCATTGGCCAAACCAGCCACACGGCCGTGCCTCATCCCAGTGGGAGTGAAGGATGGTCCTGCCATGCTCCAGGAAGACAGCAGAACTGGATGGATTTTCTGCAGGGCTGTGGAGCCCGGCTCCCAGATATGTCTTCTCCCCACAGTGTGGTTGGACTTGTTTGTCAGCCAGGCTGACCTTGGCCGTCCCACCCGGCTCTCAGCATTGCTTGCTCCCTGCTCCAATCCACCCACAGTTGCAGGGGAATAAATCTCTCTGGCTGAGGAATCCTGACCACTACTTCCTGCCAGAGGAAGGAACTGATCATCGTTCATGGGAGATCAGAGTGGTGTTATTAAACAGGATTCCCAGAGCACTTCCAAACACCTTCTCAGCCAGCAGTTTTCAAGTAGCCAGCCAAGGAAGTTCCACCAACGTTCCTTAAGCCCATTTTCTGTGCCAAGTACTCTGGGAGATGCTGGGGTTACACCTACCGGCCACACGCCATCCCTGCTGTGAAAGGACTAGCGTGCCAACAAGCAGATTCAAAAATACCCCAAGCAAGTCTTACCTCATTTACTACACCAGAACCTCAGCAGGTAGGGATGGGCCAAGGGAGGCATCTGAAGGGAGTGAGCCAGAAATCTGGCGTCAGTGGGATCAGCTGTGCCCAGCAACAAAGCCTCCAGTGGGGTGCAGAGGGCTCAGCCACGCGGCTGTCTATGGCAGAGAAGTCATGTCAGGAAACCTCGTTATTGCCCACACTCAGGCAGATCAAACAGAACATAAAATCGTTGCTTCCAGCAAACCAAGGCTTTGTATTTTAATGATGCGTCTAGTGGCCTCTGCAGGGACTTGACTCTCAGCTACGCCACTCACAGGCCTGCCACTCTCTGCGTTGCTTTGTCATCTGTAAAGGGAAGTTTTTGTGAGGATTAAGTGAGGTACTCTATATTAGCAGTCTGCAACCTTTTTGGCACCAGGGACCATGGAAGACAACTTTTCCACAGACTGGGGAGGGGGAGCAAGGGATGATTTCGGGATGACTCACGCATGTTACACTTATTGTGTACTTTATTTCTATTATTATTGCATTGTGATATATAATGAAATAATTATATAATGCACCATAATTTTTTTATAAAGGAGGAAAAGGTTTACCTGAAAATTAGTCCCTTGTGATAATGAACAAGATTACAGTTGCATAGCAACTGAATAAAAGAATCAGATCATCAGGCATTAGATACTCATATGAAGCACACGACCTAGACCCCGCCATAGATCCCTACTATGCAGTTCCCAGTAGGGTTCAAGCTCCTAAGAGAATCTAATGCTGCCCCTGATCTGACAGGGGGTGGAGCTCAGGCAGTAATGCAAGCGATGGGAAGCGGCTGTAAAGGAGATGAAGTTTCATTCACTTCCCTCCTGCTCTGCAGCCATGGGCTATTAGGAGCCCATGGACCAGGACCAGTCCACGGCCTGGGGGGTGCAGAGCCTTGCTATATACAAAGTACTTACTGCAGTGCCAGGAAACGGTGGCTTCTGCTAATGTCCCTGGAAGCAGGTCCAAGCACCTGCAGTGGGCACCCAACCCATGTGACATCCAGAGAGAGGGATTTTTATCCCCCTCCCTCTTTTATAATAAAAATCTTTCAGTAGTAATTAAGAAATTGAATAAATAATAATAATAGCCAGAAAAACACAGTAAAGTGTCCCTTTAATTGAACTTTATAGGTAATAATGACAGCAAAACATAAAATATAAAAGAAACACCCTGTTCAACAAAGGAAATAAATTTCCAGTACAGCAAAGGAGAGGAGCAACAGAATAGCACTTTCTAGTTACGTGGGCCTCCCTAATGGCTCAGCAGGTTGAGAACACACCTGCAATGCAGGAGATAGGACACCAGGGTTTGATCTCTGGGTGAGGAAGAGAGAAGGAAATGGCAACCCACTCCAGTGTTCTTGCCTGAAAGGATCCCATGGACAGAGGAGCCTGGCAGGCTGAATTTTTTTATAAAGGAGAAAAAGTTATACCTAAACATTAGTCTCCCACGGTAACGAATAATACTACAGTTTCATAGCAATGGAATAAAAAGGAAGGCAAGGGACTTCCCTGGTGGCTCAGTGGTAAAGAACTCACCTGCCAGTGCAAGAGACAGAGATTCAAACCCTGGTGTGGGAGAATCCCACATGCCACGGAGCAGCTGGGTTTGTGGGCCACAGCTCCTGGGCCTGTGCCCTAGAGCCCAGGAGCTGCACCACTGACCCCACAGGCTGCAACTACTGAAGCCTGCTCGGCCGCGAGCCCGTGCTCTGCAACAAGAGACCCCGCCACAGTGAGAAGCCTGTACACCGCAGCTAGAGGGTGGTCCCCACTCAGCGCACCAGAGGAAGAAGTCCACGTGCAGCAGTGAAGACCCAGGGCAGCCAAAAATAAACAAATATTTTTTTAAAAAGGAAGACAAATATAAAAAATACACTTGAATTTTAAATACCTTTTCAAACATTACTCACATTTAAGCATGTTTTTCAGGTATGGAAAATTTGCACATAACAAAAATATTATACCTAGCAGGTTGCCTGGCTTCATGGTTTCAAATTTTAAAAATAGAAACTCCAGGTGATCATCTAGAATGCCAGAGTAGAAGGAAATCATATTCCATTTTTTCATCTCTACAACCTTTCTGCTCTCATTTATCTCAAATCTACTGTTGAAACGGCAGGAGTATGCCATTCCATAGAAGCTTAGATATGAACTTGGAGTGAACTCGCTCAAAAGGAACGCAAGACCAGTTTGCTCTCAAAGGGATGGGTGTAGCCGAACCCAGGCTAATCCGTGGCCAAGGGCATAACTGGAATTCTCTGACTCACTTTCCTGTAGCGGATGAGCTTTACTCAGCATTGGGGTAGGCAGACTTCTAAGATGGCCTCAAGATTCCCAGCCCCCGTGTCAGGGCACCATCTCCCACTATTCAATCAAACATTCATCTAAGCACCTCTCAAGGGACTTTGCAGGTGGAATGAAGGTCTCCAACCAGCTAGCCTTTTAGGAAGATTATACAGGTGGGATTGGCGTGACCGCAGGAGCCCTTTCAACCTGGGAGTAGAGTCAGAGGGGCTTCCCAGGTAGCGTAGTGATAAAGAACTCCAGAATTCAGGTTGACATATGAGAAGCAGGTTCAACCTCCGGGTTGGGAAGATCTCCTGGAGGAGGGCATGGCAACCCACTCCAGTGTTCTTGCCTGGAGAATCCCACGGACAGAGGAGCCTGGTGGGCTACAGTCCATGGGGTTGCTAAGAGTCGGACACGACTGAAGCAACTTAGCACACACATGTGCATGTAGAATCAGAGACCCAGGAAATCAGAGATTTGAAGCAAGAGACACATTGGATGCTCTGGGGCTGGTTTGAAGACGGAGGTGGCAGATGACATGAGTGACCTTAGGGACCCGACCATCAGACAGGATGTGGGAACCTCAGTCCTGCCACCACAAGGAACTGCACTCTGCCACCAGAATGGGCTTGGAGTGGGTCATTTATCCCCTGGAGCTCCAGGTGGGGACTCAGTCTGGCCGACACCCTGAGCAGAGAGCTGGCTAAGGATCACTGTGCTGAATCCTGATGATCACGGCTGAGCTAATGAGCAGGTGCTGGGGTTGGTTTGTTTAATCAGTTTTCATTTTACGGAAACAAAATTGACAAGCAAAATTGTCTCTATTTAAGATGCACAGCTTGATGCTTTGACATATGTATGCATTTTGATGTGACCATCACAATCAAGCTAATTAACCTGTCCATCACCTCACAGGTTACTTTCTGTGTGTGCTGAGAACACTTGAGATTTACCTTCTCGGCAAATTTCACATACATGATACAGTATTGCTCATTACAGTCACCAAGCTGTACATGAGATCCCAGAACACATTCATTCTGCGTATTGGAAACTTTGCACTCTTTGACCGACATCTTCCGCTTCTCCTGCCCCCATCCCCTGACAACCACGGTTCTTCTACTCTGTGCTGTCTTTTTAAAAATTGGAATATAATTGCTTTATAATGTTTGTTAGTTTCTGCTGTACAACAAAGTGAATTAGCTATATGTATACGTATTATTGGGCTTCCCAAGTGGCTCAGTGGGTAAAGAACCCACCTGCCAATGCAGGAAGCATAAGAGGCACAGGTTCCATCCCTGGGTCGGGAAGATCCCCTGGAGGAGGGCATAGCAACGTACTCCAGTATTCTTTCCTGGAGGACCACATGGACAGAGGAGCCTGGCAGGTTTTAGTCCGTGGCGTTGCAAGAGTCGGACATGACTGAAGTGGCTTAGCATGCACATATCCCCTCCCTCGCGAACCTCCCTCCCGCTTCCCATCCCTCTCCTCTAGGGCACTGAGCTGAGCTCCTGTGTTTTACAGCAGCTTCTCACTAGCTAGCTCTTTTACACATGGTCGTGTATATAAGTCAGGGCTACTCTCCCCTCCCCTTCCCTGGCTGTGTCCATGCGTCTGTTCTCTGCATCTGCAAATCTAATCTTGCCCTGGAAATAGGTTCACCCCCAATGTTCATTGCAGCATTGTTCACAATGGCCAGAATATGGAAGCAACCTAAATGTCCAAGATCAGATGAATGGATAAAGCTGTGGTACATATATATAGTGGAATATTATTCAGCCACTAAGAAAGAACAAAATATGGTCATTGTAGAGATGTGGATGGGCCTAGAGTCCTTCATACAGAGTGACGTAAGTCAGGAAGAGAAAAACAAATATTGTATATTAATGCAAATATATGGAATCTAGAAAAATGGCACCCTGTGCTTCTGAGATTGACTTTTTCTTAGTCTACATATAAGTGAGCTCATGCAATATTTGTCTTCCTGTGTCTGGCTTCTCCCACTTGGCATAAGGCCCTTCTGGTTCATCCACATTGTCACAAATGGCAGGGTTGCTTTCTTTTTTATGAATAATATTTATATATATTTATATATATAATATATATAGTAGTATGTTCTCCATCCATCAGGGACTTAGATGGTTTCCATGTCTTAACAAAGAAGGCTGAGCACCAAAGAACTGATGCTTTCAAACTGTGGTGCTGGAGAAGACTTTTGAGAGCCCCTTTGACAGCAAGGAAATCAAGCCAGGCAATCCTAAAGAAATCAACCCTGAATATTCACTGGAAGGACTGATGCTGAAGCTCCAATACTTCAGCCCCCTGATGCAAAGAGCCGACTCATTGGAAAAGACCATGATGCTGGGAAAGACTGAGGGCAGGAGAAGGGGGCAACAGACGATGAGATGGTTGGATGGCATCATCGACTCAATGGACATGAGTTTGTGCAAATTCCGGGAAATAGTGAAGGACAGAGAATCCTAGCGTGCTGCAGTCTGTGGGGTCGAAAAGAGTCGGACACGACTAGTAACTGAACAGCGAATGTCTTGACTATTGTGAACGGTGTGGCAATGAAAAGGTGAGAGCAGATGTGCCTTCTAGATACTGATCCCATGTTTTTGGATGCTTATTCAGAAGTGAGAGCTGTTCTAAGTCACTGTGTTTGTGACCCTGTGTTATGCAGAAATAGAAACACTAATAAGGGATAAGTAACACAAATATGCTAAAGTTTACATAAACATCATTAAAAATCAGCCATAATTGCACCAATTGTTTAGGACATAAGCCAAAAAAGATTCTTGAAGGGAGGAGTATTCTATCACTGATTTTGTTTGAATTGCTTGAGCATGGCAATAATAAAAAGCTGATGGACTTTTAGTTGGCCTTATTATTTTAAAATTATTTGCAGATGGTACATGTCCTTACTGCCTGCAGCTGGCTGCTCCCTTTGTTCTGCTGTTGGTGAGCTGCTGAGAACCTGGGACCTAAAGGAAGGAAGAACTTTCTGGATCAGACAGTTCCCAGTAGAGCAGAAACACAACCACGACCCCCTTCCCCTTATCCCAGGTGGCGCTAGTGGTAAAGAGTTCACCTGCCAAAGAAGAAGATCTAAGAGCCGAGGGTTTGATCCCTGGGTCGGGAAGATTCTCTGGAGAAGGGAATGGCAACCCACTCCAGTATTCTTGCCTGGATAATTCCATGGACAGAGAAGTCTGGAGGACCCCCAAAGGTGAGAGGAGTGAAGAAAAGAAAGCTCAACTACCATACACTTTTGCCAAGAGCAGGTACTAATTACTTAAGATTCAAAAAAAAAAAAAAAGCAAACAAACAAATCCTACTGACCCATCAGGAACATCCCAAGAAAGTAAATACAGAACACCCTCTATTTGAAGTCTGTGCATATCTCAGAAACATCTAACTGTTCCAGGGGGCCTTTGGGGGATGATATTCTGGAATAAATAGCGCACGCACGCTCGTGTGTGTGTGTGTGTGTGTGTGTGTGTGTGTGTGCACGCGCGTGCGTGCTCAGTCATGTCTGACTCTTTGCGACCTCATGGACTTTAGTCCACCAGACCCCTCTGTCCATGAAATTTTCCAGGCAAGAATCCTGGAGTGGGTTGCCATTTCCTCCTCAAAGGATCCAACGCAGGTCTCTTGTCTCCTGCATCGACAGTCGGATTCTTTACCACTAGCGCCACCTGGGAAGACCCTGGAATAAACGGTGACTAGGATCAAGTCCCTGCCTATAGGAACCTCAGGAGCTGGGCAGTACATCTCTCCTGACCGCCTGTCTACCCAGCTTTCCCATCCTGTCCACCTGGCCAGGAGCCTGGTTGTTCTGTTGTGATGATTGAATTAGGCTTCCTTCAGAGGTAGAGGACAGCTTAGCCTTCCTGCTCTGATACCTGTTTCCAGACTTACCTCGAGTAACATTATTTTGATACATATTGCACAAAAATGTTTAAAGTGTACTTTATAAACCAGTGTGAAAGCAGATACACACTACATAAAACAGATAAACAAGGTCCTACAGTATTGGATCTTGTTTTTTAATTTTTAATGAAATAATCTGAAAGCTATTTCTGCAAATAGACTAAAAGAATTCTTTCTTTAAAAAAAAAAAGCAATATGTCTTCTCATTTTGCCATTCACAAGATGCCTGAGAATGATGTGCAGAAATACTTTTCCGAAAGGTTACAAAATAACTTGCATCTCACTCCATGGCTCTTTGATTTGGTAATAAAAGCAATCACAGTAGCTTATTCACTTACAGAGACTAATTCAAGCCCGGGGATACAGTCTAGAATTTGGTAGGCAGTTACTAACAGCTGCAGAAAAACACCGTGAATCCTGGGGCGGAGAAGAATCGTCATAAAAATTATAGCAATAGGATCTGCAAGGATTAAGGAGCAGCAACAATAAAACAGCACCCAGATGAGTTTCACTGTACAAAACATATCATACAGATGACTGGCCTCCCTAGATGCAGCCTCAACTCAGGAAAACACTGAGAGAAACTAGGATGTGCCAAGAGGAGTTGTCCTTGTTTAGCTGTTCAGTCATGTCCAACACTTCGCAACCGCATGGACTTTAGCCCTCCAGGCTCCTCTGTCCCTGGGATTTCCCAGGCAAGGATACTGAAGTGGGTTGCCATTTCATTCCCCAGGGAGTCTTCCTGACCCAGGGATTGAAGCCAGGCCTCCAGCATTGGCAGGTGGAGTCTTTACCACTGAGCCACCAGGGCTGCCCAAGTGTAGGTGGGCCATATAGACAAAGCAGCTATGATTAGCTCCGTCACTGAAACAGTGCCTCCCTTCCAGAAGCACGGTGGAGGAAATGACTAATTCTCACCAAGGTTTGGAAGGTTTCTGAGAAGAAATGCTCTCTGTCCACCATTTGGACAAAAGGTAGAGAAAGAAGAAAGGAGGAAACCAAAATATCTCTGGGCTTCATAGCCCAGATGTCAAGACAGTTGAGCCTAAGTAACCAAGCCGCAGGCGCAGGCTTGGAAGGGTGTCTGCCCATCTGCCGTTGAACATGCCTGCAGGATTTTCACGTGGTTCTTGGGGAATTAGAACGACAATATATTTTCTATTTTTTTTTTAAGACTACAAACACACTCCATTTCATACAAAGAAGGCGGGCTGCCAATCTTCTGGAGCTGAGATTCTTAAATTATTCTTGGCTATAGACTTGAATGTGTGTGAACTCAGAGCCCTTCTTTGTTTTCTTATCTCATTCCGGGGGAACCCAGATAATTTCTGGTTGCAGCTGCATATCTGGGGTTGTAAGTGATCTCCTGGAAAATCGCCGTTAAGTTGCTGAAATTATCCTTTAAACTTTTAATTTCATTCCATGACATAACACACTTGAGCTTTGTTCTTATGGCTCCATCTCGATTCCTGGCATTTCCCCAGCCGTGCTGTATCATCAAAGAACTTCATGCATTTTTAAACAAAATGATCCTACTTTCCCAGAGCCTTTCATTTCTTTTTTCAGGGACTTTGACTTTTTAAAGATCAATTACACTTGCAAAAAAAAAAAAAAAAATTCCAGAATATTGCTAACTGTGGCTTCCATTATCCACTGCCTCATATGTGAACTTTTAACTTCTCCTTTAAATACATTCTTGAAAAATTATTCAATCTTTTGTTCTTCTAATAACATCATCTCTTTCTCAGCATGCCACTGTTTATGACTATGCAATTAATTTTTCCTTCCAGACCTAAATTTGTTGACTCTTAATAATTACCCAACTTCCAGAGTATCCAGAATATATCAATAGATAAGGATGTTACATCAATCTCTACTTTCTAAGAAATTCTAAGCTGAAAAAATATATATATATTATTTTATCTTGATACTAGGATCACAAATTACATTTTTAAAGATTAACTACATAAAATATAAGACTTTTAAAGATTAACTACATAAAATATAAGATTTGTTCACAGCAAAAGTTCACCCAAACAATAAATTAATTATATACTTAACAAAGCAAAGGAAAAACACAGGAAAATGTTTGCAGAATATCCATGTGAAATGAATAGCATCCAAATTACATCTTACTAGAGAAAGGACCCCTCCTATACTGTCGGTCGGAATGTAAATCGGTGCAGTCACTATGGAGGACAGTATGGAGGTTCCTTAAAAAACTAAAAATAGAGTTACCACATGATCATACAATTCCACTCCTGGGCATATATCCAGAGAAAACCATGATCCAAAAGGATATATCATCCCAATGTTCACTGCAGCTCTGTTTACAGTAGCCATTACATAGAAGCAACCTAAGCGTCTCTCAACAGAGAAATAGATAAAGAAGGTGTGGTACATAGATACAATGGAATATTATTCAGCCGTTAAAGAGATAATGCCATTTGCAGCAACATGGGTGGACCTAGAGACTGTCATACTGAGTGCAGCAATTCAGACAGAGAAGGAGAAATACCATATGACGTTCTTCAGTCTTCAGTCTAAAAAGAAATGATACAAACAAACTTACGTACAAAACAGAAAGAAACACACAGGCTTGGAGAACAAACTTATGGTTGCCGGGGAGAAGGCTGGGGGGAACTCTGCTCACTGTTATGTGGAGGCCTGGATGGAAAGGGAGTTTGAGGGAGAATGGATTCATGTATGTGCATGACTGAGTCCCTTTTCTGTCCATCTGAAACTATCACAACATTCTTAATTGGCTATAACCCAATACAAAATAAAAAACATACAGATCCTTATGAAGAGCCGTTACAAATCAATAAGAAAAGAACAAACACCCTAGTAGAAAAGCAGGTAAAGAACATGATTATTATGTTCATAGAAGAGATTCAAAAGGCATGAACTGAGAAAGGAAAACAACGTTAGTAATAATCAAAGAAAGAAAACTTAAAATCAAAATGAGAAAAAAGGTACTGATTAGATCAACAACTTTTTAGGGGGGCCGGGTAGAATTAGCTTACAAGATAAATCAGGATGTGAAAACACGGGCAAGCTTGTGAAAGGACTGTGTGTTTCATAAAAAGTAAGAACAACTTTACCAAGGAGCAATTTGATGGTCTCTATTAAAAATTTAAACATGCTTTGTTTGGGTTTGATCTCTGGGTGGGGAAGATCCCCTAGAGGAGGAAGTGAAAACCCACTCCAGTATTTTTGCCTGGAGAATCCCATGGACAGAGAAGCCTGGCGGGCTACAGTCCATGAGGTCACAAACAGTTGGACATGACTGAATGACTACACAACAACAAAGATGCTTCTTAGCCCAGAGATTTCACGTCTAAGGAACTATATGAAGAAAAGAATCATCCACTTGCAGAGAGAACTCTGTAGAATAGTATTCATCGCTCTGTTGTTTAAAATGAAGGGAGAGGATGAGATTTCCTATTTGTCTAAATGACAAAAAATACTGCCTATTAAATATCAACAACAAAGCTAGTATTATTGAAGAGGAAATAAAGTGCATGATCTAAACTTTTCCAAAAATGAGTAGAATTCTTTCTTATTTATACTGTAGCGTTAGTCACTCAGTCGTGTCAAACTCTTTGCGACTCCATGGACTGTAGCCTGCCAGGCCCCTCTGTTCATGGGATTCTCCAGCAAGAATACTGGAGTGTGTAGCGCATTTATAGAGAAGCAATAATTCCTCATTCACTTGACATAATTTGGGAAACCTGAGAGGTGACTGAGTGCTGAGAGTGTCTGTCAAACATTAAAACAAGGCAAAGATCAACTTAAACCAGTGTGATGTTAATAGCTAAGACAGTTCAGTTGGATCTATTGCCACGTATGACATCTGCTGGATCATCGAAAAAGCAAGAGAGTCCCAGAAAAACATCTATTTCTGCTTTATTGACTATGCCAAAGCCTTTGACTGTGTGGATCACAATAATTGTGGAAAATTCTGAAAGAGATGAGAATACCAAACCACCTGACCTGCCTCTTGAGAAATCTGTATGCAGGTCAGGAAGCAACAGTTAGAACTGGCCATGGAACAACAGACTGGTTCCAAATAGGAAAAGGAGAACGTCAAGGCTGTATATTGTCACCCTGCTTATTTAACTTATGTGCAGAGTACATCATGAGAAACGCTGGGCTGGAGGAAGCACAAGCTGGAATCAAGATTGCCGGGAGAAATATCAATAACCTCAGATATGCAAACAAGCTGGAATCAAGATTGCCGGGAGAAATATCAATAACCTCAGATATGCAGATGACACCACCCTTATGGCAGAAAGTGAAGAGGAACTAAAGAGCCTCTTGATGAAAGTGAAAGACGAGAGTGAAAAAGTTGGCTTAAAGCTCAACATTCAGAAAACGAAGATCATGGCAGCTGGTCCCATCACTTCATGGCAAATAGATGGGGAAACAGTGGAAACAGTGGCTGATTTTATTTTGAGGGGACTCCAGAATCACTGCAGATGGTGACTGCAGCCATGAAATTAAAAGACGCTTGCTCCTTGGAAGGAAAGTTATGACCAACCTAGACAGCATATTCAAAAGCAGAGACACTACTTTGCCAACAAAGATCTGTCTAGTCAAGGCTATGGTTTTTCCAGTGGTCATGTATGGATGTGAGAGTTGAACTATAAAGAAAGCTGAGTGCCGAAAAATTTATGCTTTTGAACTGTAGTGTTGGAGAAGACTCTTGAGAGTCCCTTGGACTGCAAGGAGACCCAACCAGTCCATCCTAAAGGAGATGTTCATTGGAAGCACTGATGTTGAAGCTGAAACTCTAATACTTTGGCCACCTGATTCGAAGAGCTGACTCATTTGAAAAAGCCCTGATGCTGGGAAAGACTGAAGGTGGGAGAAGGGGACAACAGAGGATGAGATGGTTGGATGGCATCACCGACTCAATGGACATGAGTTTGGGTAAACTCTGGGAATTGGTGATGGACAGGTAGGCCTGGTGTGCTGCGGTCCACGGGGTCACAAACAGTCAGACATGACTGAGTGACTGCACCGAACTGATATTAATTATTTATATGAAAATAGCCCTTACAACATAAATTTAAACATCTATGGGGGGAAAATTAATATTAGTTTCTTAAATCCATTTTTCCCACAGTACAATGACTTGATTTAAACCAGGGGCTAAAATAAGGAATTCCCTGGTGGTCCAGTGATTAGGACTTGGCACTTTCATCACTGAGGGTATGGATTTGATCCCTGGTTGGGAATTCTTCAAGCTTTGTGACATGGTCAAAAAAGAAAAAAAAAGAAAAGTAAGCCAGTGACTAAATTAATGGATGAATACTTATACATTTATTATGAGTTTTGTTGTGACTTTTTAATCTATATATAAATTGAAAGAGGCAATACAAGAGTTTTATTCTTATTAAATGAATTTTGCAAATAACCTAATCTTGGAGAAATTCCATTGAGTATAATTCCAGACTGACAGTTCTCTAATACACATTGTAGATTACTTATTTTCCTAACCTCTTGCATTGTCTCTTGTCTGTTTTTACATTTTTGGCGTATTTGTTACACAGGTGAAAAAAAACAAAACAAAACTATGCCAAATTGGGATTGCGATAAAAGACTGCATTTCCTTTCAGTATTATTTTGGGACATTGTTGAACAGTCCTGCTCAAAGATTATTTGATTCTCTAGGGAACATAGCTTTGTTTGTTATTAATTTCTACTAACTATGGCCCAGATTCTTAATTGTAGCTTTTTGTCCAGTAGAGTTCCAAAGATTTGTCTGGTGAAGAAAGTTCCACCAAAGATTACAGTTTTCTTGCCCTGTCAGGACTTAATTAGCTTTGTTTCTAAAAGTCTTAGGCTGATTGTTGTACCCTCACCAAATTCATAGGCTGAAGTCCTGACCCCCAGTGCCTCAGAATGTACTTGGAGATAGAGTTTTAAAGAGGTAATTAAGTTAAAATGGGGTCACTGGGGTGGGCCCTAATCCAATAGAACTGGTGTCCTCAGGGGAAGAGGAGACCAGGAGGCAGCATATACAGAAGACAGACCGCATGAGGACACAGAGAAGCCGGCCATCTTCAGCCCACCCAAGAGGGCCACAGAAAGCTTGCCCCGACACACCTCGGCCTCTGACCTCTAGCCCCTAAGATCACGAGCTGCCACATTTCTGTCATGTAGGCCTGAAGCCTGTGCTATTTTGTATGGTAGCCTTAATAAACCAATACACTTACAAAGTTATTTCAGCACAACTTTCCTGACTGAATAAACAAATTCTTCCAAGAAGGAGCTTTAAAGTTTTGCTGAATCTCCAACTAATGTGTTAAAGAAACACTCTATATTTGAATGAAAGTCAAATAAACTTTTAACGTTTCGGAGATCGTATTTTGACAGAAAGTGATAAAATCTACTCTCTGTTCTCGTATTGGACATTTACTCCATCCAAGTCTTCGTTTCCAAATGCCCTATTGTTAATTCTTTTGATATCTGATAACACATCCAGCAGTCAGTCATCAGCCAATATTTTTATCAGCTTTTTTTTTTTTTTTTTAGCATCCTCTAGAGACTTCAGTTAGAATGCCCCATGCCAGCCCTTTTCCAGGTCACCCAGATTTTTTTCCTGCCTTCTTTGTGTTATCTTAGGTCAAAGGTTGCTGACAGATTTTTGGCCACTGAAAGGTCCAAGCCTTAAATTCCAGAGGGCAGGAAGGTGAGGGAAACTGAGGCTTTTCAGGCTTAAGAAAACTGTTAGGGGGACTTCTCTGGTGGTCCAGAGGTTAAGAATCTGCCTGTCAATATAGAGAACGCGGGTTCCACCCCTGGTCCAAGACCTGAGATCTCACATGCCGTCGAGCAGCCAAGCCCGAGTGCCACAACTGCTGAGCCTGTGCTCGAGAGCCGGGAAGCCACAGCCACGGAAGCCCGTCTGCTCCAGAGCGCGTGCTCCCCAACAAGAGAAGCCAGTGCCTTGTAAGGAAGAGGAGCCCCTGCTCACCGCGATGAAAGAAAGCCCTTGTGCAGCCAAAAGTAAACAAATAAATAGATAGACACTTAAAAAAAAAAGCTGTTAGGGAGCAGTCATCTAGCCCATCATGGGGACCGTTCTGTGGGGAGCCGGACACTAGGGATTCTGCGTCAGCCCCATTTCAGTGATGTTAGCAGACATAAAGCCTCATAGAGCTTTGTTGCAATGCATCTGGGACCTTATCTTTAATCTCACCCATCAGAACCTGACGCTTTATTCACAGCAAGGCACTCTCTGCTTATATTACGAAAATAGCTATTCCACATCTCTAGAGTGGACTCAGTTGGGACCATTTGCTGAAGACAGGGAACAGGCCTGATTCCTTACAATGCAATGGGAGGTAGTTGTTTTTAACTAAAGAAAAACACTAGTATTAGTTGCTCAATAGGGTCCAACTCTTTGTGACGCCATGGACTGTAGCCCACCAGGCTCCTCCGTCCATGGGATTTCCCAGGCAAGAATGGCCACCAGAGTGGGTATCCATTCCGTTCTCAAGGGGATCTTCCTGACCCAGGGATTGAACCCAGGTATGCTACATTACAAGCAGATTCTTTTCTATCTGAGCTGCCAGGGAAGAACCCCCACCGAGAAAAACAAAAAACAAAAAAAACCCACTAAGTCATTTTCAATTAGAAAAACATGTATTAGCTGACTCAAGGCACTTGGAGGCCACAAGGAAGCCCTTAGCCCAGGGGAGAAAATGTATCACAGTGTCTGGAATAATTAGTTATTAATAGCTATGTAATTGAATAATTCATTGCAAATTAAATAAGTGATTCACATAAAAATAAATAAGTAAAATTCCATTTCAATTATAATTACAAGTTTAACAGAATTAGCTAGCACTAATTCAGAGGACTGCTGGATTGGGGCAGGCACACAGGGACAGAGATGTCAGTCTGGAGGCACCCAGACCCTGTAAGAGAAATCGGAGACGGCACCACTCTTCTTTTCTTTTATCCCCAAGAGGAAACAGCAGCAAATATGTTAAGTGTCGGTGCTGTGCTGTTCTGTCCACTGCCGAGGAGTGGGGCAAGGGATCTTCGGGAGTAGGCGTTACCCACATCAGACACGTGATGGTCATTGTCTCAAGTCATTTAGCCTTCTCAACTAGCCCTGAGGAGGAGCTACTCTCCGCCTCTTTACAAGTGAGTGAATAAAGTTCGTGAAGTTAGGAACCTCACTCACAATCACATAGTGGCCAAGCTGGGCGCTAAACTCTGAACTCTGGTCTCATTGATTCCCCAAAGCCATCCCTTAGGCACCGATAATTCCAAAGTGAGTCATCAAGTGAATTAGGCATGATCTGGAATCAATGAGCATTTTTTTAAATTTAATTAAATGAATTGATATATTTATTTTAAAAATTCTTATTGGAGTATAGCTGCTTTACAACGTTTTGTTACTTTCTACTATACCGCAAAGTATGACCCCATGGACTGTAGCCCGCCAGGCTCCCCTGTAAATGGGATTTTCCAGTCAAGAATACTGGAGTGGGTAGCCATTCCCTTCTCCAGGGGAGCTTCAAAACCAAGGGTTGAACTTGCATCTCCTGCATTGGCAGGCAGATTCTTTACCACTGAACCACCAGGGAAGCCCAGGGGAATACAAACCACATTTTGAGTCCTTTTGGTGACTCAGAAAATCTCTAATGCTGAAGATATTTTGAGGTCACACTCTATTACTAGAGCATCCACACATCTGACAGAAATGAAAACCTTTTGTAAAGGAAGACAACATAACTCTAAACTTCAAATTACTTCTACATATTATTTCTCCAGCAATATCAAGCACATAATAAGGAACAATCAGGTACGACATCACACCCATTTGGATGACTGTTAAAAACAAAACAAGAACAGAAAATAACAAGTACTGATGAGGACGGGAGATACTGGAACCCTGGTGGACTGTTGGTGTGAATGCAAAATGGTGCAGCCACTGTGGAGAATACTATCCTGGTTCCTCAAAAAATTAAACATAGAATTACCATGTGATCTAGCAATTCCACTCCTGGGTATATACCTCAAAGTTGAAAGCAGCACCTCAAAGAGACATTTCTATACCCATTTTCATAGCAGCAGTATTCACAATAGCCAAAGTGTAGAAATAACCCAAGTGTTCATCAGTGGATAAGCAAACTGTGGTCTCTACACCCAGTGGAATATTATTCAGCCTTCAAAAGAAAGGAGGACTTCCCTGACGGTCCAGTGGTTAAAGATCTACCTACCAATGCAGGGGTCACAGATTCAATCTCTGGTCCAGGAAGATTCCACAGGTAGCAGGGGTGGAGGGTGGGCAACTAACCCCATACACCACAACCTCTGAGTCTAGCTCCAGAGCCTGGGGGCCTCAGCTACTGAAGCCCGCATGGCTACAACCCATGCTTGGCAACAAGACAGCCCAGCATAGTGAGAAGCCTGTGCACTGCAACTAAAGAGCAGTCCCTGCTCCCCGCAACTAGAGAAAGCCTGTGTGCAGCAGCGAAGACCCAGTGCAGCCAATAAATAAATAAAATTTTAAAAATGAAAAAGTGTTTAAGAAAGGAAGGAAATTATAACATTTGTTATGACATGGATGAAACTTGAAGCCATTATGCTAAGTGAAATAAGCCAGTAGCAAAAACACAAATACTGAATGGCTCTAGTTACACGAGGTACCTAGAGCAGTCACATTCATTGAGACATAGAAAGAAGAATGGTGGTTTCAAAGAGATAGCACGCGTGCATGCTAAGTTGCTTCATGTTGCTTCATGTCATGTCCAACTCTTTGCGATCCCTGAACTATATACTTCCAGGCGCCTCTGTCCTTGGGATTCTCCAGGCAAGAATACTGGAGTGGGTTGCATGCCTTCCTCCAGGGAATTTTCCCGACTCAGGGACAGAATCCACATCTCTTATGTCTCCTGCACTGGCAGGCAGATTCTTTACAACCAGAGCTACCTGGGAAGCCCTCAAGAGCTAGAAGGGAGGAGAATGAAAGAGTTGTCATTTAAGGAGTATACAGATTCAGCTTTGCAAGATGAAAAGAGTTCTGGAAATGGGTGGTGGTGAAGGTTGCACAACAACATGAATGTACTTACTAGCTCTGAACTGTACACCTAAGAATGGTTAAGATGGTAAATTTTATGTTAGGAGTGCTGTGCTGTGCTCAGTCGCTCAGTCATGTCCGACTCTGCAACCCCCGGCTCCTCTGTCCATGGGGATTCTCCAGGCAAGAATACTGGAGTGGGTTGCCATGCCCTCCTCCAGGGGATCTTCCCAACCCAGGGATCAAACCCAGGTCTCTTGCATTGCAAGCGGATTCTTTACCCTCTGAACCACCAGGTATTTACCATAATAAAAAACATTGAGAAAAATATTTGAAACAAACCAAAAATTACCAGGCAACCAAAAGACAGATAATACTAATGTGAATTTTTAGGAACAACAAACAGTAGAAATGGGAACTCCAGACAGGGGAACTGCCAGATTATAAAGAAACCCATAATCACTATGCTCAAAGAAGTAAAAGCTTGAAATTTTTGGCAGGGAATCGGAAGGTATAAACAAAATCAAGTGTTTGCTAGGAATTCAGGGGGAAAGAGTGGAGGAACAAAAAGCACTGGGGATTTTTAGGACAATGAAATTGTTCTATATGATATCCTGGGGATAGGTACATGATGTCATGCGTGCACATGTGTACCTAAACACATTGCATAGGATGAAATGTGCACGTCCCAAACTGGAAGCCACCCAAATATCCATGAAGAGTAGAGAGGATAGATAAATCACAGTATAGTTAGACAAGCATGCGGACTGCTCTACTGCAAAGAACATGAACTAACTGCAACTAGATGAGGCCACAGGCATGAATTTTAAAACCATAAGTTAAAAATGTCTTGCTGCAAAAAAATTAAGTGATTTCATATGAAATACCCAAAACAGGTAAAATTATCTGTGCTGTTTAAGGATGCATACCTGAGTGTTCGGGCTGTTTAGAAAAGCAAAGATGAGATTATCGTAAAAGTCAATATAGTGATTCTGTTTGTGAGAGAAATTATGATTAAGAAGGGCTGAGAAAGGCAATATTTCATTTCTTAACTTGGTTGATGGTTACAGGAATGATTATATATTAGTATATATGACTGTAGAGTCAACAAACTATGACCTGTGTGCTAAATCCTGTTTGCCACCTATTCTTATAAATAGTTTTACTGGAACACAGCCTTACTCATTTGCTTACATATGTAAGCAAGAACACAGAGTCTCTATTTCAGCATTTACACAACCATGTGGGGCTCCATGGCCCCTATTTTCTCTAACACATTTGAAGATTCATGGTGTGTTTTTAAACATGTGTATTGTCCAAAGATGCTCAGTTCAGTTCAGTCACTCAGTCGTGTCCGACTCTTTGCAACCCCATGAACTGCAGCACGCCAGGCCTCCCTGTCCATCACCAACTCCCGGAGTTTACCCAAACTCATGTGCATCGAGTCGGTGATGCCATCCAGCCATCTCGTCTTCTGTCACCCCCTTCTCCTCCTGCCCCCAGTCCCTCCCAGAATCAGCCAAAGATGCTACAGTTCATTAATTCGTATTGGTAGTCCATCCCATCCTTAAAGCTAAGTGACTCCACACTCCAGTGGGGGTCTGATAGCCCCTCCTCCCTTGACCTGCCTGCGGATTTGCAAAGTGACTTGACTGTCAACTGTGTTGTGAACGTTCCTCTCATTCTCAGCAAAGCTGCTTAATCCAGGAAGAAGAGTCACCTTTCTTGGGTTTGAGGAACTCTCTTCTTTGTGTAAGACAAATAGTTTTTCAGCTACACGAGAGCTGAGTTTGGGCGCCATTGTTTAAGCTTTCCTGTGCTGCCTTTCGTGATAAATTGAGACTTTTGTTTTGTTTTGTTTTTCTTCCTTGCAGAGGAAATCAAGTACAGGAGAAGTCTTTATGGTGGGCTATATCTGATTCAGCAAAGGCAACAAACTCAGGAAGTTCAAATGTTGTCTCCCTGGATGGACCCAAACACAAAAATACCACCTCCATCTAATAAAGTAGAAAACACTATGCTGGAGCAAAAGATGCAAGAAATGGTCTTTTTAAGAAACACAAAACTCAAGTATTTTTTATCACATCTTCTTAGAGGCCCATTCTCATTAGTCATTCAACAAACATTACAGTATCTAACCAGTACTATGCTAGGAACTCCCCACATTAAGGAGCTTACTTTATAGACAAGGGATAGGACTTTCCTGGTGGTCCAGTGGTTAAGAATCTGCCTGCCAATGCAGGGGACATGGGTTTGATCCCTGGTCCAGGAAGATTCCACATGCCATGGGGCAACTAAGCCTGGACACCACTACTGAAGCCTGTGCACTCTAGCGCCCATGCTCTGCAACAAAAGAAGCCACTGCCGCGAGAAGCCTGCACACAGCAACTGAAGAACAGCCCCCACTTGATGCAACTAAAGAAAGCACATGCACCGCAATGAAGACCAAGCATAGCTAAAACTTAATTTAATTTTTAAAAAAGTATAAGAGGAGGGAGAGCCCAGTGTGAGCAATGCTGGAGTGGGGTTGAGCCCAGGTGGGTATGGAGGACACTGGGAACCCCCACTTAAACTGAAGAAGAGGGGGAGGGCTGGGAAGACTTCCAGGACAAGGGGAAATTGAGCTGAAGTAGCCTGGACACCAGTTAGCCAGAAGATGAGAAGACCCAAAATTCCAGGCAGTCAGAACAGCTTGTGCGAAGGCCCTGAGCTGTGCAAACATGCAGCTCCCCACGAAACTGCAAAGTTCTGTGCTTTAGGGACGTGAGTGAGGTAGGGCTAGAGTAGCACTTGTTCAAATCAGAATAATTTCTATACAAATATTTGAAACTATAGACTTCCATCTGTAGGGAAGAAAAGAAGTCCTCAGGCGTGTGGTCATGGACTTGTCATGCTTTTTGGTAAACAGGACCCAGAGTGTGACAGAAATGTGCACAATCAGGGCACATTTAGTTGCAATAAAAATTGCAACTGTATGATCCTGAGCTAAATACTCCACTTCTCTAAGGCCTCAGTTGATCTACCTACAGAGCAAAAAACATGCCTATTCCACAAATGGATGCACATGAAAGTGTTCTGGGAGCAAATGTGATGTGACGGTAACCACGAATACACCAAGTCTCACTGGGTTTGCCATCAGTGTTATTATGATCACAATTTTTGTAATTATATTATTACCATAGTTTTCACCATCTTGACAAAGTTAATCACTTCCCAGAAAGATGAGCGATGAAAAGAAAGGAGAATAGAGAGGATAAAGTAGAGGGGGAAGGGAGGAGAGGCCCAGGGACTCCAAACCCCAGAGTCCCTGGGGGCAATGGCAGAGGGAAGCCTGCACGCAGGGCCAGGCGGAAGGCCACGGCCGTAGCTGTGGCGTTTGGCTGGGCTGCATGAGAGGCAGGAAGGAGAAGTGGCTCGTTGTGTGGCAGGCAGAGAAATAATAAAAAAGTGAGCCTGTGAACCAACAGTTTGCGACTCTCAGCATATTTCTTGAGCAGCTATGATCACACTCTGTTTTTTGTTTTTAAACGAATAAAAGCAAGGAAATCCTAAAGTGATGTGCCTGTTCAGGTTCCACGAAGCCTTCCAGTGCATAGCCAACACGCGAGCTCAAGTGCCGACTAGAGGAAAATCCCAGAAAGTCTATTCATATCCTAGCAGAATGCAGAATGTATAAAACACGACTCCATATGTGTTTTTAGTTCCATATGTTACCTCTCCTTGGACACAGCCGAAGGCTGGCATAGATCCTATGACAGAAGAAACAGCTGGCATGCAATCATGGGGGGCTGGGGGGAGTCAGGCCTTCACCCCCATACCAGGGAGAGCAAACGTCCCTAGCGTCTCCTGTTCACACTGCTCCTGTGGGCGGGGTAGGCACAATGAGCTCAGCAGGTGCCTCCCCCATCTCTGGGTGTGGGGTGGGCCGTGGGGAAGAGGTTATCGAAGCAGAGAGGTGCTCAAAGGAAGCCAAAGACTAGGACCATTTGTTTAAAGCAGCCTGGCTTCTGGGACAGCTTGAGATACCTGACTAATTCCACACTGCAGCTCATTGCAGCTCATTTGCCAGACTTAGTGCCATGGAAGCCCAGGACCCGTCAAGAGGCTCATTTGTGGTAATCAATGTCATGAAGAAACAAACAAGCCAAAAATGGGGGAGGGGTGGAATTCTGCAGACAATGAAACTAGAAACAAGAAATCAAACGGAGTGAAACAAACTTATTTCCCACAGGACCTCTCAACAATACAGTAATACCAGGTGGCACTAGTGGTAAGGAACCCACCTGCTAATGCAGGAGACATAAGAGATGCAGCTTCGATCCCTGGGTCGGGAAGATCCCCTGGAGGAGGGCATGGCAACCCACTCCAGCGTTCTTGCCTGGAGAATCCCCATGGACAGAGGAGCCTGGTGGGCTACAGTCCATAGGGCCGCAAAGAGTCGGATACAATTTAGCACTCACACCCATGAATCATCAAGATAGGATTTGGGAGTTTCAGAAAGAGAACTTTTTTTTTTTTTTTTTTTTGGCAGAACACTAAACCAGAGTCCTCATAATGCCATAGTGATAAAACACTAGTGCTAATTATACTGTTAATAACATACCACATTTGAGTATCTGACATGTTGAAGAAAGTTTTTAAGGCAGACCTGAAAATACTTTGTGTGTATACGAATGTATTTTATGGATCATCCCCTAGAATACAGCATGTGTGTGTGTGTGTGTGTGTGTGTGTGTGTATAGTCATGTACAGATGTGAGAGTTGGACAATAAAGAAGGCTGAGCATGGAAGAATTGATGCTTTCATATTGTGGTGCTGGAGAAGACTCTTGAGAGTCTCTTGGACTGCAAGGAGATCAAACCAGTCAATCCTAAAGGAAATCAACCCTGAATATTCATTGGAAAGACTGAAGCTGAAGTTCCAAAACTTTGGCCACCTGATCAAAGAGCCAACTCACTGGAAAAGTCCCTAATGTTGGGAAAGACTGAAGGCAGGAGAAGAGAGGGTGAAACAGGGTAAGATGGTTGGATGACATCACCAACTCCATGGACATGAGTTTGAGCAAACTCCGGGAGAAAGTGAAGGACAGGGAAGCCTGGTGTGCTGCAGTCCATGGGGTCGCAAAGAGTCAGACACAATTTAGCAACTGAACAACATCAACAGTATATATATGAAATAACTGAAATCATGTTAGCAATTTCTTTCCAAAGGCAGCTAGACATAGGTAACAGTCACAAGTTTACTGAGCACTTACTGTGTGCCAGGCACCGTGCTGAAATCTTCGTCCACCTGCTCTTAACCTCACAGCTACACTCACTGGTGGTGAGTGCCCTATTTCAGAAACAAGGAAAGTGTCTCTTAGACCTCCCCCAAGAGTGGTCAAGCCCATGGCCCTCTGCAGCCGTGTGACTTTGGACATGGTTCTACAAGCCTTGTTTTCCTCCCTGTAAAATGAGGCGAATAGTACTATCAATTCAAGTGGACTTACAGCCTTGTGAATAGGACCCGAAGGAGAGCCATGTTCTCTTGCACGTGTGGGGTACCGGGCTGGGGGAATCTAAATTTTAGGCTAATCTTCTGGAGTTACCCCATGTAATGATTCATTCAGCCCTCTGAGCCCACTCCCGGTCTCCTTAGGTAAACAGGATCTCTCTGTCAGTTTCTCTTCCCTCCTCTGCCTTTCCCCAGGATGGCCCGAGGCCACATGGGGTCTGTGTGGGAAGACCACATTACTCATGGTTCAGGCCAGGCCACTCTGGAGCATGACAAAGACCGCTAGAAACAGTGGCACAAGGGCCTCAGGCATAAACTGCACTGTCCCCGGCAAACCCACCCACATGGGTCCCCTGGCACATCTTGCCCTCTTCTCTGGCTGCTGGGACTCAGAGGCTACGGCCTTGTCCTCTGGTGACAGGAAGGCCAGTGTCTGAGGCTGGGCATGGCTGAACCTCGGTCACCCTCCCAGGAGACTTGCTCCCTCTCCCTCCGGAGGGCTCAAGGAGGACCAAGGAGGTCTGGATGTGCTTACCCCAAGGTGGCTCCATGCCAAGAGACCCACCCTGTGACCCTGAGTTACATGACCTTTCTGATGAGATCCCTATCAACCACCGCCTGATGTGTTCTATTATACAGAATATTTGGGGGTAGCCCTGTTTTCATTCCTAGGCCTTACTTAGTGACAGTGATGGCTGTGGGTACCACCAGGTCAGGTACCATTGCAATGTGTTCTTACTGAGACCTCTGCAGCCTCGAACATGCATGTCTTATGCACGTGTTTCATAATTATTCACTGAGCGATGGCTCAAACCTATCCATCCCTATGCTGAGCCATGATCACCAAGAATACCTCAAAGTGGTCCCCTCCAGGTTGGTGTGGGAGCAACCTGCTTCTCCCAGAACCCTCCCTGAGAAGATACAAGTTTTAAAACGACATCCACTCATCATAAGATCTTCTTTAACTAGCTTAAGTGCAAAGGCAGTTTGCTGGAAAACACAGAGGAATCCTGCAGAACTCAGCTCTAGGAGGGACAGCTGAGCCACCTAGGGAATGGAAAGTCCTCAGGCATCAGCCCTCTCCAGCTCTCGCCACCTGTATCCACGGCCCCTCACTGCAGAGAGCTTCCCTCAGCTCATCTACCTCCTGGGAAAGGTCCTAAGAAGTTTGGCCAAGCTAAGCGATCCAGGTGGGAGATGGATCTCCCTTGACTGCTCAAGTGCACATAAACATGGATAGGAGGGATTATGTAAGCGTCTAGGCTTCTGACACAGTGATGACACGTGAAAATGATATTTGAGAATGACGATCTTGACAAATTGTTTACATCTTGGATTGGCTCTTTGGGGCCTTTTTTTTTGGCGGCACTGTGCCACTTTTGTGATCTTAGCTTCCCGAAAGGATAAGCACAGAGTCCTAACCACTGGACTGCCAGGAAAGTACCCTCTTTGGGGTCTTAATGTGAGCAATTTTTAACCCAAGTGGAGACATGCTTCTTTTCATCAAACAGACTTTAACAATCTTTAGGCACCTATTGGGATGAGTACTTTTGTCTAGAAACAAAGCATCCAGGCAGATGCTCTTTATAAGACATGCCTCTGTTTTTAGATTTATTTTGTAATTATAAATTAATTATTTATTTGGAGTATAATCACTCTACAATGTTGTGTTAGTTTCTGCTGTGTGTATCAGCTATATGTATACCAAGACACAGCTGTGAAAGTGAGAGTGTTAGTTGCTCAGTCATGTATGACTCTTTGCAACCCCATGGACTGTAGCCCACCATGCTCCTCTGTCCGTGTGATTCTCCAGGCAAGAACAATAGAGTGGGTTGCCATTCCCTTCTCCAGGGGATCTTCCTGACCCAGGGATAGAACCCAGGTTTCCTGCATTGGCAGGTGGATTCTTTACCATCTGAGTCACCAGGGAAGCCCCTATATACAGCTATACGTACACATATACCCCTCCCTCTTGAACCTCCCTCCTGAACCTCCCTCCCTCCTACAGCCTCCCATTCCACCTCTCTAGCTCATCACAGAGCACTGAACTGAGCGCCCTCTGAGAAAGCAGGCTTCTTGCCTCTCCCAGCTGGGGAATTCTGTTCGCTGATTAGCAGGAGGGGGGTCACACATCCACTTGAAAAGTGTCTACTGTCCTTTAGTTGCTTTCAGAGAGATGTGGCAAACAGTGACTTTGGGGATGCTTTAGTGAAAGTTATTTCATGGTGAGCATCATGAGATAATTCCATGCAGACAGCAGGGAACAAACAGCTGTCAGAGTATGTTTTTACCAAAGAATAACATGAACTATGAAGCAAGACAAAGGTTTGTCATACCAGAGAGTCAGCTCATGCTACCATTTTAAAACTGCTTAGAAAATAATTCCTCTACACTCATGAAAACTTAAACAAAAAAGTATTTATGGAAGTCTAAAGTAATTGCTGGGGGTTCCCCAATGGCTCAAACAGTAAAGAGTCCACCTGAAACGCAGGAGACCTGGGTCCGATCCCGAAGTTGGGAAGATTCCCTGGAGAAGGAAATGGCAACCCACTCCAATATTCTTGCCTGGGAAATCCCTTGGACAGAGAAGTCTGGCTGGTTACAGTCCACAGGGTCACAAATGACTGTGCACACAAGCACAGTAATTGCTTAATATGCTTTTGTCCATTCTCTTGGGAAATTATTAAATGAGTCAAGGTATAATTTATGATTTTGCACATGATCATGATTTGAACAAGTGCCTTTTGAGGTTATGTGACACCTAGAAAATGACTTCTTTAATTCCTATGTCCCTTTGCACACAAGGAAACCACTTTTCCTTTTGTATCTGCTTTGTGTTCTATCAGGCTTCCAGAAAAATCCCACTTTGAATGTAACAAAAGAGTTCAAATGTGCTACTCTACAAATTACAGTTTACAAGCAGTCAGTGAGGAACGAAGTCCATTCCTTCTCTTTGCACACATTCTGAGAGTTCCCGGCAGATAATACCATTGATCATGCTGCAGGTGGCCCACCTTTCAAGTGAACGGAGAGGATGGGAGACCGTGGTCAGTGGAAAACAAGCTGTGCAGAAATGGTATGCCCCTGCACGGCTCCGGACCGTGGGCTTCAGAGCAGGAACTGGCAGAGACACGCTTGGTGTGACTTGGAGCTGCCCATCACCCACATGCCTGGGACTGTCATGCCCCCATCAGTTTCTACTAGAGCTTGATCCAGACGACACTCAGAAGGTGGATCCAGACCAAGGAAAATGTCAGCATATGGTAGTGATCTGGGATCTCTCCAGTGAGATTGTCTTGATTCAGCAGTTTGAAAGTCACCATGGCTTATGGGTTTACAGCCCAGTGATCTTAAAAGGTCCCTTTAGGGGCTTCCCTGGTGGCCTGGTGGTAAAGAATTCGCCTGCCAATGCAGGAGACACAGATTCCATCCCTGATCTGGGAAGATTCCACATGGCTTGGAGAGTTCTAGAAAAACACCTATTTCTGCTTTGTTGACTATGCCAAAGCCTTTGACTGTGTGGATCACAATAAACTGTGGAAAATTCTGAAAGAGATGGGAATACCAGACCACCTGACCTGCCTCTTGAGAAATCTGTATGCAGGTCAGGAAGCAACAGTTAGAACTGGACATGGAACAACAGACTGGTTCCAAATAGGACAAGGAGTACGTCAAGCCTGTATATTGTCACCCTGCTTATTTAACTTACATGCAGAATACATCATGAGAAATGCTGGGCTGGAGGAAGCACAAGCTGGAATCAAGATTGACGGGAGAAATATCAATAACCTCAGATATGCAGATGACACCACCCTTATGGCAGAAAGTGAAGAGGAACTAAAAAGCCTCTTGATGAAAGTGAAAGAGGAGAGTAAAAAAAAAAAAAAAAAAAAGCTGGCTTAAAGCTCAACATTCAGAAAACTAAGACCATGGCATCCAGTCCCATCACTTCATGGGAAATAGATGGGGAAACAGTGGAAACAGTGGCTGATTTTGTCTTTCTGGGCTCCAAAATCACTGCTGATGGTGATTGCAGCCATGAAATTAAAAGACAGTTACTCCTTGGAAGGAAAGTTATGACCAACCTAGACAGCATATTAAAAAGCAGAGACATTACTTTATCAACAAAGGTCCGTCTAGTCAAGGCTATGGTTTTTCCAGTGGTCATGTGTGGATGTGAAAGTTGGACTATAAAGAAAGCTGAGCACCGAAGAATGCTCAGCTGTGAACTGTGGTGTTGGAGAAGACTCCTGAGAGTCCCTTGGACTGCAAGGAGATCCAAACAGTCCATCCTAAAGGAGATCAGTCTTGGGTGTTCATTGGAAGGACTGATGTTGTAGCTGAAACTCCAATACTTTGGGCACCTGACGTGAAGCGCTGACTCATTGGAAAAGACCCTGATGCTGGGAAAGATTGAGGGCAGGAGGAGAGGGGGACGACAGAGGATGAGATGGTTGGATGGCATCACCGACCCAATGGACATGGGTTTGGGTGAACTCCAGGAGTTGGTGATGGACAGGGAGGCCTGGCGTGCTGTGGTTCATGGGGTCGCAAAGAGTTGGACACGACTGAGCGACTGAACTGAACTGAACTGGAGCAACTGAGCCCATGCCCCACAACTACTGATCCTGTGCTCTAGAGTCTGGGAGCCGCAACTCCTGAGCCCTGCAACCACTGAAGCCCTCACGCCCCAGAGCCTGTGCTCCGCAACAAGAGAAGAAACCACAGCCAGAAGCCCGGACACAGCAACGAGAGAGTAGCCTTGCTCACTGCAACCAGAGAAAACCCACACAGCAATGAAGACCCAGCGCAGCCAAAAACAAAGAAATAAATTAAATTATTAAGAAAGGTCCCTTCCAGGCAAAAATGGAACATACAGTTGTCTGTTTTCTATAATGCTCTGTCTGTGCAGATGCCAAATACATTCTACTTTCTTGACCAAGTGCATCCGACTCATTAGCTGTATTCAACACTACATCTATTGCCCAGAGACACCTGGTATATCTACAGAAAGTGAATAATTGTGAGGATTGAATGAAATTAAGCACCCTGGATTAGAGATGGTTTTGTGCAAGGAAAAGGCACAGCTGTTGCCCTTTGAAAAGGTGAAATGTGACTAATTGGATCATCTGGAAACCAATTAGACTGAAGTAGGCAAAAGATATAGCTGTTTGGCTAAAAGAGATATGGCAGAGGGGAGAGAGAGCTTTGTGTCCACACAATGTTACATCAGGAGTTGGAATTCTGTGGATATAAACTTTAAGATTTCCCTTCCCTTGTGATGACAAGGGGACATTTTGAGGGCAGATGCTGAGCCTGAGTTAGAGAGAGGTCGGACTTTTCAGGTGCAAGAGAGCCTCTAACTAGGTCTGACTGCCTCATGAAAATTTTTGTTATGTCTGTTGCAAGGCCACATTCTTTGAAAAGAAAATGGATTTTATACCTAATTCTATTTAGCGGTCTATGTGGCTATATGCTGAACTCAAATGAAAGCTATAATTATGCTGCTAGCAGAAGGATCATGTACAGAGGTAAGTGTCCTTTCCACATCCGGCACATAAGGAAGGCAGAAACTGAAAAAAAAAAACCTGACTGTTACAGTGCTAACATATATCTATTCAAATGCTTCATCTGTAAGGGACTGGTTGAACTAGGGGCACCAGCAGTGGTGGGTGGAATTAACCAGCCCTTTGGGTGGAGGGTGTGAAATTGACCCAAAGGCCTCATTAGTAATGTCCTCTCACCACCAGACCTCAGTAGCTCTGGAACAAAACGAGGTAATGTGTGCACTTTGCAGCATCTCGTGTTTGATGCGGTAAACAGCAGAGGCCAACAGTCAACCGAAGAATCCTGGTACCTACTGTATTTCCAGGGTTTCTCGGTGCCTGGTGCTTGCCGGAGCTCAGTAAATATGTGTTACATAATCAGCAATGACGCAATAGGACCACAAGTTGGCCTTGAATAACAGTGAGCTCATCTCTTGGTTATTTCCAATCTCTGTGGAAACGGGTGGGCTTCTTGGGGAGCTTCTTGGGTGGCAGGGGGCTACTGCAGGATGGAAGCTGCCATGCTCTCAGCTCCCAAAAAGGATGCCCACCACTGGGGACCCAGGACCTGAGCATGCAGGCCAAAGCAAAGCCCATGAAGGGGCCTCGCAGGGCCCCCACCAAGTGGGTGCTACTTCTTCTCAAGACAACCAGAGAAGAAGGGCTGCCCTCAAGTTACCTTGGAGAAGCTGCCATGTCCTTTTTCCAGTGGCTTCCTCTCTCCGCCTGTGGGTCCTCCTTCACCTCTGCCTTTCTGCTTTCTCCATCAGCGGTGCTTCCTGGCACTGCCTGAAACCTGTGCCAACCTGCTCCTTGCCCATGCCACTGGCCTCCCATGCTTGCTCCATGAAGGAGTCTCTACAGACACTGTTCGCCTCAGTTCCTGTCTTGAGAGGGGCTGATGTGGGGTCAGGCTTTCCAGGAGGCAGAGTGGTGAAGAACCTTCCTGTCAATGCAGGAGACCTGGGTTCAGTTCCTGGGTCGGGAAGATCCCCTGGAGGAGGGCATGGCAACCCACCCCAGTACTCTTGCCTGGAGAATCCCATGGACAGAGGAGCCTGGCGGGCTACAGTCCATGGGGTCGCAAAGAGTTGGACACGACTGAAGGGACTCAGCATGCACGCATGACGTGGGGTGAGCTGTTCCCTGACGGATGCTTTAAAGCAGCCAGTCCATAAAAAAGGACATTTAGCTGAAAAGAGAAATAGGGCAGACAGCGGCCCCATCACTTAATTACAAGCTCTTCCCACATATCCGCCCATCCTACTATTACCTTCTCCCCAAAAACCTCCCCAAGTTTCAGGACCAGGGTGATCCCTGGCACAGCTCAGCAAAGGAGAGTCAAGTACTACCTGAGGCGGCTCCATTGACCTGGTCAAACCTCAAGGCTCAGACTCTGCAGTGAAGATGCTATGATGTCTCCACTGGGACTGCCTTGGAGTCTTCCCCTGACACCCAGAGGATGGGGACCCCCTGACAACTACATCACAGTGCTGTCACATGGAAGGCAGTTGGCACTGTCTGTGCACTGAATCTCTGCCCTGCTTCCAGAAATGGTTGTCAAATGTACATGTGGTGTTATTGGGGGTGCCTGGTTTCTTGTTTTGATCTTTCTTGTTTTTTGACGTTTTTAGAAATTTTGGTAGAATACACATCAGTTCAGTTCAGTTGCTCAGTCGTGTCTGACTCTTTGCGACCCCTTGTACTGCAGCGTGCTGGGCCTCCCTGTCCATCACCAACTCCCAGATTTCACTCAAACTCATGTCCATCGAGTCGGTGATGCCATCCAACCATCTCATCCTCTTCGTGCCCTTCTCCTCCTGCCTTCAATCTTTCCCAACATCAGGGTCTTTTCCAACGACTCAGTTCTTCGCATGAGGTGGCCAAAGTATTGGAGTTTCAGCTTCAACATCAGCCCTTCCAAAGAACACCCAGGACTGATCTCCTTTAGGATGGACTGGTTGGATCTCCTTGCAGTCCAAGGGACTCTCAAGGGTCTTCTCCAACACCACAGTTTAAAAGCATCAATTCTTTGGCGTTCAGCTTTCTTTATAGTCTAGGTCTCATATCCATACAAGACTACTGGAAAATACACATAAAACATAAAATTTACCATTTTAAAGTGTACAATTCTGTGGCATTAAGTACTTTTACATTGTGATGCAACTATTTCCACTATTAATCTCCAGAACTTTTTCATCATCCAAAACTGAGATTTTGTATCCACTGCTCAACTCTCCATCTCTCCTCCCCCAGCCCCTATATATATATATATACACACACTTTATATATAATTCTTTGGTGATGGACAGGGAACCCTGGCATGCTGCAGTCCATGGGATGGTACAACTGAGTGACTGAACTGATACAATTGTTTATATTTAATATATACTCTTTATCTTTACTCTTTTTAAAAAAAATAATAGCAATATCAATGAGTATGGCATGGTAAATCAGCACAGGTTTTGATTTGCATTTCCCTTTTGATGAAAGTGAAAGAGGAGAGTGAAAAAGTTGGCTTAAAGCTCAACATTCAGAAAACTAAGATCATGGCATCTAGTCCCATCACTTCATGGCAAATACATGGGGAAACAGTGGAAACAGGGTCAGACTTTATTTTTTTGGGCTCCAAAATCACTGCAGATGGTGACTGCAGCCATGAAATTAAAAGATGCTTACTCCTTGGAAGGAAAATTATGACCAACCTAGATAGCAAGTTAAAAAGCAGAGACATTACTTTGCCAGCAAAGGTCCGTCTAGTCAAGGCTATGGTGTTTCCAGTGGTCATGTATGGATGTGAGAGTTGGACTGTGAAGAAAGCTGAGCGCCGAAGAATTGATGCTTTTGAACTGTGGTGTTGGAGAAGGCTCTTGAGAGTCCCTTGGACTGCAAGGGGATCCAACCAGTCCATCCTAAAGGAGATCAGTCCTGGGTGTTCATTGGAAGGACTGATGCTGAAGCTGAAACTCCAATACTTTGGCCACCTCATGCAAAGAGTTGACTCACTGGAAAATACCCTGATGCTGGGAGGGATTGGGGGCAGGAGGAGAAGGGGGCGACAGAGGATGAGATGGCTGGATGGCATCACCGACTCGATGGACATGAGTTTGGGTGAACCCCAGGAGTTGGTGATGGACAGGAAGGCCTGCTGTGCTGCAATTCATGGAGTTGCAATGAGTCGGACACGACTGAGTGACTGAACTGAACTGAATGACTAATGATGCTGAGCATCTTGTGCTTATTGGCCATCTGGATATCTTCTTTGGGAGAACAAAATCCTTTGCTCATTTTTTAACTGGGCAATTCTATTGTTCTTATAGCTTCCCTGGTGTCTCAGAAGGTAAAGAATCTGCCTGCAATCAAGAGACTTGGGTTTGATTCCTGGGTCGGGAATATTCCCTGCAGAAGAGAATGGCAACTCACTGCAGTATTCTTGCTGGAGAATCCCATGGACAGAGGCACCTGGTGGGCTACAGTCCAGGGGGTTGCAAAGAATCAGACATGACTGTTCTTATCATTCAGCTGTCCCATGTGTTTTTAATCTAGATGAAGAAGTCCTTCCTAGGGATTTTGGAGCTGTCAGTGGCCCAAGTAATAGTGGCCTGACTGAGTCTGTGTCCCTGCCATACCCTATATTTATAGGCTGCTTAATACTTAAACACACATGCCAGGCCCCTGAGAAGTGGGGTTAGGAGACAGCAAGCAGCTGGTCTCCCCGAAAGGTAGTAATTAAATAGTTCTTGAGGGAAGGACCGCTAAGGGCGGGCTGAAGGTCCAGGGACTCGTCTAGGGCAGGGGGCCTCACTAGGCTCCTGCTGGAGGCGCCCCCACCTCTCCTCCCTCCAATTCCCAGCACCAGAAGTTCTCACCCCAGGCCGCAGGTTAGCATCACTAACCTCTGAGGAGCTTATAAAAGCGAGTTTGAGCAGGCCTTCCCCTCAAACCCCAGACCCTCTGGGGGTGTCTCTTGGGAGGCTACATCTTTGAAACGTGCACAAGTAACTCCAAAGCGCAGTCAAGGTTGAGGACCACGGTTGAGGGGTTCATCAGATGCCCTGACCTGACTTGAACTCGGTGCGTGCACTGGGTTTTGCGTGTTGCAACCTTGTCTGACTGGTTGGCAGGGCGAAGAGCGACACGTGTATTTCTGTTCTACGGTCTATAGATCCTGGGAGAGGCGAGGACACCGCCCCCCAAACCTTCCCAGCAGGCGCGGGGCGTGGTCCAACGCCACCACGGGCCCGGGGGACCCCCAGACCGCCCCCCAGGCCTCCAGCCCAGCCCCCTAGGCGTCCCCCCACTGCCTCCAGCAACTCCCCACCCCGCGCTCTCCAGCCCTCATCCAACCACGCGCCCCCCTCCAACCACGCGCCCCCCATGCGCGCTCCGCCCCCGAGGTCCCCCACCCCTGCCCAGACCTCCACGCGCTCCATGCGGATCCCCGAGATCCCCAGCCCCTCGCTGCCCCAGCGCCCTCGCGCGCCTCCTCCCGACCCCCGCGCGCCCGGCTCTAAAGTAAACAGCAGGGAGCGGCGGCGGCCCGACGGTGCCGCTGCGGACTCGCCTCCTCGGAGCAGCCGGCGGGTCTAGCCATGGCCGAGGGCGTGCTGCCCTCCCGGTTGGGCGGCGCGGGCAGCCGGGGCCTGCACAGCGGCATCATCCAGTGGTGAGCGGCCCCGGGGCGGGGGGCTCCCGGCGGATGGGAGGGGATGGGGGCGGCGAGGAAGGGGGGCACAGCTCCCTCCGCGGCTGCCCCTGGGACCTCCGGCCAAATGCCAGGGGCCACTGTCTGCGCCCGGGGCAGATAAAAGGCTCGAAAGGACAGCCGTTCACACGCAGGAAGGACCAGCGCTTTCTAATGTTGGTGGGATGGGTCTAGACACACACACACACACACACACACACACACACACACACACACACACAATCGGCCATTCGGGGTTCCCACCTGGGGGCTACCTTGTTGGTCTGCCAGACACACACACACCATGAGCCACGGGAGTTTCCCACCTGGGGGCTCCCCGTTGGTCACACTTCCCTGCAGGAAATAATCCAGCCCGCCCTCGAGGGTCTTGGTGGTGGGTCTGGGCTTCCATCTACATGGAGAGCACCCAGCTAGGCCAGGAGAGGAAGTGTGTTCTCTGAGTGTGCCATTCTGCCTTCGAAGTTCTCTAATTTAAGGCAAAGCCGTTTTTTTAGCTCTAACAATGCATTCCACATTTGCTTGTGAAGTTCACTTCTGGCTATTTAAATAGAGGAAGAAGAAACTGGAAGAAAAACACCACCAGCCCTTGGGACTGATGAACTCAAGGGTTTGTAGCTCTTCCTAAGTAGCAAAATAATTGAAACCAGCCCTAAAACCTTCACTTTAGAAGGTGAACAACGAGTAGACAGCTGATTACTTCTCTTTTTAAGTTTTAAGGCGTATTTCTCAAGAAAGACTTTCTGAAAAGTTTCAGTGGGTGAGATAGAAAAATGAACAGTGTGTTTGTGATTGGAACCCAAAAAAGTCTTAATTGGTCACCCCTTTCCTCCAAAAGGAGATTCTCGCCGTCTTTTCTCTGGCATAAGAAAGAAAATCAAGAGAATATTTTTTGATGTTTTAAAATAATTTTAAAACATTAAAAACAATAACCACAGTGCACACAGTATTTTCCAAGTGTTACAAGCAGGCCTCTGCTTCTTTCACACTTACTCAGGCCCCTCATCGTATCAGCAACCTTCTTACAAAAAAGGGCTCTGAGGAGGCCGTTGTCAATTTTCAGGTCACCCTTTTGTCAGTTAGACTTTCTAGGACTGGAAAAAGTCTAGAGACTCGAAAGAATGATTCGAGATTCAAAAAAATACCTGGAGCTTCTCCTCGGGTCATTTGTAAACTGGTGGGATGCAGGCTGCCCACGAAGCTGGTGCCCTAAAAGCAGGATGGTGTTCAAGGCCTGTGTCGCCAGTTCTGCCCCCGCAGGCCTGGGATCCCTGGGTGGGGTTGCGCTCTTCAAGCTTGGGAGGGCAGGAGGTGAGGATGGGCAGAGTTTCCCCAGGAGGACTGCTCTTTAGGCATCCAGTCTATGAGGTGCTAGAGAAGACTCTTGAGAGTCCCTTGGACTGGAAGGAGATCAAACCAGTCAGTCCTAAAGAAAATCAACCCTGAATATTCATTGGAAGGACTGAAGCTCCCATACTTTGGCCACCTAATGCAAAGAGCAGACTCATTGCAAAAGACCCTGATGCTGGGAAAGATTGAGGGCAGGAAGAGAAGGGGATGACAGAGGATGAGATGGTCGGATGGCAAGAAGTTAGAACCCTTGTGCACTGTTGGTGGAATGTAAATTGGTGAAACCACTATGGAAAATTATAGCGATTCCTCAAAACATTGAAAGGAGAACCACTGTGTTATCCAGCAATTCCCCTTGAAAGCAAGGGTTGGAACAGATATTTGTACCTCCATGTTTATAGCAGCGTTATGCACAATAGTCAGAGATGGAAATAACCCAAAGTGTCCATCAGTGGATGGATGGATAAACAAAATGTGGTCTATACATAATGCACTATTTTTCAGATGTAGAAAGGAAGGAAATTCTGACGCAGACAGCAACATGGATGAACCTTGAAGACATTATGCTAAATGAAATAAGCTAGTCCCAAAAGGATAAACACTGTATGATTTCAGTATATGAGGCACTGAGAGGAGTCAGATTCGTTGAGACAGAAAGAAGAATGATCGGCAGGGGCTGGGGGGCTTCCCAGGAAGTGCTAGCAGTAAAGAACCTGCCTGCCAATGCAAGAACCTTGAAGAGATGAGAGTTCGATCCCTGGATCAAGAAGGTCCCCTGAAGGAGGGCACGGCAACCCACTCCAGCTTGCCTGGAGAATCCCATAGACAGTGTAGCCTGGTGGGCTGCAGTCCATAGGGGTCACAAAGAGTCAGGCATGATTGAAGTGACTTAGAACGCACACACACAGGCAAGGGCAGGGAATGGAGAGTGTTTCTGGCTGGTACAGAGTTTTAGTTTTGTGAGAGAGCCAGAGTTCTCTGGATGGATGGTGATATACAACAAGGCACCAACAATTTCACAGTAATGAGAAGACACTTAATGGCACTGAACTCTGCATTTTAAAATACACTTTATGGTATATATATTTTATCAGAATTTTTAAAAATGAACAGTTAAAAAAAACAAAAAGAACCCCTCAGTTTGTAACAGAGCCAGCCTGGTGTCCTGGAGGATGTTAGAAGATGGCCTTTGCAGATGTAACCAGTTAAGAGGAGCTCTCACTGGACGTGGGGGCACTGGAGTGGCGCATCCATCCACAAGCCGAGGAAGGCCAAGGGTTCCTGGCATCTGCAGCAGCGAGGAGGGAAGGATGGAGCACATGCTCCCCCAAGCCTCAGGAGGAACCGACTCGGCTGACACCTGGTTTCTGGACTGTCAGCTTCCCCAGCTGTGAAAGCATACATTTCTGTTGCTTAAAGCCACCTGGCCTATGGTAGTTTGTTACCTGAGGAAATCAAGACAGGGTCAAAGCTTCCCCCCATTCCCATATGTTGACTTTTCCTCCTTCCAGGAAGCAGATGGGATTAACAACTGTGGCCTCTAGCTTGCAAGGAAAGTCAGT
This sequence comes from Oryx dammah, assembly GCF_014754425.2. Taxonomy (NCBI): domain Eukaryota; kingdom Metazoa; phylum Chordata; class Mammalia; order Artiodactyla; family Bovidae; genus Oryx; species Oryx dammah. The sequence goes on along the minus strand of NW_024070209.1, from coordinate 6,329,208 downwards.
TTAGGCCTCAGTGTACCTCATCCCAGAAAATAAGCCATAGGTGATCAGTAAGAAAGGCGATGCATTGTTGGCAAAGTGTTAGTCACTCAGCCGTGCCCGACTCTTTGTGACCCCACCGACTGCCACCCACCAGGCTCCTCTGTCCATGGGATTTTCCAGGCAAGGATACTGGAGTGGGTTGCCATTTCCTTCTCCAGGGGATCTTCCCGACCCAGGGATCGAACCCAGGTCTCCTGCAGTGCAGGCAGATTCTTTACCAACTAAGCTATCAAGGAAGCCCACATTGTTGGTAAATTCCCTGCTAAAAAATGCTTCTGTGTTTAAAAACTGCTGGCTTCGCCAAGGAGGGAAAGTAGGCGGGATGAATTGGGAGATTGGAATTGACCCATATATACTACTGATACTATGTATAAAATCAATACCTAATGAAAACCTACTGCATAGCAGAGGGAACTCTATTCAGTGGTGTGTGGTGACCTAAATGGGAAAGAAATCCAAGAAAGAGGGGATAGATGTATATGTATAGCTAGTTCTTTAGCATCTGAGCCATCTAATTTTGATCCCTAGGTCAGGAGATCCCTGGAGAAGGAAATGGCTACCCACTCCAGTATTCTTGCCTGGAAAACCTCAGGGACAGAAGAGCCTCATGGGCCACTGTCCGTGGGTTGCAACTAACTCTTCATGGCTAGTTCACTTTGCTGTACAGCAGAAGCTTATGTAACTGTAAATCAACTACACTCCAATACAAATTAATTTTAAAAAATGAATCAAAATATAGTGGCTGCCCTAAGTCACTTGGGTTCAAAAGTTATGTAAACAACTGTTTCAGAGAAAGAGGGGGAGGGGAGGGCTGTGCATACATGTCCCAGGTCACAGGCATATGGGCACCGGGAAGCCACGTGGGTTCCAGCTGTCACCCCCAGGGGTGTTGACTCTATGGGGGCAGGGGGAGTGGCCTTGTTTTGTGTTCTGGTGAGTAAATAATCCTCTGTGTCATAGTTACAGAGATCTTGGCTGCCACCTTTGTAAAGTTACATGAAGCAGTGTCTGCTGAACCCAATAATTTGGGCTTCTTCTTAATATGCCTGCACACCAAAAAGATATAAAAGCACCGATACTGCACCATGTTGGAAGCCTAAAGTCACAATCAACATATTGATACTTAACTCTGGGCTAAGCACAAAAGGGTACATTGCAGATACTGACAGATGAGCCATGGCATTCATTCAATAAACTAAGCATGTTTCTGACCCTTATGAAAGCATACCCTTCTAGAATCACGGATGCCAGCCTCCTCTTCCTGGTCTTCCTCCCCGCCCCACCCCCAGGTTGGCTGACAATTTCTGCATCTGCGAAGGATACAGTGTGCCTCGCTGCCTCATGTATGAGATTTACGTGGAGACCTGTGGGCAGAATGCTCAGAACCAAGTCAACCCAGCCACGTTTGGGAAGGTATGTTGTGAAGATAAAAATACAGTGTCCACTGAGTAAAAAAGTATGCAAGTTATTAATAATCAATGAGGAAATGCTGAAGAGTATGACACGACTGAGCAACTTCCCTTTCACTTTTCACTTTTCACTTTCATGCATTGGAGAAGGAAATGGCAACCCACTCCAGTGTTCTTGCCTGGAGAATCCCAGGGACAGGGGAATCTGGTGGGCTTCCGTCTATGGGGTCGCACAGAGTCGGACACGACTGAAGCGACTTAGCAGCAGCAGCAGCAAGTGGCTATAACCGGCTTCACCCTGGAAACCAGCCAGATGATTAGCCTACTTCCTCACACCTTCCCAAAGCCATCCCATCCTTTGTCCACACTTCATAGTGAGAGGCCAGGAAAGGGAAGGGTGGGGTTACAATCACCAGAGAGAATGCAGCTCTGGCAGCCCCATAGACCCTCAGCGCTCAGCCAGGCTTGCCGGGTCATTGTTCCCTGCATAGACATGCCACATCTCAGGACCCCAGAAGCGCCAAGAGCTGCCTTGTGAGGTCAAACAGCTGATCCTTCCCACAATTTGCTCATATCTAGAGAATTCTTGTGCTCTCAAAGGTTTCTTCTGGAGGTTAAGAGCTCTGTCAGGGGCTTCGTTTATACCATGCAATACGCAGGACAAGGATGGCCCATCTGAGACGCTCTACATCCAACAAATATTCATTGAGCAACTGCTACTTCAGCACTGTTTTAGATGCCGAGAGTACAACAATTAACAGAGAACAGAGAGAAATTCCTGCCTTCACTGCACTTATTTTTTTATTTAAATTTACTCTATTTATGTGTTTATTTTGTCTGCACGTGGGCTTTCTGTAATTGCCGCAAGCCAGGGTTTCTCTCTGCTTGTGATGCTCGGGTTTCTCAATGCAGGAGCTTCTCTTGTTGCAGAGCACAGTCTCTAGAGTGCAGGCTCACTAGTTGTGGCACGTGGGTGTAGTTGGTCTGTGGCATGTGGAATCTTCCTGGATGGCCCAAGGGTCAAACCCATATTCCCTACCTTGGCAGGCAGATTCTTAACTACCAGTTCCTGTGTTTATTATTAATATATTATAGTTGATGGAGACAAAGAATATAAAATATATAGTCTATTCGATTGTGTAAATGGAGAAGGCACTGGCACCCCACTCCAGTACTCTTGCCTGGAGAATTCCATGGACAGAGGAGCCTGGTAGGCTGCAGTCCATGGGGTCACAAAGAGTCGGACATGACTGAGCGACTTCACTTTCACTTTTCACTTTCATGCACTGGAGAAGGAAATGGCAACCCACTCCAGTGTTCTTGCCTGGAGAATCCCAGGGATGGAGGAACCTGGTAGGTTGTCTGTGGGGTCGCACAGAGTTGGATGCGACTGAAGTGACTTAGCAACAGCAGCAGCAGATTGTGTAAATGCTAAGTAGGGTAGAAAGAGTAAAGGATCCGTGTGTGTGTGTGTCTGTGTGTCTGTGTGCATATGTATATGGATGTGTGTGTTAGGGGAAGGCCTGTAATTTGAGGGGAGACAAGAAGTTGCTTTTGAGTCCAAACTTCCAGAAGATGAAACACTGAGTATGGGGCTATATGAGCAAAGAGCAGAGCAGGCAGAGCCCGTGTCAAAGACGCAAGGCGGGAGGGGGCTGGCACAGCAAGGAGGCTGCAGTGGTTGGAGGGCAGAGACCAGGGAGAGAGGATCAGAGGCTCAGCTCTGGCAGGTGGGAGAAGCCCAGGTGTGTAGGGGTCAAATCCTGGGTGTATGTGGAAGACAGCCAATAGGATTTGCTGATGGAAAGAATTCATAGAGTCACAGAGCTTAATTGTTATTAAAGTAGCAATAATAGCTTTCACATTGCTTCATATTTACTTTCAATCTGGTTTTTAAGAATAGACAGAATCCACTCAAAACAAGATAATTTTGATTATTATCATTTTTTAAATTTTATTTTGGCTGCACTGGGTCCTAATGGTGGCGGGGGGGCTTCTCTAATTGCAGCACTCAGGATTCATTGCCCTATGGCGTGTGGGATCTTAGTTCCTGAGCAGGGATCGAACCTTCATCCCCTGCATTGGAAGGTGGATTCTTAACCACTGGACCACCAAAGGTCTTGAAAGGAGAATTTTTTTTAAGAGGGATATCTCATTTAATCTAATTGCAAGAAGTTTGACCAGACCTCACAGAATCTAATCTAGTACTGCCCAATAGAAATGTAATAGGAGCCAGATATATAATTTTTAAATATTCTAGCTCTTCCTTTGAAAAGCTTTTAAGGTGAAATTGATTTTATAAATTTTAAATTTCACCCCAAATAGTCAAAATACTATTCAAGATGGAATCAGTATTTAGAACTCACTGAGTTGTTTTGTTCATTCTTTTTGCTAGATCTCAAAAATCAGATGCATTATGTTACACATAGTTGTTCAGTCACCTAGTCGTGTCCGACTGTTTGCGACCCCATGGACTGCAGCACACCAGGCCTCCCTGTGCCTCACCATCTCCTGTAATTTGCCCATGTTCATGTCCATTGCGTTAGTCCAGCCATCTCATCTTCTGACAGCCTTTTCTCCTTCTGCCCTCAATCTCCCCCAGCATCAGGGACTTTTCCAGTGAGTCGTCTGTTCGCATCAGATGACCAAAATACTGGAGCTTCAGCTTCAGTATCAGTCCTTCCAGTGAGTATGCAGAGTCGATCTCCCTGAAGATTGACTGGTTTGATCTCCTTGCTCTCCAGGGTACTTCCAGGAGTCTTCTCTAGCACCACAGTTCAAAGGCATTAATTCTTTGGTGTTCTGCCTTCGTTACAGTCCAGCTCTCACAACCATACATGACCACTGGGAAGACCATAGCCTTGACTGTATGGACCCTTTACATGTACAGCCCATCAATCAGACCAGCCCATTTCAAGTGCTCAGTGGCCACTTGTGGCTGCTGGGTCCCCTCTCAGACAGCCTAGACTAGATTCTAAGTCACCAGGCGTCTCCTCTCTCCCTCTGGTGTGTCTGTAAACCACTGTGATGATGCTCCTCCTGCCAGGCCTGCTCCAGGCCCCATCCCAGAAGCCAGCTTCCTCCCCCGGTGTCACAATTTCCCATGATGGCTGCTTTGTATGGTGCTTGCTTCCCAAGATGCTTTACTTGACCTTCTGCCCCAGGCCCTGACTCTGTAACGATCTGCAGGCAAGAGAGGCCTGCACGAAGAATGGGTGGGTGGGAGGAAACAGTTGGCATCTTTAATGCTTGGTCTTGTGACAGCCATCAGCTGAGGCAGGTAGCATTAGAAGTCAAGGAACAAACCACGAGTGACTGAGGTCAACGTTCCCACAGCCTGCTACAACGCTGGGGGCAGTTGACTTCATTATGGACTTCATTTAACTGACTTCATTCAGACCTCTTTCCACCTGTTATTCCCTCAAAAGTATCCTGTATTCCCAAAAGACCTTGGAGGTCACTGGTCCAACTCCATATCCAATGACAAGCCCTTCAAAGTCACCTCCAGCTGGGAGCTTTGTATGAGAACAGAATGCCCTCTGGGGACAGAGAGAGGCCTGGGACTCAGAGCTGTGAGGGGGCAGCATGTTTCTATGTGTCTGTTACAAGGAAGTGACTCCTCCCCTGGGCAAACAGTCCTCCCCCAGGATCCGTGCTTGGCAAGCAGAGCACAGGCGGATGGAAAGCCACCTGGCTCCTTGCAGGCCTCGGGGCAGCTCAGGGCAGCTCACAGCCTGCAGGATCAGACCCCCATTGGAGCCCCCTAGCTGGTGCTGAAATGACCTGGGGATAAGGAGCCTGCTCACGGGCCACAGAGGTGTCAGTCCAGCCTCCCTCTGGTTTCTAGTCTGTCTTCCCTTCCTGTCTGCTGCCTTTCTCAGTGTTGCTCAGTGGACAGAGTGGAACTGGTTCCTGACATGCCCTCACTTTTCATCCACTCATGGCCTGATTCTCTTGGGTTCTTTTGTTCTTTTAAACAATATGATAAGCATCTGTGAAGCCACCACCCTATAGGAACCACGTGGCCAGAAACCCCTCTCCCTGCCTTCCCCAGCTCCTGGGAACCATCAACCCCTTCATCATTATCTTGCCTTAAAATTTTTTCTTTTTTAATTTTTTGGGCTGCATTGTGCATTATGTGGGAGTTTAGTTCCGCAACCAGGGATGGAACCCGAGCCCCTGTGTTGGCAGCATGGAGTCTTAACCACTGGACCACCAGGGAAGTCCCTTTCTTGCCTTTTTAAAAAGAATCTTAGTACATTTATATCATTTCTTTTTTTCTTAAACTTTTGATCCCCTTAACCCATTTTGCCCATGCCCCACCCCTCCTGTGACCTCTGGCAGCAACCAATCTGTTCTCTGTGATCAGTGAGTTTTTTATTTGTTTGTTTGTTTTTAGTTTTGCTTTTGTTTTGTCACTTTTTTTTAGATTCCACATATAAGCAAGATTATACCATCTTTGGCTTCCTCTGTCTGAGTTATTTTATAGATTGTATTTCTTTCAAAAAGCCCAGTTTTAATTTTTGTGGCTTGACTTTTTTTAGAAGGAAATCATGTTATGTGTCATCTTTGGGGACTTGTTCCACTTACTCTTATATCAAGACTCCTCTACCTTCATTTGACTGCTGTGTAATAGTTCAGTTGACTCATTTGCTCTCCTATTGATGAGCATTTGGGTTGTTTCCCAATTTTGCTGTTATGAATATTCACATGTGTCTCCTACTGTGCACGTGGAGCTGTTCTCTTGGGTATGTATCTGGGGGTCAATTTGCAAGCTGATGGGTTATTTGACATCATTTTCTGAAATGATGGCTCCCACTGGGCTCCCATTGGGCACCCATGGGCAATTCTGTGAATTCCAGTGATATTTCCAAAGCACTGATATTTACTTCTCCACTGAATATTCTTGGCTCCCAACTTTTAACTTCCCTGCCCATTTGTTTCATTATGACTTCAATGTATTGGTGTTTCTCTTCAAAGATAGGTTCCCCAAGGGTACAACTCAGTGTCTCAGGAGGGCTCAGGACGGAGCTTTTATTTTTATTTTGTTTTACTTGTTTGGGTACTAACCCTTTTATCCTTCCCTGCCATTATATTGGTTTCATTTAAAGCTTGTGGTCAGCAAAAGTTTTTTTTTTTAATTACTATTTTTAATCTCCATTTTTTTTACACATGAATTAGAAGTAAGGTGGCTCAGTGATGAAGAATCCACTTGCCAATGCAGGAGACACAAGAGATGCGGCTTCAATTCCTGGGTTGGGAAGATCCCCTGGAGTAGGAAATGGCAACCCACTCCTGTATTCTTGTCTGGGAAATCCCGTGGACAGAGGAGCCTGGTGGGCTATAGTCCTGGGGGTTGCAAAAGAGTCAGACAACACTGAGAGACTGGGCACAGGCCTCCCAAAACTGCTTTGTAAACTGTAAAACACTCCAGATAAATAGAATATTTTGTCCTTGTTATCAGATTGTTGTCAAGCAGATGGGTGTTGGCACCCAAGAGTGGCTGTTTCCTTATTCCAAGTTGTAGCTTCTTAGTTCTGACCTGCTGAATCTTCTAGACTCAGAGTCATCCAGCTGTGTCAGCTGCTGAAGCTCACACGTAGCCCTCCCTCAATAAATCAAAAGTGATGTGGGCACGAATGAGGTGTTAGGCTCTGGAGCTCCCTGAATGTCTCTGGGTGAGGTCTTCCAACCCACCAGGAACTCCCCAGGTGTCTTATCACTCAGCCCACATTTTGCCCTTTCATCACTCAACATATTGGGACACTTCCTCTAAGGCTTTTGAGTCTGGGCATCCTGGCACTACAGCACTTTCCTTATCTGGCAGCCTTATCAGATGGGAGTGGGGTGACTTGAGCTTGACGCATTTGGGCTCTGGATCATCCCTGCCTCCTTTTTTAAGAAACCTGAGGCTCTTGTTCAAAACCTCTCTTCGATTTCCTTCTCAGTCGTTTCTCATCCAGGGTGGTCCCACTGCAGTGTTCCAAAGAAAGTGTTAAAAAGAGCCTCCGGTATGATTGCGGGCATTTGTCCAGTGTTTTTGATCTTCCGACTTCCTTTCAAATCCATCCCCCAAGACACTGGGGTCCTGGCTTTCAGTTCCTGTTGGGAATTTGCCCAGAGAATGAGCCAGTTCAGTGGTGCTGGTCTTGGAAAGGGACTCTGAGTTGCTGAATCTGTGACTCAAAGAAGGGAGAGGAAGGGGAAAAGGATGTGATCCCAAAGCTTGTTTACAAGAGAAACAACAAAATACCCACTTCTCACTTCCTGCCTCTTCCCCTGGGAATGGAGTTGATTCCAGGTTCCACACAAGTTCCTGTGCAGATGTTGGGGTGTTTCTTGCTCTGCTCCACAGTCCCAGGTACATGACGGGTCATCTCACTCCCAGTGCAAGTAACAGGCTGACGAGGAGGAGGGCACTTCCCAAACGCTGACTTCATTTTTTTTTTAAGTAACATTTCCTGATGCTTTTCTGATTGTGAAATAATACATTCCCTTAATAGAAAATATGGAGATCGAGAAACGTGTACAAAAGAAGAAGGCAAATGTTGGCCATGGCCTCATTGTCCAGAAATGCAGCCTGACCTCCCTAGAAATCCTTGGGTGATACAAAGCCCCATTGTCATTCTGGTTTACCAAAGGGTACCTGTCTAACAAGGTCCAGCCCCATGTGACATCCACACTCTGAGTTAAAGTGGAATGGTTTCCCCAGTCCTTCAGCAAGGTTTCTCATGAGCAGACTACTAGGAATGGGGACCTCCTTTTCCTCCCTCCCCTCTCCCACCACCTCTCTGGGTTTTGGGAGAAGTAAAAGTGGACGGAAAATTTCTACCACACATCTTCACATTTGGGGGCTAGGCAGACCCTTGTCTCCTGGTCCCCCCAGTGGCTTCTGCAGGGCAACCCTTGAGAATGTTCTAGAATGCATCCCTGGCTTTAGTGAATGACTCATTCCAAAGCCTGACTGCCCATCCTGGGGCCTTGCTAGGCAGAATCTGGGCCCTCTCACCTGTCAGCTCTGTTTTTTTAATGATTTTTTTTTTTTTAATATGGACCATTTTTTAAAATTTTTCTTAAAAGTTTTTTATTGAACATGTTACAATAATGCTTCTGTTTCATGTTTTGGTTTTTTGGCAATGAAGTATGTGGGATCTTAGCTTCCTGACCAGGAATCAAACCTACATCCACTGCATTGGGGAAGTCCCCTACCTGTCAGCTCTTTATCACTTGTGGCCAGTATCCGGCTGTGGAAACTTCTCAGCTATTCTTGTCTTGAACAGGCTGTGGGTGTGTTGGAGCCAGGGCAGCGACTGCACTCCTCAGCCTGCCCCCAAGGCCACTGGCCAGCTGTCTCTCATTGGCTTGGGGTCCTGTGCCCAAGCCAGACGTTGAACGCAGGGGCCTCAACGTCAGTCCTTGATGCTAATTCTTGAATCTTCTTCCCCAGGGTCTGAGGTGATTGGGCCACCCCATCCTACCCACTCTTCACAGGTCAAGGGGTGATCTGAGGGAGCTCTGAGGGAGAGGCTCTGAGGGAGCTGTGAGCAAGATAAGGTCTGCAAGAGCGCTGAGGGAGCAAGGCTCTGAGGGAGGGAGGGCTGGCTGAGGGAGCCAGGCTTTCAGGGAGCTCTGAGTGAGAGGGTCTGAGGGTCTGAAGGGGCTCTGATCCAGAGACTCTGAGGGAGTGCTGAGAAAGGGAGGCTTTGAGGGAGCTCTGATCCAGAGAGGCTCTGAGGGAGCCATGAGTAAGACACTGTCTGAGGGGCCAGTGTGGGGGAGAGGCTCTGAGGGAGCAAATCTGGGGGAGCACTGAGGGAGGGAGAGTCTGGGGGAGCACGGCTCTGGGGGAGTCCTGAGGGAGCACAGCTCTGGGGGAGCTGGAGTGAGGGATGGGCTGCTGGTCTGAGGGAGCTCTGATCCAGAGAGGCTCTGAGGGAGCACTGAGCAAGAGAGGGTCTGATGGTCTGAGGGAGCTGTGAAAGAGAGAGACACTGTGGGAACTCTTAAGGTGGGACTTTTTTGAGGCAGCTCTGATTGAGGGAAGCTCTGAGGGAGCCGTGATGAAGAGGCGCCGGGGGAGCTCTGAGTGAGGAAGGGTCCTCGGGAGCTCTGAGTGGAAAAGGGTGTGAGGGTGAGGGAGCTCTGGAGGTTAGTTGGTCTGAGTTAGTTCTGAGGAAGAGAGGGTCCGAGGGAGCTCTGAGTGAGGGTGGGTCTGAGGCAGCTGTGAGGGAGGGAAGCCCTGAGGCTCTGAGGGAGGGAGCTTCTGAGGGAGCCTCTGAGGGAGCTCTCTCCTGTCAACGGTTTCGTGTCCGTTTAGGTTCTCCTTCCTTGATTTGGCCTCATGACTTTGATGTTAATTGTGCCAGACTTAGAGCAATTATACTCCAATTAAAATATATGTAAAGTAAATATGGAAAAAAAAAACAAAAAACATTCCAGACCTGCCCTCCTCTCCCTTTCTGTGCCTCCACACCCGGGGCGGGGGGAAGTGGGGGAGCCTTCCTGTAGGAAGAGGTAGGGTCTGAGGCAGGCAGGAGAAATGTTTCATGACATCCAATCCTCCCACTTGGAAACTGAGAATAAAAGAGAGAGGAAGGCAGACCCAGAGATGTAGAGAATATGGAAGAAATCATTACATGGCCGCCTGGAACATCCTGCCCTCCTGCTCTGTAGTTTTGTATTTTACCAGAATACAGTATTTCCCTTTCCAACAGTCATGCACTTGGATACTATGTTTGTCACAGAACTTTAGACAGAACAGACTTTTGGTTTTTAAAAAATGTAATTGGTCATAGATATCATATCAGTGCTAACAGAATGTACATCAGAAAGATAGTGGGTAGGGAGGGAGATGGGAGGCAGGCTCAAGAGGGAGGAGACATGTGTATACCTATGGCTGATCCATGTTGATGTTTGACAGAAACCAACACAGATACTGTAAAACAATCATCCTTCAATTAAAAATAAATAAATTTTTAAAAAAAATATAGTGGGGATGGGGACTTCCTGGGTGGTCTAGTGGTTAAGACTCTGCCTTCCCAATGCAGGTTTGATCCCTGGTTGGAAAACTAAGATTCCACAGCCACTTGGCATGGCCAAAAATAAATAAATAAATGATGGGGAGATGAAACATTGAGTCAGAAGTAGCTCTCATTTAATATTTTGTAACATTTACTAGCAAAATCTTTCAAATGAAAAGTAAATGAATAAATTTTAAAATGAAAATGCCAATCACGTTGGAAAAAGGAAAGTAGCATGATGGACTGTTTTGCAGTGTTAGTAATGCCCTGTTTTTAGAGGATTTTTAATGACAAGGGGAAATGTTTACAGTACAAGGTAGGGGGAAGAAAGTGGGAAGCAGGGCTGCTGACACAGGAATTGTGACGATGCCAGTATTTCCAGTGTAGACTTGCAGAATCCACTCGCACAGCGAGGCTTTGGGAAAAAGTCAGGAATGAACTGCATTGGAGTTTACATGGTGGTTTCCTTGGAGTGCTGTGTTTCCTTCTTTATACTTGTCTGATTATTCCAAATTTCATTTATTTCTATTTTCTTTATGATTAGAAAAGAGGGAATACAGTTTAAACATGGCAAGAGATGAAGCTGAAAGTTCTATTTCTAAATTTTAAAATTGCGACTTTAACTTATTCTTTTTTTTTTTTTAATTTTTTTTTTAACTTTTTTTTTTTTTTTTTAACTTATTCTTTTAGCTCGTGCATTTGGTTTTTCCTGATCTTGGCACCCGGAGGCTGGGAACGAGAGGCAGTGCCAGGTAGGTTGATCATTTTGGTTTTATTCTAAATGTTAAAAACATACATTTTGAAAAATCACAAAATGGATGACCAAAAAGTGCAAGACTAAACAAACTATAAATATCAACTCTTCCCAAAGAATTTCCATAATTAAATGAAATTCCCAGTGCCTGGTACAATTCAGGTGATGCCAGAAACGAATTTGAGTCTCTGTTTTCTCAAGAGATTGTGTTAAAGTACAAAAGTCACAGTGTATTTTTCTGTTTCAACACTTTCAGTGTTTAGACATGTAAATGTCTAATAGTTAAGTAATGATAGCCCTAGAACAATAAAACCATTTTAATTACTCTTTGAACTAAAATTGCTAAGTGTTCCATCTAATTCACATATTTGAATTATATTCAAGAAACCAAGGTACCCAGGTGATATTTTTAACACAAAAGGAAATTCCAGCATTATCGGGTGCATCCTGTTATAATTATCACTCAGTTATCATTGTTACTTGTTGTTTGTTTTAAATCAAGAAAAGTCAGGAGAAATCAGTGAGAGCCAGAAATCACTAAGAAGGAACAGAAGCCAAGTTAGGGAAGGACTTGCCACCCATGAAGGAGTTAAAGGCATGGGAAGTGTTTGCCAAGTTAAGCACTGGGCAATAGTTAATTTGAAAAAAAAAAATTGTTGGGCTGCTATGAGCCCATACAAGCTGCTGCCTTTCCTGGGCTTAGCAGAGGAGGAACCAAACTTCCTTCTGGGGGTTTGAGAACCTGAGTCCATTCAGCAGAGGGAACACTGGCCTTGGTCTGCATTTCTTGGAGAAGGTCAATGGCAGAGACGACAGGAGGCTTTCCCTGTGGCATCTCTCAGATTCAAGTGTCATAAGTCGGGAAAGCAGAGGAGGACATACGCAAACTTGTTTCAGAGCCGATGCGTGTGAGATAGTATGAAATGGTCCACCTACCAGAGCCTGCTCAGGCTGAATGACTGACTAGCTTTTCCTGCTAAATGGGGTCAATGATGAAACCCAGAGAACAGCTCTAAGTCTTCCTTGGCTAGTCTGTCCTGTCACTTCTCTAAAGCCCACTTAGTGGTTTTACACCATCTTTAAGACCGTGTTTATTTTTCAGGTATCATTACGACGGAATCTGTATCAAGAGAAGTTCTTTCTTCTATGCCCAGTATTGCTACCTTCTGGGTGAAAAAAGGTGCCCCAGGTTAGTACCTGCCACTTAGGTATTTTGGTCTTGGTCACAGCCTGATTCCTATTAGGACCATTGGTACTTGCTTTGACTTGCATTGGCCTTTGTGCCATTCATCCTTCTTAAGGATGGAAGCATGCACGTCACATCAGCACGCCTCTGACATGGACAACGTCAATCTCTGGCAACATCATCTGCCAGAGAAATGTGTACCGCGTTCATTTCCTCAGTTATGGATCATTTTCCTCATCATCTCAATGGCCAGGGCCATTTTGCACCATCTTTGTTCTTCTCCTCTGTCAAATTTGACAGAATTGGCCACGTCCTTCTTGAAATTTTCTATAGCCTTCAGGACTCTGCATCATCCAGTCCCTTCCCTAGAATGAGCCCTTCTTGGTCTCCTGACCTCTCCCCTCCCCACCAGGGCAGGCATCTCCCAGAGACCCAAGGCTTCATCATTAATGACGCTTTTCCTACACTTTGACCCCAGGACACCGAATTCTTTTCTTTCACCTGTCGCTCCCTCCATGGACGAGTCCTCCTTCTGAATCACTTCCCTGCTCCTCACCTCACCCCACCCCCCGACCTGGGGATGTTCTGGTTGGCCGTCTCCTGGATGTTTCCATGCAGAGGACCCACTGGTCCCTCCCACTGAAGACGTAGAACTTTAACTTCATTCTCTCCCTCCCGTCACCTCTGCCTCTTGACGCCCTCATTTCCATCTGTGATCCCAAGAGATAGAACCTATGCAGAGGGTCACCCCACAGCCCTCCCTGACTCCCCGGGTCACAAGTCCTGTTAATTCTCCCCTCCTGGATCTCCTGATGGCTCTTCCTGGTTACAGGTGTTTCCTGTATGTCCTCGTCATCTCACATCGAGATTATTTTCATGGGTCCTGTGTAAGTTCCCTCCCTTCACCTCACCACTGTCTGAACATGGCCACGAGACTAACCTGCCCCTAGTTCTTCAGTTTTTCTCTTTCTTGCTCGGAAATCTCAAGAGCTTGCTCTTACCTCCTGTGTAGAGCCTACAGCCCCCTCTTCCCAGACTGGTGACCGTCCCCAGCTCCTTCTGTAGGCACTTCTCATTCATGTTGCCAATTTCTCCCGAATGCACAGCCTTGGTTTCAGCCATGTTCGCTTTGCTCTGAGGACATCAATCAAATGCGTGTCTGTCTTGGCTCCCCATCATCCCATCCTTGCAAGACGTCATTCCTTCTCTCTCAATCCAGCTATCAATCCAACCGCTTGGATGAATCCCCAGGGAATTACAGAGTGGTGGTTGGGGGGTGAAACATCTCAAAGGGTTCCATACTGTGTGATTTCGTTTATAAAACATTTTGACAAAGTTTTTTTTTCCTTTCTAGTTGAAGGGTAGTTGATTCACAATGTTGTGTTAGTTTTCAAGTGTACAGCAAAATAATTCACACACACACACACACACACACATATATGCTCTTTCATATTCTTTTCCATTATGGCTTATCACAGAATATTGAATACAGCTCCCTGTGCTCTACAGCAGGACCTTGTTTATCCATCCTATGCATAATACTTTACATCCACTAATCCCACCCCCCCCAAATCCATCCCTCCCCCATCCTTCTTGTCTTTGACTACGTCAAGTCTGTTCTCTATGTCTGTGACCCTGTTTGTGTCTTGTAGATTAGTTTGTTTGTGTCAAATTTCAGGTTCCACAAATAAGTGATATCATGTGGTATTTGTGAAATGGCAAGATTTCTGGAATGGAGGACAGCTTCCTCCTTGCCGGGAGTTAGGGACGTTGGGCTGCGGGAGCAAGAAATGGTGCAGCCACAGTCGCCACGCACTGTGTCTCAGCCGCGGTGCCGGAGGCAAGAGTTTCCATAGGCGAGTTACATGCCCACATGCAAAAATGAGTTTAAGTAAGACGGGAAATCTGAGTGAGATCGGTGAATTTGTATCAGTGTCAAAACCCAGATTGTGATATTGTACTAGAGCTTGGCAGGATGTCACCATTGGAGGAGATTAGGCAGAGGTAAAATGGAGCTCTCTGAATGATTATTTTATTTTTTATTGGAGTATAATTGCTTTATAATGTTGTGTTGGTTTCTGCTGTAGAATGAAATGAGTCAGCCATAGGTATTCATATATCCCCTCCCTCTTGGACCTCCCTCCTTTCCCCTCACCCCAACTCCACCCCTCTAGGTCATCACAGAGTGGAGTCAGAAAAAGAAAAACAAATACCGTATATTAACACATATATGTGGAATCTAGAAAAATGGTGGTGATGAACCTATTTGCAGGGCAGGAGTAGAGGCACAGACATAGAGAACAGACATGTGGACACAGCAGGGGAAGGGGAGGGCGGGGTGAACTGAGAGAGGAGGACTGACATACAGATACTGTATGTGTGTAAAACAGACTGCTGGCGCGGGGGCAGGGGGGGAGCTGCTGTTAGCACAGGGAGCTCAGCTCGGGACCCTGAGTAATTTCTTACTCCTGCTACCTACATTACGAATAATGAATCAAGCCTGACCCTTCAGTCCAGGAAAACACGTGATGGCAGGTCCTAGAAAGTGACCAGTCTTCCCCTGCCAACGTCTTCTGCTGGCATCCATTCCGCCTTCAGCAGTTAGAGTCTGGATTGTCCCTGAGTCTCAGAGCCCTCCTCACTCTGGCCTGTGTGTGTGTGTGTGTTGGGGGACGGGGGGCTGGACAGGTAGCACAGGTGTTCACCTGTGCCCTAACCAAGCACTCCCCCTCTGTCCTCACACATCTGGAAGTAGGCAGGTCGCTGTGTCTGCCCAGGGCACACCCTCAGGTCCCGCTGTTAGGAGCTCACTAGCATTCAGAACCCGGAGGGGACCCCCCAGCCAACCACAGACCAGCATCTTCCTTGTTCCCCAGAGTGACAGCCCCAGTGAGCCAGGCGCTTCTCTGAGGGTGCAGGCAACTGAGGTCTGATTAGCACTTTTCTGCTAATATTTGCCTCGGGAAGGAAAAGGCATCTGGATTTTTCAAGGGCATCTTGTGTTTGTTTGTTTGTTTTTGTCTGGACCTCATGTTAAGGAAAGAAATGGAAACCGCGGATGAGAGCATCAGCATAGAGATTTGGCTGGGAGCCAGGCTGGTGGCTTTAAGGGACTCTAGGGGTTTTTCACTTTCTCATCACTGCCACCACCAGGCACTGCAGAAAAAGCAGGTAATCTAATTACAATCAGTTTAGTCTTGAGATAAGCCCCTGTCTCCTCCCTGTCTCCCCCTATCGTCCCTCGGAGCCCCTTCAGAGGAGAAACTCTACTGTCAGCTCTCTGCCACCACCCACCACACCCTCTCCCTGACGCCAGTGGCTTAGCGGGAGGACAGGATCCCTAGCCAGGGACATCTTTCACTGGACTCCTCACAGGAGGCCCAGGAGCAAGCAGGCCGGGAGCCCTGGTGTCTGCAGCGTTTGTTTTCCCTGGAGGTGAGGGAGGGGCGGGCAGGGGTGGACGACCATGTTGTGGTGGGTCTCACTGAAAACTGCTGAGGCAGCATTTCCAAGAAGAGACCAAGATTTGATTTGCAAAACCAACGAGCAGCTTGAGGCTTTTTTTTTTTTTTTTTTTAGGAAAATGACTATAAATATGCAGCGTGTGCCAGATGCAAAGGAGCCCTTTCCTAACTCCAGGGCACTTCCTGCCCTGCTCCCCTCTCCAGGGTAACATCTTTATACAGGGAACAGACCTCCCCAGATCCCAGTCTTGTTTAGCTGGCAGCTGGACTGAGCTCTGGACCAAGGTCTAAGCGCTGACCTAGAAATTCTTGGAGGATGGAGGCCAAAGTATAAAATGCTCTGTTATCGTCAGGGGAAGGGGAGGGAAATGGAGAGAGAGGGTGTGTGGTTGTCACATCTAGAGAAACAGCTCTGCTTAACATGTTTATTCTCTACCTCGTAAGCAACATTCCTGGCTGACATATCACAAGGAAAACTTTGTCATTTTCCAAATAGATGAGTCCCTGGTCTATCTAATGTGACTTCTGAGATTAGTGGGACAGAGGCCCAGGTTTCTCTCAGGACATATGAAAACTAGCCCTTGCCCTCATCTGTCCCCGAGTCCACATGCATGCACACACACAAACACACACACTCTCACACGCACACACACACTCTCACACACACACACATACACACACACTGACTCATTCACTCAGCTTTTCCAACTTAGCATATTAAAAGCCTGTAAAAAGCTTCTAAAATTGGGCCTTCCCGAGTCACGCCTGCCTTTGTTCTCTGTGCCTTTGTTCCTCTGCCAGCTCATGAGCTCAGGGGGCTGCCTGGCAGCCTGCAGAATCCAGGACCTTGGGTCCATGGCTGGCTGGTCGTGCCCAAGGGAGCAGAAAGTCTCCGGTTTATCTTTCACATTCATCACCCTGGGAGGGCGAGTTCAAGGGAGCCGTCAGCCAAGCGGTCGTGGGCACCGCAGACCCAGAACATCTCAGTGACTCTGTGGAGTCTTTCCCGCGGAGTCCTCGTGGCCCCAGCGCCTGCAGTAGGTAAACCCTCCTGGGGCCAGCCCTCCCCCCACAGCAGGGCTCTGCTGAGTCCCTGGCTGCCTCCTTCTCAGGTATAATCAGGGGTCCAAGTTGCAACCCGCACTTGGGCCGTGTCCACCCTGTGCTTTGCAAGGCTGGTTGGAACTTGTTAAGGTGTTTTTTTTTTTTTTTAAATAGGCATTACCTGGTTGTTGTCTAGCAGCTCATAAAACATAGGTGTGGAAGATCCCGCCCTGGACTGCACCCTTGCTGGGGGGGGAGATTTGAAAAGCAGATGAAGCTCCCAAACCATCTCACCTGTTCAAAGCACCCCTCACATCCTCCTCTCCAGCCCAGACTCCCAGACAAGGTGGCATGCCATCTGCCGAGGAGGCCTGGCTTCCGGTTGCTGTTTTCCCTTGTGAACGATAGACTTTCAGCAGTTTCAAAGGTGTCCCGTTAGATCATCATTTTGTAATTAAGTTGCCCATAAAAATCTAATGGGAACAGAGTTAAGCAATGTAAAAGCAACAGCCCCCAGCACAGAAAATAAGGAATCCACGCCCCTCAGCCACACTCAGCCAATCCGGTTTAAAAAGAAGGCTGTTCTTCCTAAATGGGAAAAGAATGAAAAAGAATAGATATATGTATGTGTATAACCGAATCCCTTGGCTACACACCTGAAACTAATACAACTTTGTCAATCAACTGTGTGCCAATATAGAATAAAATAACCAGGAGGACCCACTGAATAGCACAGGGAACTCCGCTCAATATTCTGTAATAAGCTAAATGGGGAAATAATTGGAAAAACAGTAGACACATGTATATGTGTCTGTGTGTGTGTATATATATATATATATATATATAAAACTGAATCACTTCGCTGTATATCTGAAGCTAACACAACACTGTTAATCAACTATACTCCAGTATAAAATAAAAATGTTTTAGGTTGTTCTTTTCCACTTTGTTTCGAAACCCTCGCATCTTCCTTCGCCCTCCTCATGTACATTTTTATTATCACACATACTTGTGTCTTACAGCAGTGGTCCCCAACCTTTTGGGCACCAGAGACCAGTTTCATGGAAGATAGTTTTTCCATGGACTGAGGTGGGAGATGGTTTCGGGATAGTTCAAGTGCGCTACATTTCCTATGCACTTTATTTCTATTATTATTGCATCAGTTACACCCCAGGTCATCCAGCATTAGCTCCGGAAGGTTGGGGGACCCCTGTCTTAAAAGATGGAAGAGTGGAAGAGGAGGTAATAGTGATGAAGATGTGAAGTCAGAGCTGGGTTTCTGGCTCTGTGCATTGTTTCTTGTTTCCTGTACGTAATTGGGGACAATAATGAATTATTATCCGCTACCTAATGGATCGTTGTGAGGAGTAAGGGGGAGTGAATAAGGCACCACTTAGTGATGTGTAAATGTTCAGTATATTTTAGTCGTTAGTGTCATTGTGTGTGTGCCTAGTGTGATCAAAAGTATATTAAATAAAGCTTTTTGCAATCATAAGACCTACCCTGATATGAATACATACATTGACTATTTAACTTGAGCTGTAAAAGTATCAAGTTGATAAAAAATAAAGTGGGGAAAAATATATATCAAGTTGAGAGGCTTCCTTGGTAGTCCAGTGGTTAAGACTCTGAGCTCCTAATGCAGGGGGCACGAGTTCAGTTCCTGGTTGGGGAACTAAGACCCCACATGCCGCATGGCATGGCCTAAAATTTAAAAAACAAGCTAAGGGTGTCTTACCCAGGTTCATTCCCTGGGTCAGTACGATCCCCTGGAGGAGGAAAATGGCAACCCACTCCAGGATTCTTGCCTGGAAAATCCCATGGACCGAGGAGCCTAGTGGTCGCAGGGTCAGACACAACTGAGCATCTAACACACACTGCTAACCAAAAACAGAGTCGTTGATTCTTGTTCTTTGAGTAAAAATGGAAATGAAGTCCTTCAACGATGAGAAGATGAAACACCTTCCCTCCGCAGTCTGAGGCTGAACAAGTCCGGGACATGAATTCGGTTTTATTACATTTTTATCTTCTTACCTTTGTAATTGCTTCACGTTGTTGTTTCACTGCTGTTAGGATGATTTGCAAGGGCAAATGATGATGCCAAAATGATGCAAATGAAAGTCTGGATTAACGACAAATGATGTCAGAACCTGAGAATGTGGATGCAAATTGTAGTTAAGCTAGAAGAAAGTTATATGCCAGAAAGCGTATTAAGCTAACACAACACTTGAGATTTTCCGGGGAAAGGAAAAAAAAAAAAGGCTGAGTCGTGTGGCATATAATCATGTCCAGCCCTCTTACGCTGGACCCTTTTTAGCCAAATTGATCGTAAAAGCTAATTAAAGTCAAATGTGTTTTTTGTGTGTCTACACTGAAGCAGACAGTCTGCAGGACCCAGGAGGGACCCTGACCTTCCTCTGACCTCCTTTCTGAGGCTGGGAGAATCCTCTAACCTTCACGCACACCCTGGAGACTGAGCGAAGGTTACAGGCTCTGGGGATTGGAAAAGTTCTTTTAGTGGTGGGAGATTGTTATTGTTTAGACGCTAGTTGGTATCCAGCTCTTTGCAATTCCATGGACCATAGCCTGCCATGCTCCTCTATCTGTGGAATTCTCCAGGCAAGAATACTGGAGTGGGTTGCCATTTCCTCCTCCAGGGGCTCTTCCCAACTAAGGGATGGAACCTACCCCTTCCTTCCCGTTCATCGGGTGGAAAATTGAGGCTCTCAGAGCTCAAGTGGCACAAGTAAGAGCAGCCAAGGATGCCTGCTCTGCTGTGGAGTTAGCTGCCACCTCCTTCCCAGGCTGGCGCTCCCCTGTCCCCCAGCAGTTAAATCTTAACCGCCTGGGCCCTGCCTGTGGGGACAGCCCACAAGGAAGCCGAGTGACCTCTCCGGGCCTCTCACCTCCAGGTAACTCCTGTGCCCTGGCTTTGTTTCTGTTGTGGTGATTTGACACCTTTTTTGTTGTTGTTCAGTCACTAAGTCGTATCCGACTCTGCAACCCCATGGACTGTAGCTCACCAGGCTTCCCTGTCCTTCAGTATCTCCCGGAGCTTGCTCAAATTCATGTCCATTGAGTCGGTGATGCTGTCTAACCATCTCATCCTCTGTCGCCCACTTCTGCTGCTGGGGAGTCGGCTCTTTGCATCA
Source organism: Oryx dammah (assembly GCF_014754425.2). Lineage (NCBI taxonomy): Eukaryota > Metazoa > Chordata > Mammalia > Artiodactyla > Bovidae > Oryx > Oryx dammah. The sequence continues at coordinate 6,309,140 of NW_024070209.1, read as the reverse complement.
GGTGGCCAAAGTATTGAAGCTTCAGCTTCAGTATCAGTCCTTCTAGTGAATATTCAGGGTTGATTTCCTTTAGGATTGACTGGTTCGATCTCCTTGCTGTCCAAGAGACTCTCAAGAGTCTTCTCTAGCACCACAGTTCGAAAGCATCAGTTCTTCAGTGCTCAGCCTTCTTTTATGATCCAGCTTTCACATCTGTACATGACTGTTTGAGAATGGACTGACCCAAACCTAAGGTCAAGGGAGAGCTCCTGGGACTTTAGAGAGGCTCGGAGGGGATGAAGTACCTTCCTGCGTGAGATGAAAGCCATTTTCCTCCACTTCCTTCTGACTACCACCATCCCAGGCCATCCCTGCCTTGAAGACCATGCACTTGCCTCCAGAAGCAGAAGCAGTGTTGGTCTGCTACCTCACACCACATGCACAGAACTGAATCTATTCTCCATGATGTATAGAATCTTTTCTCCAAGATGACATGTGAACCCACGTGGTGTGGTGACATGGACCTTACATATTATTCCTTCTCAGTTTCCCTGTTCTGTGAAAGTGCCCTGCCCCATCCATTGACTCAGAGGATATTATCATTTCTGAGTTGATCATTTTCAAAGCTCCAAATCAGAAAATAGAAGACTTCATCTGCATAATGATTTTTCTTGTCTCACCAGAGCAAGTTCTAACCATGAGGATATCATATTCTTGCTTCTGAAGGAAATAAACTTTTAAAAATAAATTTGTGGTTGTCACAGTTATACAAATGAATTTTAAAAAAACCTTAAGCAGGTGATAATCAGCAATTGTGGAGAGAAACTTGGAGGAGGGTTTTGAAATCAAAGTTGTGTGTGTGTATGTGTGTGTGTGTGTGTGTGTGCTGTGTGCTCAGTCGGTTCCGATTCTTTGCAACCCTATGGACGGTATTCCCCCCACACAAATAACCTCACTGCAAAAGAACCTTTATGCCTGAGCTCAGAAATAAGGGTCTAACTAAAATTATTTCTCTCTTATCTGTTATGTCACAGTGGAGACATTGTTGCCTTTGAAAAGTCTACTAATCATAACCGCATTCTCCAAGAAGAAGGAGCAGTGAGTGTTGAATAAAACAGATTTGCTATGATAGACCCTGAAATATTCAGTAATTGTTGAATTAGATGCAATTATTTTCCTGTGTATAACGTTATTATGGGCAGCCCTTAGCCACTCACCCCCCTGATCCTCAAGGTGATGCTGGCTGATAATGAGGGAGCATCAGGTGAGGAGGAAGCTGGTGGCTGCTCTCAGTGAGCGCAGTGCCCGTGGGACACAGTCGGGGTGGTGCTCCTAGCCCTCGGGGTAGGGCGGGCAGTTCAGAAGACCTCTCTGTCCTCCCGTGGCTTGTAGACAAGGGCCTACTGCAAACCCACATGGACGATCTGCTAAGCAAATTGAGTAGCTCAGAAGTGAATAGCCCAGTGAGTAGTTTAGAAAGGCTCAGAGTGCAGAACGAGAAAGCCAAGGAGGATATACTGACCCTGGAGCTGTGCTGCCACAGAGCAGGCCATTAGGTTGGAGAGGATGAAGGGGACTCCCCTGATCCAGGTGCAGTCCAGCAGGGCAGGCTGTGGGGCTCAACTTCCAACTTCCCAGGAATGCTCTCACCTACTCTATTAGAATGGAAATTATTCAAAAGATGTCAGGGAAATCCTGAAGAAATCATTTCAGTACAGTCTTTCATGCAAATCAGGAACAGCCATGCCTCCCCTTGCTCCAGGGTAGGAGCAGGGCCGGGAGATGAACAGCAGTGTGGCTGACACAAGGCAGGAATGTTGAGTTCACTTTCTGCCACGTTGCCTTTTCCCATTCTTAATGAAAATGTTTTGCACTCTGTAATCTGTTCTTCGAAAGGAAAGTCAGTGCCCCTTACTTTCCTTGTTCATTCGGTCCTGAGATTTTATGTATGACTGACCATTTCTGTAATCCAGGGACGGTGACCCAGACAGGAGATGGTTGTAGTTCAAGGGCGGGCGACCATGTAGACAAGCATTGTAAAATGCGTTTATGGCATCGGATTTTTCATAGGTAGTCTTTTTATTGTTTGTTACTATACAGCATTTGTGGGCTTCCCAGGTGGCACTAGTGAAGAACCCACCTGTCAGCGCAAGAGACAGACGTGGGTTTGATCCCTGGGTTGGGAAGGTCCCCTGGAGGAGGGCATGGCAGCCCACTCCAGTGTTCTTGCCTGGAGAATCCCATGGACAGAGGAGCTTGGTGGGCTACAGTCCATGGGGTCTCAAGAAGTTGGACACGACTGAAGCGATTTAACATGCACACACACATAGAGCATTTGTAATGCAAGGCCATTTTGAAATACTAAATATGTGAAATATTAAATCCTAATTGCTCCTTGATGACTAGAGAGTATAGTCTTATAGAGGAAGGTTGATATCATTTGCAATGAAACAAGAGGGAATGGTTGCTGGGATCAAGAAAGTCCCCAGGGGTGTGGATGATAGATTAACCTATAGTAGCAGTGAATAATTATTATCTGACTTGAAGAATTAATCTGTGTGAAAATGGTTTTAGGGTGACAATCATTCACCGATCAAGACAGAACCTGTTGGATCCCCTTTGTCTGAATTCAGGAGATGTCCATTCTGGGAGCAGGAACTGGCAAAGAAATACTCCTACCACATGGTAGGCTTGGGACTTCCCTGGTGGTCTAGCGGTTGAGAGTCTGTGCTTCCACTGCAGGGGACATGAATTTGATCCCTGGTTGGGAAGTTGCACATACTACACAGTGTGGGGAAAAAAAAAATTTTTTTTTAACGTTAAGTTTGCACACATGAGGGAGACTAATGCTCCATGCCTTGCTGTCTGGGGCAGTAAGTGGCTTCTTAGTCTGCCAGTGACCACAGTTGTACAAAATGGACTAAGATTTGCCTTCTGCCAGGCCTGTGAGGACTATCATTCCCTCCTGGGCTGGGTGATGGTCAGGAAATTCAGGGCTTCTCCTCATGCCCTATAAAAAGACTCCAGCTGCGATCATGTCACATTCTAGAATGAGGGTCTCCATCACAGAGCAAGAAACAGGTCTGTGCATTTTCTAGCAACTGGGTCTGGGGGCATGTGGAAGGGGGAGATGGGGCTTTAGAGGGAAAGGTGGCAAAGATCGGTGGTCTTTAGAGTGGGTGGTACAGACCCGGAAATAAATGCTATGGCATCAAAAATGAAGCGACTTCAATTTTAGTTGAAGAAGTAAAGTCGCTCAGTCGTGTCCAACTCTTTGCGACCCCATGGACTATAGCCTACCATGCTCCTCTGTCCATGGGATTTTCCAAGCAATAGTACTGGAGTGGATTGCACTTCCTTCTCCAGGGGATCTTCCCGACCCAGGGATCGAACCCAGGTCTCCCACATTGTAGACAGACGCTTTACCGTCTGACCCACCATGGTGGTCACAAGTTATGCATTACTCCACATGAATTGAAAATGTCGCTCAGTCATGTCTGACTCTTGTGACCTCATGGACTGTACCCCCCCAGGCTCCTCTGTCCATAGGATTCTCCAGGCAAGAATACTGGAGTGGGGTACCACTTCACATAACTATCAGTAAAAACACGGCCCCAGGAAAGAGTTTGGCTGATGTCACAGCCAGATAATATTATTATAGGGCCTGCAATGCAGGAGACCTGGGTTCAATCCCTGGGTCAGGAAGATCCCCTGGAGAAGAACACGGCAACCCACTCCAGTATTCTTGCCTGGAGAATTCCATGGACAGAGGAGCCTGGTGGCCTGCAGGCCACGGGGTTGCAAAAAGTCAGAGACAGCTGAGCGGCTGACACACACTAGGGCCTCGGCAAGGTCTGTGAGAAGCAGGTAATTCTAGAAGTGGGCTGAAAGCTGAAACGACTCTCTGTATTCTCCTAGGTGACCTTTCTTGCTGATGAATACTGCAACTGCTGTCAAGACATTTTGCAGCATGTGAGGAACCAAGAACTCGAGAGGGTAGGGTTTTATCTACAAAACGCAAGCATTTATGCTTTGTTCTTAACCTTTTGGCTTGAAAAGACCCCTCAAGGGATGTGGAGTAGGAATTCATCGCACTAAAGTGCTTAGAATGCAGCTGTTTTATAGTCAGTGAGCTCTTGAAGATGATATTTTTATTCAGTTTAATCATCTGGAAATTTTCCAAGGTGCTCATATGGATAATTTTACACTTTAAATATAAACTCAGCTATTTTTAGATCCTCATTCCAGCTGATCTGAAATAAAGTACTGATGGCTCAGTGATAAAGAATCTGCCTGGCAGTGCAGGAGAGGCAGGAAACATGGGCTCTATTCCTGGGTCAGGAAGATCCCCTAGAACAGGAAATGGCAACCCACTCCTGTATTTTTGACTGGGAAATCCCATGGACAGAGGAGCCTGGTGGGCTGCAGCTCATGGGTTCCTAAAGAGTTGGACACAATTTAGCAACTAAAGAATAACAACTTTATTTACCTTGGGATTCTCAGGGATGGTTTTCAGAGCTGTTATTGATACATGCTAATGCACGGAGAAGGCAATGGCACCCCACTCCAGTACTCTTGCCTGGAAAATCCCATGGATGGAGGAGCCTGGTGGGCTACAGTCCGTGGGGTCATGAAGAGTCGGACACGACTGAGCGACTTCACTTTCACTTTTCACTTTGATGCATTGGAGAAGGAAATGGCAAGCCACTCCAGTGTTCTTGCCTGGAGAATCCCAGCCTGGTGGGCTGCCGTCTACGGGATCGCAGAGAGTCAGACCCGACTGAAGCGACTTGCCAGCAGAAGCAGCAGTGTACCAGACGGTTTGAAGCAGGGTGCTCTGACATGGGAATCATCAAGAGTGGGTTGTGTTCTAGAATTGTCCATGAAAGGCATGAAGAAATCTTTTAGCCATTCAGTCTTTTACCATATAAAACGAAAATCCAGAGAAGCCAGTGCACATTTAAATGAAAGGTCTTCTGAGGCTTCAGTGTTCTAAGCACTTCCGCTTTGGGAGATAATATTTACTCAGCATGAAGGCATTTCATGCTTTGTAGAAAACATTGGCCTGAGGGAGGGACCAGGCTGTCTTCAGAGTGACCCCTGGCCTATTAACACCATGTTATAAACAACCCCCAAGTTGAATATCCAATCCACTCCTTCTTGTCTATGATGCTTCATCAAGTACAAATTGAATACTTACCCTGTGACCAGCACCATATCCGAAACAAAGAGGGTACTCCCTTGGAGTCTTGAAAAGCTGATAGTCTGGTACTGAAAGGAACAGTGTAAGCCAATGAGTGTGATATGGAAAGTTCTAGAACACGGTGTGATCAGACTGTTCTCGGCTCCCAAGGGAAGAAAAACAGAGATGCCTGGAGAAGTTTCCCTGGAAGAGGCCACGTTGCAGACGAGTCTCATGGAAAAGCAGAAGTCCAACAGACGCTACGTGGGGGAGAAGAGGGATTCTGGGAGGAAGGCATGGTGCAGGCAGAGGCAGAGGGTGGTCACAGGCGTCACAGGACAGGAAGGTGGCTATGACCAGATTTATTCTCTCACCGGCCCCATGGGAAACTCTGACTTAATGAGAAGACGGTGGGTTGGTAGTGACATCAGATGCCATATTATGGGAGCAGAGGGTGGGGAGGAGGCTTTGCCACAGTCAAGGTGCAAGGAAGGGAGGCTGGGTTGGGAACAGTGACAATGAAATCAGAGAGAAAGAGGGACAAATCAGAGAAATATTTCTGTAGCAGGCGACTCGGAATGGATGACTCAGAACGTGGGAGGCGGGACGAGAGGTGGGCTGAGACAGTGCTGTCTCATCCAGACCCATGAGCCCCAGAAGCCTTCAGCCTGGGAGTCGAAGGATTACTCCACCCTGCTCAGCCCATTCTTGTCTTTCTCATTAAATACCTGAGTCTCTTTGGAGATGTCTTCTTTTGAACAGAAATTTGAAGAGATTTTCAAATCAGGTACTCCGGGGTCAGCACTCACAGCCTACACAGAAGAAACAGTGTAAGAGTCTGGGGTTCTGGGAGTACCTGCAGTCAGTACTGTGTTGCCTCAGGATATCTGAGCTGCAGAAATCTCAGAAGGCCAGAGTCTTCATGAGCTGGCAACTCAGATGGGCCACCAGATCCACATGGGAGGAAATAAAGAAAGGGCCCTGCCATTTTGTTCCTCAACAGGAGTCTTTAAAGAAGGCTCCTTAGGCTCGAGGAAGAATGGACACATGTATACGTGGCTGAGTCCCTTTGCTGTCTACCTGAAACTATCACAGCACTATTAACTGGCTAGACACCAATACAAAATAAAAAGTTAAAAAGATGCAGCTGGATTTCAGGAGGTGCACTCAGAATAAAGTGGCAAATACACTATTTATGGAATTACAGGCTCTTTTACCAAGGTTTATAGCATTAACCCAGATCATGATAAAATGCTATTTCACTTCAAAATGAATAAATATTTTGCTAATAATAAAAAGAAGTACCCTTTGTAGAATCACACTGGCTCCCTTTAGCCGGCACTGTCCTTAGTCAAAGCTATGGTTTTTCCAGTAGTCTTGTATGGATGTGAGAGTTGGACAATAAAGAAAGCTGAGTGCCAAAAAATTGATGCTTTTGAACTGTGGTGTTGAAAAAGATTCTTGAGAGTCCCTTGGACAACAAGGAGATCCAACCAGTCCATCCTGACGGAAATCAGTCCTGAGTATTCATTGGAAGGATTGACGCTGAAGCTGAAACTCCAATACTTTGGCCACCTGATGTGAAGAGCTAACTCATTGGAAAAGACCCTGATGCTGGGAAAGATTGAAGGCAGGAGAAGGGGACAACAGAGGATGAGATGGTTGGATGGCATCACCGACTCGATGGAGATGAGTTTGAGTAAGCTCCAGGAGTTGGTGATGGACAGGGAAGCCTGGCGTGCTGCAGTCTGCAAAGAGTTGGACACGACTGAGTGACTGAACAGAACTGAACTGTCGTAGGTGAATTCCAACGTGATGTCAAGGAGGAGGCAATATATCTTTGGTTATATATGGTTACCTGTCTTCCTGAGCTGAAAATAATTGAAGGGGTCAGTCAGCCACTGAAAATGTATTCTGAACTCTGGTTTGTGCCCCCAGGGCCCGATCTTCGTCCTGCTGTAATCAGTAGAGCCCCCTTGTTATCATAATCAGCCTTCCTTCTAGAAAACTGCCTCAGGACCAGTCTTCCACCCACCCAGCAGGTGCCCTCTGATGGATGTAAAATCACTCTAAAATACAGCTTGGGAGACCTTCCTTAGTGCTCCAGTGGCAAAGACTGTGTGCTGCCAAGGCTGGAGGCCTGGGTTCCATCCCCAGTCAGGAAGCTAGATCCCACAAGGCACACTAAGAGTGTGCATGAAAGTGGAAGTGTTAGTCGCTCAGTCGTGTCTGACTCTGCAACCCCGTGGACTGTAGCCTGCCCGGCTCCTCTGTCTGTGGGACTCTCCAGGCAAGAACACTGGAGTGGGTTCTCATTCCCTTCTCCAGAGGGCCTTCCTGACCCAGGGATCGAACTTGGGTCTCCTGCATTGCAGGCGGACTCTCTAACATCTGAGCCACCAAGAAGCCCTAAGCGTTCGCATGCTGCAACTAAAAGATCCTGTGTGCCACAACTGAGACCTGGAGCAGGTCTTAATTATATTATAGATAAATTTATTATTTATTAATAAATATCACTTATAAAGCACTTATTTATTAATAAATAATGAGATTTACTTACTTAGATAAACATTTTTAGAAGTAAAATACAATACATTAAATACAGCTTGGAAAAGCCGACAGGCAAAGCTTTCCATGGATTGAAATGAAATTCATCCAGTTACCGTTCAGGGTTGATGAACTGCCTGTGGAGGACTGGTCTCACCAGGCACAAAAGCAGGGCTCAGAGCTATGTTCTGTCCCTCACGTCAGGTGGAGGACTTGCTGATGTCCTTCTGGAAGTCTCTGCAGCAAGACACAGTGATGCTCCTGTCGCTGCCTGACGTGTGCCAGCTCCTTAAGTGCTACGACGTGCAGCTGTACAAGGTAGGCTCTTCCTTCCAGCTGCTGGCTTGTGTCCTGTCCAGAAGTTGGTACCCAGTGCTGGGGGCTTCCCAGGTGGCGCTGCTGGTGGTAACAAACCCGCCTGCCAATGCGGGAGACACAGGGGAGGTGGGGTTGATCCCTGGGCTCAGAAGATCTCCTGGAGAAGGAAATAGCAGCCCACTCCAATACTCTTGCCTGAAAAATTCCATGGACAGAGAAGCCTGGCGGGCTACAGTCCGTGGACTGAAGCGACTTAGCGTGCACACACTGGGGTTAGAGCCACAGCCCTCACCCTCTGGGGTGTCCATGGATCTCAGACCTTCTGAGTAATCAGTGGTGGGGCCAATGGACCAGGAGCCTTAGACCCTTCCCTCAGACTCAGTTTTCCTTTCTGAATTCACTGAGAATCTGAGTGACCTCGTGTAGAGAAAAAGCCAGTGAGTGTGATACAGTATGGAAAGTTCTAGAACATAGTGTGATTGGACTGTTCTGGGTGCTCAAAGGAAGAACAGAGATGCCTGGAGGGGGCTTCCCAGAGAAGGCCATGTTGCCAGCAAGTCTTGCAGGAAAGGAGAAATTCTACAGACTGGACATGGAGGAGAAAACACGTGGAGGAACACGTGGGGCAGGCAGAGGCAGAGGGTGGTCACAGGCGTCACGGGGCGGGAAGGCTGCTATGACCGGACTTATTGCTTCACTCGCCCTGTGGGACACGGACTTCCTGAGGAGACGGTGGGTTGGCAGTGACATTGGATGCCGTATTATTGGAGCAGAGGGTGGAGAGGAGGCTTTGCCACAGTCAAGGTGACAAGGGAGGAAGGTTGGATTGAGAGATCCGATGACATCGGCGAGAAAGATGGACAAATTAGAAAGAGGGACGGACACAGCGTGACTGGTGGGTCCAGTGACTCAATTCAGTGAACCCCGAATTGAGTCAGAGTCCTTACTCTGATATTTTAACAAAAGAGGACTTTTAAATATAGGTAATTGGAGTCGTTGCTTTGGATTGTACACAACTTCTGGGGTTTGTAGGGTTTTTTTTTGAACTCTTTGTCTAGAATGATTAATTGTAGTTTGGGGGTCAATTACATATAATTTCTGAAGTGAAATGTGCTTTCCTTAAGCTTGTCATGAACTTTTACCTTTTATTTTATATTTGTTTTTAGAGGAAAAAAAAATCTAGGGCTTCTAAAATTTTTAACACAAAAGTTGAAAACTTGAGGCTGGGTTCAGCCCTTAAATATTTTGGTTTGACCTCAAAACCAAAACCAGTCTCAGCCAACATTCATGTTGTATACATTTGTGAATCTGTCCTCAATATTTTGAAATCTTTGAAAGAGTTCTGATTCCAGCCTCTCCAGCCTGCTGTCCTGCCCAGTGGGCAGCAGCCAAGGCTACGTGGTGGCTGTGTCCTTAGCTGGGTGGGGGCCCCCTCTCTCGGGCTGTGGCTCACGTGACCCCTGGCCTCTTGTAACCGGAGGCTGCCTGCACTGGCTGGCGGCCATGTGTCTTATCACTTTTGTTGTAGGGAATTGAGAACGTTCTCCTGCATGACTTTTTGGAAGATGTTTCTATTCAGTATTTGAAATCTGTCCGGTTGTTTAGTAAGAAATTCAAGCTGTGGCTCCTCTCTGCTCTGGAGGGCTTTCCAGCGCTCTTACAGATCTCCAAACTCAAAGGTGGGTTTCCATGGCGAACGTGGATCCTGTGAATGCAAGTGCAGCATCTAACTTTCCACGTGGGGTAGGTCGTCTCCCCTTTACTGCAGCCTGAGGCATATAGGATCTTAGTTCCCCAGCCGGGAATCAAACCCGCACCCCCTGCAATGGAAGCATGAAGTCTTAACCACTGGACTGCCAGGGAAGTCCACCTCTCCCCTCTGGTGTCACTTTGCCCTCGTGCACTGAACTGCAGTCCACAAGTCCTGGCCGCTTCGGCTTTCTCAGCTTTTCCTTTAATGCCCATAAGGGAGGCATGTGTTGATCTATCCAAACCCTATTGCTGATTCCCCAAGCAGGGCCAAGGGGGTGGGGAGGTAGAAAAGGGCAAGGGGGAGGCCAACCAGCTCCGCCATCCTTGGCTCACTGCCCGCCCAAGCAGGGCCAACGAGGGTCCTGGCATCTTTGTGCTCTGCTCAGGCCCCACGAGGCTCCAAGAGTTTCGCTCCCTCCTTAGAAATTCCTCCCAAGGCCCAACTTGCCCACACTCCAGGCCTCCAGACGTTCACGCCCACGTGGAGTGTGAACCCAGGAGGCTGTTGGTCTGCTCAAGCCTGTAGCAGCCGCTCCAGGCCTTCCTGAAGCTGACTGTTGGTGTCCCTCCAACACCATGGCCCTCATAAACTCCAGCACACGCCCTCTGGATGGACAGTGTCTTTTATGGTCCTGGAAATACCCTTGTTTCCCCCTCCTGTCTTTGTGAGGTTCTCCATCATTGCCTCTAGCTCTCCCCGCCCAGCCCCACCCTTCCTGGGCAGCTCAGGCCTCTCCCAGCACCCAGCCCTCCCCACCTATTCCCTTCCGTGCTGCAAGTCCGCCTCCCTGGCACCCTGTGTGTGCCATCTCCCCCGAGGGCCCACAAAATGGGCCATGCCTTACCTTCACCCCCTGGCACCCCCAGCACCCCTGGCTGCATTGATCCCTGTTTGACCCATTTGGAAACTCACAGGCCCAGGGTGAGTGATCAGGAATGTGGCAGGAAGGGTCCCCCAGAGAGAACAGTGAGGTCTGGTGCGTGCTGGGAAAGGGGGCCCAGGACAGGGGTCCAGTTTTCCGGTGGTCTCTTCCCCACTTGCCCTTATCCTGCCCTCCAGCTCTCATCCCTTCCCCACCAGGCTCTTCAGTAGCTTCCACTCTGATGGTCCTGCCTCCAGCCTCACTCTCCTTGGTCACACAGCCCTCCCCTCCCATCACCCCCAGGACCTCTGGCTGTGTTGATCCCTGTTTGACCCCCTTGGAAACTCACAGGCCCAGGTTGTGTGATCACCATGTCCCCGTTGTGTGGGTGGGCCACGCTCCTTCACTGCTTGACCTCTGACCCATCCCCACTCACCTGCCCCCAGGGACCTCCAGCACCCACTGGTGCTCCCCAGAGACTCCTGACTCATTGTGCCCAAGAAGCCCTCGTTCCTGCTGCTGTTTGTACCCCATCGGCCTACCCCAACCCCTTGCCTGGCCAACTCCTGCTTACATGTTAGGACCAGACTGAAGACCCACTTCCAGGTGGAGCTGCTCCCGACACTCTCTACCCCAAGAAGCCTTCGCTCCTTTCTCCCCATGGCTCATGTTGCCGCGAGCTCTTGCCCTGCTGGTGGGAGACTGCCTTGGTGACCCGTCCTTAGCCAGAGCCCTGGACAGTGGAGGCCCCTCTCCTTCCTCCAGCTGTGAAGGCACTGGAGGGAGTATCCCCGGGAATGAAGGCATGAATAGAATGAGTGAATGCGTCCATCCAGGAGGGCGTCCCCCTCTCTCATTTTCGCATTTCTGGTCATTTCCCAAGGAGAGCATGCAAAGATGTGGGAGCTAGAGGAACTCAGAGTTCCTGGGCAAAATGGTCACCTGCACAGAGCCCACGAGGCAGGTGCTGCTGACACCATTTTTCTAGCATTGTGGGGGGCAGGGAGGGAGTTAATCACCTTGCCCCCGGAGGATCTAGAGCCATGTGGGAAAGGGCAAGGGACGCAAGGGTACTGGGGGCCTGGCTGTGTGGGGCAGGCAGGCGGCTATGCCATTCTGGGCAGACAGGTGTGCCAGCTGTGGGCACCACCTGTATGCGCCTCCTCTCCCTGCCTGCTCCCTTTCCCTGCCCCTAGTCAGTCATGTGAACTTGAAGTTATAGGATCAGTAATGGCCGTGTGTATTGTTCTTGACAGAGGTTACTGTGTTTGTCAAAAGGCTAAGAAGAAAGACATACCTTTCCAACATGGCGAAGGTAGGTTTCCTGAGTGTCCCCCGGGCCCTGTCCTGGCCCCCCACCCACCCAGGTGTGTGTTGGGGCCACCAGGTTCTGGGCTCTACCTTCTCTTTCTTGTGTGACCACGCAGCTTCAATGTTAGAGGCAGGGGGAGAGGGGCCAGAGAAAAGGTTCTGGAATCTGTTCTGATATCCCATGGCAGCAGATGGGGACAGAGCCTGGGACCAGTCCTCTGCCCTAAAGCAGCCCCGGGCAGGGAGGCGTCCAGCCAGGCCCGCCTTTGACAGTCTCCATCCTCCCGGGGCAGAACTTCTCCCCCAGACCCAGCTCCTCCAGCTGGTTCCCCCTTCCGTGCTCGAGGGCTGATGGCCACGACTTTGCACCACAGCCTCCGTTCCAACCCGTCTGCAGCAGCCACCTCAGGCTCCAGAGCCAGCCCTGCTCGGAGCCAGCCCTTCAGTGTTGCCTGGGGGGGTTTACTTAGCATCCAAGGGTCCGTTTCCTCTCCATAAAACTGAAGTGACTGTAGCGTCTGCTGCTGGGGCAGGGGTACGGGTGACCCACCTCCCGTCCTACAGACCCTGAGTGTGGGAGGGACTGGATTGTCCCCTTGCGTGTGCATGTGTGTGCTCATTCGTGTCTGACTCTTTGTGACTGCATGGACTGTACCCCGCCAGGATCCTCTGTCCATGGGATCCTCCAGGCAAGAATACTGGAGTGGGTTTCCATTCGCTTCTCCAGGGGATCTTCCTGACACAAGGATTGAACCCATATCTCCTGCGTCTCCTACATCGGCAGTCTGATTCTTTACTGCTGAGCCACCAGGGAAGCATCCCCTTGGACACTGGAGGCCAAATTCCATGCCCAGGGCTCCCAGGGGAAGAAAAGACATGGCTTCTGAGTCCCCTTGGCTACCCTGTAGAGTCCGCCACCTTTTGCTTTTGAGAAACACACTTGCCTTGTAGACCCCAAATCACCCACTGGTTCTCTCTCTGGAGCATTCAGGCTCCTTGCTGGGGGCACAGAGGATAAGGGGCTGGGAGAGGAGGCGCCACAGGCCCTGAGACCCCGTACCCACCTGCCCCCAAGCAGAAGCGTTCTAAATGCTGCATTTCAGAAAGGCAGTTGTAGAATGTGGGAAATTCAGACATTTTCATTGTCAGCTGGGATTCCATTTTAGTGGGCAATACCCCCAATCCAGTTTTTTTTTTTTCTCTTTGATAAATACAAAATCATGGTAATTTGGAGAGGGGGGCATCAAGCCACAGTAAGATGATGAGATTTCAGTAAGTGGTGTGTGTGCCTTTGTCTTCAGACCATGAGGATGGTGCTGAGAAACACCAGAAGGGTCAGCATCCTGAAGTCGGATCTATGCACCATCTTCCATCAGGGCGTTTTGGATATTTCCCAGAAAGTCCTGTCCAGGGACCTGAGCAGCACCGATGTCCTGGGAGAGAACACAGAGATGAAATGTAATCCTCCTTCAGCCGCTGCTTTGTGCAGTGTTTGGTATATGATCGGGGCCGGCGTGGCCATCCCCAATATATGAATCTGCTGAAGTAACTAGGGGCTTCCCTGGTGGCTCAGTGGTAAAGAATCCGTCTGCCAATGCAGGAGACACGGGTTCAATTCCTGGGTCAGGAATATCTTCTGGAGAAGGAAATGGCAACCCACTCCAGTATTCTTGGCTGGGAAATCCCATGGACAGAGGAGCCTGGCAGGCTTACAGTTCATGGGGTTGCAGAGTCGGACGCACCTAGCAGCTAAACAACAGTTCTTGATAAGTAGCCCCTGCCCCACCACTCGTCTGTCCCTTGAAGATCTCCCTGCTCCCTACTAACTGGCTGTCCCAAATCCCAGATCCTCCCCCAGGAGACTCCCCTCCAACCAAACCAGCATCTGAAAAGCAAACACTGAACCCAGTAGACCTCAGGGCTACGGAAACCCCCCTCCCAGGCCACTGACTCCGCTAGAAATCCCAGGTGACTCCCCAAACCTTGCTCTCACCCTCAGCCCAAGCTCAGAGAGACCCAGGAGGCGTAAAGCCTCCCCCTACCAAGTGCGTGCCAGCCTTCCAGGGGCTCCCTGGCTCCTGATGGCCTCCTTGTGTGTCTCTCCAAGGGGGCACAGATCTGGCAGGGAGGCAGCATGACACCTGAGAGGTGAATGCTCGAGGCGTGCCTGGAAATACTTCCAGATGGAGCCTGGTGGGGCCTCTGCCAGGGCCGAGGCAGTCCACTGGGTTTCCAGATCTTCCTGGCGTGTGGTGGCACTCAGCCGGGGGGACCAAAGGCTGACCTTCCGCCCTCTCTCCCCCACTGCTGCCTGCACAGGTGGGGGCCCCGGTCCCCCCGTCACTTCCCAGCCTCCACCCCTCAGGTCTGTGCTGACAGAGTCCACAGCCCCCGGCAAGGCACCTAACATCCCTCAGCGGCTTTGATGTCCTTCATCCCCTTTATAAAAACAGCGGGGATGGGTGAGGTCATGTCTGTATCATGCAGTGAGCTCACTTGGAGCCAAGTTCTGCATAATTACAAGGTGTAGTTACGATTTCAAAATCTTTCTTCCCATTTTAACAAGGAGCAGAGGGGGTCGCTGGAAGGCAAGAGCACAGAGCTCTGAACCAGTCGACCTGGGGTGACACATCCCACCCAAGAAGGCATCCTTTGTGTTCACAAGGAGTGCGAGGCCCCAGGGGATGCCTTTGAACTGCTGTGAGGATGTGGTCCCCTAGGTTACCTGGTATACAAATACCTACTGGGAAATTCTGCCGCATGGCTCACCATCTTTTGGTTTGTTTTGTCTGTTGATAGGTTTGAGCAGTTTAATTTCTTTGCTGGGGACGTCAACAGATCTCAGTGTATTCATGAATTGTCTGTCTTCAAATCTCCAAGAATTTGTCTTCCAGGTACAAAAACATATTTTTTTTAAAAAAAAAAAAAAAGAGAAGAAGTAAGTGTTGGTCATTCTAGCTATATTACAGCACTGAGTGCTCAGGACCTGGTGCAAAGGGAAAGGGTTTTCTCTGGGGCTCTGGACAAAAGTGTGTCATGGTGGGGATGGCACTTCAGGATGGGGAAGTAATATCTCAGAGGCTTGTACATCATACAAGTGTGTGTGTGTGTGTGTGTATTTGCTTGCAAGTGGCACATGTGTGCATGGGTGAGCATGTGTGTGGGTGGGTGTAGGCAGGTAAGTGTGAGTGTGTTTGCCCTTGTGAGTATGTGAACACCAAGCAGGAGTGTTTAGCAGGGAGATAGGTTTGTCCATTGAGGGAGAATTGTAAAGTAAAAATTAAAAATAAATAAATAAATTTTTAAAAAAAGAAAAAAAAAATAAAGTCACAACCTAAAAGTTGAGAGTTATGTTTAATTCAGTGGAAATTTTTAGGACTTCAAGCCTGGGAGACAGCATCTCAAATGACCCTGAGAGAACTGCTGCAAGGAGGCAGAGGGAAGAGTCAGGTTATATAGAAATTTGCAACAAAGGGCAGGTAATCTGAACATCAAAAGCATCTTGTGAGTTAAAGAAAACCAGATATTCCAAGTTAAGCAATTTAGTGTTTTTCTGTGTATGGAAGATGCAAGAAGATGCAAGAGTCTGGGCTCTCTGAAATCATTCCTTTCATATGCATCTCAGCTATCTGGGGCCAGAATCCTGTATTTTTCACACCCAGAGCTCCTCAGGACTCACCGTAGGGAATGGCTGCAGCCTTGTGGATGCCAGATTGCAGCTATTCTTTTCCTTCCTTGGTGCCCATCAGTCAGTTCAGTCGCTCAGTCGTGTCCGACTCTTTGCGACCCCATGAATTGCAGCACGCCAGGCCTCCCTGTCCATCACCATCTCCCAGAGTTCACTCAAACTCACATCCATCAAGTCGGTGACACCATGCAGCCATCTCATCCTCTGTCGTCCCCTTTTCCTCCTGCCCCCAATCCCTCCCAGCATCAGAGTCTTTTCCAATGAGTTAACTCTTCACATGAGGTGGCCAAAGTACTGGAATTTCAGCTTTAGCATCATTCCTTCCAAAGAACACTCAGGGTTAATCTCCTTTAGAATGGACTGGTTGGATCTCCTTGCAGTACAAGGGACTCTCAAGAGTCTTCTCCAACACCACAGTTCAAAAGCATCAATTCTTCGGCGCTCAGCTTTCTTCACAGTCCAACTCTTGCATCCATACATGACCACTGGACCTTGACTAGACGGACGTTTGTTGACAAAGTAATGTCTCTGCTTTTCAATATGCTATCTAGGTTGGTCATAGCTTTTCTTCCAAGGAGTAAGTGTCTTTTAATTTCATGGCTGCAGTCACCATCTGCAGTGGTTTTGGAGCCCCCCAAAAATAAAGTCTGATACTGTTTCCACTGTTTCCTCATCTATTTCCCATGAAGTGATGGGACCGGATGCCATGATCTTCGTTTTCTGAATGTTGAGCTTTAAGCCAACTTTTTCACTCTCCTCTTTCACTTTCATCAAGAGGCTTTTTAGTTCCTCTTCACTTTCTGCCATAAGGGTGGTGTCATCTGCATATCTGAGGTTATTGATATTTCTCCCAGCAATCTTGATTCCAGCTTGTGCTTCTTCCAGCCCAGCGTTTCTCATGATGTACTCTGCATATAACTTAAATAAACAGGGTGACAATATACAACCTTGACATACTCCTTTTCCTATTTGGAACCAGTCTGCTGTTCCATGTCCATTTCTAACTGTTGCTTCCTGACCTGCATATAGGTTTCTCAAGAGGCAGGTCAGGTGCCCTAGGGCTCAGGAATTCACATTTGGAGGGCTGGAATCACTGATGACCGTGACATCCTTGTTTACTGATATGGCAGGAAATACTCCATTTCTCAGGGAGAACGGTGCTCATATGGGGGTTTTGCATACAGTCCCAGTAAAGTGTCAGGCTTGGGTTCATGAAAGCCAGCATGAATTGGTTTTGGATGTGGGTGGGTTTGGTCCTTCTGACAGACATGTCCCTTGGGTTCAGTACACCCTTTGGCTTGATTGTCATCATCACCGGTATCAGAAAGTCACATTACTGAATCGGGTTCAGCCACTCACTGCTCAAAAATCAATACTGGAGTGAAGCAAATGTTGGTAGAGAAGAAAATTGGTTTGGATCAGAATGCTTGCAATCTGGATTGAGATGATGAAACTCAGTGTCCCCAAAACCACCTCTAGAGATTCTGCTTGGCCCTGAACATCTTTAAAGGGAAATGGGGAGGTGATCTCAGTTAAGCACTGAGAAGAGGGGGGAAGGGTCCTCACCGACCTCCACTGCATGCAGGCTTGTGTCCAGGCTCGTCCGCTCCTTGCGGTCTCTCTCTCCTTTTATTTTTTTCTCATGTGTGCATGTGTGCTTCAGTTGTGTCCGGCTCTTTGCAACCCCATAGACGGTAGGCCGCCAGCCTCCTCTGTCCGTGGGATTCTCCAGGCAAGAATACTGGAGTGGGTTACCATTTCCTTCTCTTTAGATGCTTTCTTGTTCACACGGTTTGTTCAGGAGATTACTGAAGGGGAAGCTGGGAAAGAGATCTGGTCATCTCTGTTGATTTTACTCTTCATTTCTACTTCTTTAATCTTCAGAAAGAAGCAGTAGGTCAGGCAAAGCATTGCATGATCAAAAGGTCTGAAAGGTGTGCTTGGGCAGGAAATGAGCAGGGCAGAGCGGGGGAGGTGGTGGGGAGTGGTGCCTGGTTCGAGGTTAACGACAGGATGGAAGGAGCCTCCTCCAGAGAGCACCTCCTGCCAAAGGCTGCTTCCAGTCACCCTGTCGGAGCTGACAATGCTATTGGGGGAACCCCAGCACCAGGCCCCAGTGGACCCCAAACGCCTCTGCCCATGAGGACACCACCCTCTGAAAGCTAAGGCATCTGGGAATGGGCTTGACTGGGAGGTGAAGGGCAGGTAAGAGTAAATTAAGCTGAGAAAGGGAGACAGCATTCCTGAGAGAGGTTGGCAGGAGTGGAGTGGGCATAGGGAAAGCGGGGGACCAGTCTAGGGAAGAGGGGAGACATCTCTGCAGCAGAGAGCCCTGGAGGGCCTGGAACCAGAAGGTGACTCGAGTTTTCTCCAGAAGTCTCCAACGACAGGTCTTCCCAATCCCTTCCTCCCGCAGAAAGCCCAGGGAGGAGCTTGACAGCTGGGTTCTAAGCCTTGGCAGGTGTCTATTCTCAATCTTTGCTTCTTAGAAATAATCTTTTCAGATTCTGTGTGGGTTTTTTAATCATTTTATTCATCTGTTGCTTTTTGGCTGGGTCTTGCTCCGTGGGCTTCTCTCTAGTGGCAGTGAGCGGGGGTGACTCTCCAGTTGCGGTGGCTCTTCCTGTGGCAGAGCACTGGCTCTGGGGTGCACAGGGTTCAGCACTTGCAGCACGTGGGCTCAGTAGTCGTGGCTCCCAGATTCTAGGACTCTGGTTCAGTAGTCGTGGCACATGGGCTTAGCTGCTCCACAGCATGAGGGTCTTCCCGGATCAGGGATCGAACCAGCATCTAGGCTGGCAGGTGGGTTCTTTGCCACGGATCCGTCAGGGAAGCCCTGCCGCGTGGTTTTGATTTCTCCTCCTTGGTCCTTGGCAAAGTTCACTTGTACCAGAGGTCTCGTGCACAGTTGCATAGCTGTGGAGACTGCAATTTGTTCAATAGAGTGAAGCTCTCTGTCCTCTGGTCCTTGTTTCGGGCACTCACGCAGCCTCAGCTGTACCCCAGCCGAGCCCACTGAGAGCACGGGTACCAGTCCTGCCCCGCAGCAGCACAGGCCCATCCTGTGTCCAAGCCCATGTAACATGGTGTGTCCACCCTCACCCCCACAGCCCTCATGAATGAGACATCTCAGGAAAGCGGTGGTTTTGTGTCTGCCTGCATTTGATGGGGTTGTTTTTCTAAAACAGCTTGACTGATTAAAAAAAAAGACTACTGTCAATAAAATACTCAGACTGTTAAAATGTGAAGCCGCAGGCATGTCCAAGATGACTAATCATCTCAAGTTGTTAGCATCTGGAACACAGGGAGACGTTCAGCTGGGTTGTGTTTCATTTGGTTCCCCCAATTCTCGTGCAGTTTGGGCGCAAGAGTAATTTCTAAACATGGGAACCCAAGGTGTCATGCTACTGGCAAGAGGAGGAAAGCTCGGGGGTTGGGCTGAGATTGCCCACTGCGCCTTCTCTGGGTGGTTTAGGGACATCTTTGTGTGTGCTGAACCCCAGCAGGGGTCCTCCCAAGAGCCCCCCTATCCAGGAGGTCCAGAGGCATGGGGAGAAGATGCCCCTGCTAAGGGGAGTCTGTTTCCAAACCCAGGTTCATGTTCAGGAGGCACTGTGAAGCCGAACAGACTGGAAGGTCAGAGGTTGGAGCAGAGAAAGGTTTATTGCAGGGCCATGCAAGGAGAATGAGTGGCTTATGCTCAAAACTCCCCAGAGGCTTTCAGCAAAGCATTTTCAAGGGCCAGGTGAGGGGGTGGGGCTCAGGGTGTGTGATTAGCTTGTGCACAATTCTCTGATTGGTTGATGCTGAGATACCAGGACAGTTAACGTTACTGATCCTTAGACACTTGAAGGCCTGCGGGCTGTGTGCTCTGATCAGTAAGTAGTTAGTTTCTTCCACTTGTTGGTGATGTTTAGCACTGGAAAAACTCAGGAAAAATACAGAAGATGCCATCATCTGGGTACTTCAGCGAGGAGCCCCAGCAGAGGATATGGGGGTGGGGGGTGTCTGTCCCAGGGAGGACCCCCCCATGGCA
Source organism: Oryx dammah (assembly GCF_014754425.2). NCBI lineage: Eukaryota > Metazoa > Chordata > Mammalia > Artiodactyla > Bovidae > Oryx > Oryx dammah. Next base: position 6,289,464 of record NW_024070209.1, on the reverse strand, counting down.
TCTTGCTTGGTTACAGGTCCACAGCCACCCAGAGCCCCGAGTGGTCCTTTGGGAGTTCTCGATGGGGGCTGAAGATAAGCAGAGATGGAAAGGCACCTCTTTATTCCTGGCCAGTCACCGCAACTCTTCCTTGGAGACTGTGGTTGAGACTGTGGGGGGGTCCCCACATGGGGGAGGTTCAGGGGCTTCACCCCATCCTGTGCTGGGGAGCTCCTGCGGCTCTGTCAGTTTGTAATTCTCCAGAAGTGCAACCCAAGGCTGCCATGTGTCTGGTGGGGGAGTTCCTTGATCGGCACATATAGCACCCCCAGTACCCAGTTAAATGCCACTCAGGCCATCGGATGACCACACAGGTGGGCCTTCCGGGCCTCGATAATTCACCCAGTGCAGCAGCCAGCTTGGTGCTTTCCAAAATCGGCCCCCTTCTTCCCATCTCTGTGGGATTCTGGGCCCCTTTATCACAGCATCAGATTTGCCAAGCATAGATTAGCCCCCGATGTCCCCAGTGGCAACTGCCAAGGGGGCCTCAGCGGGACTGCCCTGCAGGGGTCACCCTGAAGGGGTCCTCACAAGTGACCTCTTTTTAAAAAATTGTGGGGATTGAAAAAAGAAGTAGGCCCCTCTCCCACCTCCTGCCTTCTCTCTCCCCACTTCAAAAGGTCTTGCCAGGAATCACCCCCAACAAGGGATGGCGAGAGACCAGGCCTGGGCCTCCTCTCCCCCTGCCCTTCCCGCCTGCTGTCCCGCTTTGGCCACCTCAGTGTCTACACCCACCATGGGCGACTTTGACAACATGCTCGCCTCAATTTTTATCATAAACCCCAGCATTTTTTTTTCTCTCTCTCTAAAATGTAACAGCCAAGCAGAAGCAAAGAGGAGTTCATCCAATTGGCCGCCAGCTTCCAGCTGAGGTGGAATTTCCTCCTCACAGCAGTGAGCAAAGCCATGACCCTCTGTCATAGAGACAGCTTCGGTAAGTCCGAGGACACACAGTGGTGTGTAGGCTGCCTGCCACAGGTGTGGTTACAGCTCAGTGCTCACCATATGGCTACGTGAAACCCACTCACCGTCTTCTCGCCTTTTTATGTAAAATACAACACGGACACAGAGAATCACACAAAACCATGCTAATCTTTTTATAACAACACGATGATTCATCAAATGGTTGGACCCTGCCTCCCTCTTCTGTCCATGAAAATAATCAGTAAACAATCAGAAATAAGAACAAAGTTTTACTTGAGCCAGACCAAGGACCAGCCCTCCCAGGTAGCCCTGGTGGTAAACAATCCTGTCAATGCAGGAGTTGTGGATTCGGTCCCTGGGTCAGGAAGATCTCCTGGAGAAGAGCTTGGCAACCCACTCCAGTATTCTTGCCTGGAGAAGTCCATGGACAGAGAAGCCTGGAGGGCTACAGTCCATGGGGTCGCAAAGACTCAGACACGACTGAAGCAGCTTAACACACACGCTCTGGGTCTAGCCCACAAGCCCGCTCCCCACATGACCCTGAGAAGCTGTTCTGGATGCTCTGGAGAGCAGCGCAGTTTCATATCTTGTCAGAACAAAGAACATTAGACAAGTCATTTCCTCAAGGTTTAAAAAGAGAGGGAGACCAGTACGCACACAGCAAGTCAGCATGGCCTTGGCACCTGGAAGGGGAGTCTTATCATTGAAGGAGGGCCAGTGTTGGTGTCCCCAGAAGGCAGGCATTTAATCTTTGTTTTCAACATGGATGTTCTTCACTTCTGGTCAATATGTCCTTTTCTCTAACAGTCAAAGCAGAGGACCTGTGTAGGGTTGATAGGCCACAAACTTGATACTTTTCGCTAGCATCAGAGTCAAGTTCACTCATGTATAAAGCCAGATGCCGCCTCTAGAGTTTAATATGTGGAAGTTTCTTTTATCATCCTCCTCCTGTCATTGTCAGATACACAAGAAATCTCCTCTGACTTTTTAATTATCTGCTCTGGGACATTCTGAGAAAAGAACCAGGCACCCACTTTTACTCCCAACTGAGATGGAGGAAAAAAATGGGTTCTTTGGGGCACCTGGATTTAACTTCCAGGAATAACAATTGATAAAGTTCCCCCGTGGGCTTCCTTGGTGACTCAGACAGTAAGGAATCCGCCTGCCCATGCAGGAGACCTGGGTTCAATCCCTGGATTGGGAAGATCCCCTGGAGAAGGGAATGGCTACCCACTCCAGTATTCTTGCCTGGAGAATCCCATAGACAGAGGAGCCTGGTGTTAGAAAGAGTTGGACACTACTGAATGACTGACGCCACTGTGTGCAGATGGTGGGAAGAATAAAGCAGAGTCTGTCTTGCAAACTTTCTTGTCAAATAGATGGTCTTCCTGTGCTGGGGGAGGTCTCACCTGTCACAGCTGTGGTGCTGACGCATAGGACAGGAGAGTCGTGGGGAGGGACAGTCATCCCTGAGGCCCACAGCCCCGTGGAGGGGATCACTCATTTCAGCAGATATCTGTGCATCCTGCAAAGTCCCAGGCTCCTTCCTGGACACTGGACACGCAGCCATGGACAGACAGACAGAGCCTCCACCACACGAGCTCACACACCAGTCAGGGTGAGCAACTCCTGCCCCAGGGCTGCCGGAGGCCCTTGCAGTGGGTACGGGGATCAGGAAGAGCAGACAAAGAGCAGAGAAGCCCTATTCTAGACCATTCTGCAAACTCTGGGTCTCTTTGGGGGGTAAGCAGCCACACAGGTGACACCCATTCATCACGAGGCTCTGCCCATGAAGGTCAGGTTGACAGGCTTAATGTTGATGCTCTTCCAGGGCAAAGTTCAGGTACAACCACAAAAGGAAAACCAGCCCTTTCAGTAGTTTGTACTGCCGACGGAAAAAAATGCACAATCTGAAAGTTAAGAGTTATGTTTTATTTAGTGGACAAAACTGAGGGCTTAAGCCTAGGACACAGCATCTCAGGTAGCTCTGAGGGACTGAAGAGGTGAGGGGCGGAGCCAGGATGTATATGAGTTTTTTGCAGCAAAGACCAAAGTAGTGGGAACCTCAAAAGATTGCTTTTAATTAAAGAAAACCTGACATCTCAAGTTAAGGAATGTGTGTGTGTGTGTGTGTGTGTGTGTGAGTCGCTCAGTCATGCCCAACTCTTTGCGACCCTGTGGACTGTAGCCTGCCAGGCTCCTCTGTCCATGGGATTTTCCAGGCAAGAATACAGGAGTGGGTTGCCATGCCCTCCTCCAGGGGATCTTCCCGACCCAGGAGTGGAACCTGGGTCTCTGGCATTGCAGGCAGGTTCTTTACCATCTGAGCCTCCAGGGAAGCCCTGAGGAATTTAGTGCTCTTCTGTCTACGGGGCAGATGCAAGAGTCTGGGCTCCCTGAAATCATTCCTTCAATATGCTTCTCAGCTCTCAGGGTGTGTTTTCTCACCCTGAGTCTCCTCGGGGGATGCTGCTGGGGTGGCTGCTGCAGCTGATGACTAGATGAGGGGTGGACACCCTGCCTCCATCCCGCGTTCCCCCAAGGCTCACTGTCGGGGGCTGTAATGTGATGGCTTGGTGGCCGCAGCATCCTTTGATAAGTCATAGAGTGGGTGCCATTCTCGGCTTACAGTGGTTTCCCCCTCCACCTTCTTGGACCTTCATATGATGTCAGAGTACTCACACCACCCGTTCTTCCTCTGCACATGGACCTTGGTTTCACAAAGTCAAACAAGCAGAGAGTTGTTTCAGGGTCAGACTTATTCCAGACCAGGCCATGTCATGTCACAGAACCAGGCTCTCTCACCCAAGACCTAGCAGAGAAGAGTGGACCTTGTGCAGAGCTTTGAATTGCGCAGAAAGGGTCAACATACCCTTCTGGGATTGGTGCTGTCGTTCATGGTCTGCGTTATTTTACAGCTCTTGCAAATTGTATCAAACAGGTAATATGATTCTCCTGCCCAGAAGTGCAAACTATAGTGTGTCAGGTGGGCGCAGCTGAGGACAGCCCTGTGGCATCTATTTGTAAATTAATGTCAGCGGCATTCTTTACTGTCTGTGTATGTTTAGTCCTTTGAATTCTCTCTTTTTTAAATTTATTTTTTATTGGAGTATAATTGCTTTACAATTATACTGTTGGTTTCTGCCTTTCAACAACATGAATCGGCTGTATGTATACATATATCCCCTCCTCTTGGGCCTCCCTCCCACTGCCCCATCCCTCCCCAGTAAGTCATCACAGAGCACCGAGCTGAGCTCCCAGTGCTATAATCAGTTGCAGCAGCTTGCTGTTTCTCTGATTAATTGAGTCCCATAAAATCTTTGAAATGCATTCATTTTACATCTGTGTGAGAATCACGGTTTTATCTTCATTAAAAAATTACCTTTTGATGTGTGGCAGAAACCAACACAATTCGGTAAAGCAATTATCCCTCAATTAAAAAATAAGTAAATTTGAAATTTAAAAAGATTTTTAAAGATTAATTTTAAAAATTATCTTTTAAGAACTGTTGTAAGCCAGATATCCCCCCCACCCCGTTTCTCAACTGAACTGTTAATTATCCTTTTGTTTTCTGGAGCCCGAGGCCTTGGGATTCAGAGCACTCAGCTGGCGCCTGCCGGCCAGCTCCCTAAAAACAGCCCCTGCACCCCTCACCCGTTTCCCCCCGGAGATGCAGCCAGGTTGTGGGTGGTCGAGGGGCTCGCTCTCCACCTCCGGGAAGGGCACCCGTTTCCCTGCAGGTGGCCCTTCTCCCAGCTCACAGCAGCTGTGCTGATGTTCCCTGTCATGACTCAGCTCACTGAGCACCTCGTGCTGAAGCCGCCTTCTGGGGTCCTCTGGGTATGGGATGCTGCGAGGGTGATGGACGCTGCAGGGACTCAGGCTTTGCCAGGGGGAGTGAGGCTCTAGTGCACGGGAGCTGAGAGCCCTGGAAAAGCTGTTCGTTCCACCGGGATCTGTTTACCTGTCCATCTGTCTGTCTGCTTATTCACTGGGGGGTTGTTATTTCAATGTAGGCTCCTGGCACCTGTTTCACTTGCTGCTTTTGGAATATGTGATTCACATACTTCAGTCGTGCATTGAGGAGGAAGAGGAGGAGGACGACGTGGGGAGTCTCAAGGAGATACTGCCAGATGAGCAGTCTCCTGTCCAGCCAGACCATGAGCCCCACCACCCTCCAGACTGCCCCCCAGCTCAGGAGCGTGAAAGCCTGAGTGCGGATCCCCCACGAGTGATGCTCAGATGCAAGGGCCAGAGCCCCGGTGCCACGGCGGGGAGCAGTGTGGTGGTCAGGGTGCCTGGCTTCCTGGTAGACACTGTCACGGGCAACAAGGTACGCACACTGTGGCCCGGCCTTCCGTCCACCGGTGTTCTCAGGGGAGTGAGAACCCAGAGGGCTAGGAAACCCATGTGCTGTGCGTAGTCACTCAGTTGTGTCTGACTCTGCAATCCCATGGACTGTAGCCCATCAGGCTCCTCTGTCCATGAGATTCTTCAGGCAAGAATCCTGGAGTGGGTTGTCATTCCCTCCTCCAGGGGATCTTCCCAACCCAGGGATTGAACCCAGGTCTCCCGCATTGCACGCAGATTCTTTACCAGCTGAGCCACCAGGGAAGCCCTAAGAAGCCCATAGAGGGGGTTATACCTTGTCCAAACAAGGACACAGGACTCTAGAGTCATCTCTGCTTTAAGCGATTTTGCCAGTGTGTCTGTTGACCACTGCTCAGCTCCAAAACGTGCCTGGTCTGATAAGAGCTGTGGAATATGGGGACAGCTGAGCCTGCCTGGCATGAACAGACTCACTGAGCAGCAGATCACTACAACTAAGAGGAGTGACACGCACTGAAAATGCCTCTGGCGGTGTTTAAAGAAAGGAAACACTGAATAGTCAGAGTACAAAGGATTTTTGAAAGGATGGAATTGGGGTCCATCTTGAAAGATATAAAAATAAGGATTGCAGGAATTCTCTGGTAGTCCAGTGGGTAGGACTGTGCACTTTCAGTCCCAGGGCCTGAGGTTTGATCTCTGGTTGGGAAATTAGGATTCTGAAAGCCTTGCAGCATGGCCAAAAAATTAAAATAATGAAAAGTAAGGCAATTTCTCTGGTGGTCCAGTGGCTAAGACTCCACACTCCCAGTGCAGGAGGCTGGGGTTCAATCCCTGGTCAGGGAACTAGATCCTGCATGCTGCAACTAAGACCTGGGGCAGCCAAGTAAATAAAAAATAAATACATATTTTAAAAAATGAAAGTAAGAATGCCTACTTATCGAATGTACTGTGCACACTTGATATATATTGTCTCAAAGCCATACAGCCCTGCACAGTATCTGTTCTTATCATTTTCATGCCATGGATGAGGAGACAGAAGCTCAGAAAAGCTAAGTAGAGGCCCAGAGTCACACAGCAAGTAAACGGAGGCTGACACCCTGGCCTGCCTGATCTCTTCATTCTTCTCCTACAGTGCTAGATGGGAGGAGGATGGTCCAGGCCCCCAGAAAACTAGGACACAGGATGCAGAGATCTGAGATGGGGTAGCAAATGCCAGAGAGGGGAGGCAGATTGAGCAGGAAGTTCAGCTAGATGTGAGGCAAGGGAGTGGGCTGGTTGGGGAAATAAACCTTGACAACTGTCAGTAGTAATTTCTAAAACTCCTGCACACGTGTTTGGAAGCTTGGCCTCTTTACGTGGCATTCTTTGCACATCCACAAGTTCCCCAGACCCCTGAAGGCAGGAGTGTGACCTCAGCCTGGATGAAACATGGTCAAAGCCATGTGGCTGAGTCACAGCTGGAACGGTCTGTACCCTGCAGGCATGTTAAGTCGCTTCAGTCGTGTCCAGCTCTTTGTGACCCCATAGACTGTAGCCCGCCAGGCTCCTCTGTCTGTGGGATCCTCCAGGCAAGAATACTGGAGTCGGTTGCCATTTCCTTCTCCAGGGGATCTTCCAAACCCAGGGATCAAACTCATGTCTCCTGCATTGGTAGGAGGTGCCACCTGGGACGCCCGTCCATGCCCTGCAGCCCTTCCCCATGCCAAGCGCACAGAACCTTGGCAGACTGTTACTGAGCTGGACTGGACGAGACACCCACTGGCCTGGACAAATGAAACAGGAGCCAAAGAGCCACTTCTCACAGTCACCAGCCCTCTGTCTCCATCAGGCGTGCATTTGCTGACCTCGAAATAGTAAATTCAACACCCAGTGCTTCCATGCTCTCAGTGCTAGAGACTCTAATGTGAGTCTGTAAATAAGAAACTCATCTCCCTGGGAGTGTGTATATGACGTCAACAAGACAGAGACCGGGAAACGGGAAAACACTGGCCCCCAATCAGGACTGGTGAGCGGGGAGGGGTGCTGGGCCACTGAGAGAAGGAGCAGATGGAGGCGGTTCAGGCTGCATTCACTGAGCTGCTGATTCAGGGCCGTGGGCAGAGAGAAGGCCCAGCTCAGTCTGGAGAAGGGACAGGTTGGCCAGACTGTGCCCTAGAGAACCCTCTCCTGGCCGCTGACCCTCTGGAGAACACACCCTGTCCTGGGTGACAGGACCCGTCGGGAGGGCTTACCCTAATCACCTGGGAACCCCAACAGGACGCGTGTCTGAGCTGGACGTTCAAGTCTGATGATTTGGCAAAATATCTGTAGCCCACTGTGAGCAAACCCACGTCTTCCACTTAAGCGGGTTTCCTAGGTGGCTCAGTGGTAAACTCCCCCTGCCAGCGCAAGAGACATGGATTCAATCCCTGAGTTGCGAAGATGCCCTGGAGAAGGAAATGGCAACCCACTCCAGTATCCTTGTCTGGGAAATCGCATGGACAGAGGAGCTGAGAACATTCAGCAAGATGCTTTATTTGCCTGCTCAGCTTCCTCTTCTACAAAATGGAAATAAAGACATCTAATTCCATAGGCTATAATGAGGTATAAATAAGTTAATTATTCATGAAATTCTTAGAAGCATAAAAAGTACCCATAACCCTAGTCATTGTTATTATTTCTCCAAGAAAACCTCCTAATCTGAACACCCTTCCAGAACATTCTCTACCCAGTCCCCTAGCCACTCTGAAGTTTATTGCAATGGGTGCATTCCACCTATATTTAATTGGTGGCAACAGTAGAGAGGACATTAAATAATTGAATGACATAATAAAGCAATACAAGCAGATACATGTCAGATAATCCAAGGTAATATGCATTAGAGATTAATTAAACCTGCTTGTGCTCATGCAAGCCTGCCAGTTTAGCCATAATGACTTAAACACTCAAACACTGAAAAGTTAGGCTCGTCTGATTTCCATTGCACTCACTAGTCAGCGTGTGCACTTGTCTTCAGCAAAAAGGCACACACTCAGGGTCCCATGTGCTTTCCTCTGCCACGAGTTAACACCTGTTCAGCTGCACCTCTGGGGCTGACGCCCCCGAACAATTCAGCTCAGTCCCTGCACCTACAGCAGCAGCTCAAGTCAGCAGTCCCCACCGCCACTTCCATCTGTCGCTCTTGTCCATTCTACCAATGCTCAAAATAGTAAGATGCCAAGGCATGTCTTAAGAATAAAGGAAAAATTATACTGCTATTAAATAAAGGCCATTCTCCCTAACCTGGCAACCAGTTCCAGTATTCTTGCCTGGGAAACCCACGGACAGAGGAGTCTGGTGGGCTACAGTCCGTGGAATTGCAAAGTCAGACACAACTGAGTTTTCAGTTTAGGTCATATACTGAAGCATGAAAGCATGGCAAAAATATTTAAAAACAAGTGACTTCAGCCAAAAGGTAAAGATGAAGACAGGTGGTATTTGTTTTTTTGTTTTGAGAGACAGAAGAAAAACATCTTTTCATTGGTTGGTGATGGTTATCATTGAATTTATGGAGAATGGGTGAGATATGTACTTTCATTAACCTTGCATTCAAAATCATCTTTTGCACATCTTTGTCAAAATATGCTAGCTTATGGGGATGGAGGGGGCACTGTTGAAGAAATCAGACCAAAAAAATACATCTCTGTCAGTTTGAAACTAATCATATCTGAGGATTTGCCCATCTTTTGAATACCCTTGGAGCTGAGGGTGGCATATTATCCTTGTTTCTCTGATAGGAAGGTTTGCTCAGGCAACTTGATGACTGTCTGAGAGCCAACATCAGAGTCTGTGAATGTCTCATGTCAATTACTACCCTATAGAGTGTTAATGTACAGAGAAGGCAATGGCACCCCACTCCAGTACTCTTGCCTGGAAAATCCCATGGGCGGAGGAGCCTGGTGGGCTGCAGTCCATGGGGTCGCTAAGAGTCAGACATGACTGAGCGGCTTCACTTTCACTTTTCACTTTCATGCATTGGAGAAGGAAATGGCAACCCCCTCCAGTGTTCTTGCCTGGAGAATCCCAGGGACGGGAGAGCCTGGTGGGCTGCCGTCTATGGGGTCGCAGAGTCGGACACGACTGAAGCGGCTTAGCAGCAGCAGCAGCAGAGTGTTAATGTGACCCGTGAGAGTCTTCACAGACTTCCTCCTCTATATACTGGTCTATTTGACCAGTGGTGGAGGGAGGGTCTGTGTGGGAACTCGAGCCAACTGTGTCGGCTCATAGGGTCAGTATCCATCTGGGAAGCAGCCAAGGTGACGAGCAGTATAGCTGCGAGGAGACCCGTGGGCACTTCACAGGCTCCCTCCTGACTTTCACAACTGATCCAGGCTCTCTGAGTCTGTTTTAATTTTTAATTTTTTGGCCGAGCTTCGTGGCATGAAGGATCCTAGTTCCCCAACCAGGGATCGCACTGGCACCTCCTGCATTGGACGCACAGGATCTTAACCCCTGGACTGCCAGGGAAGCCCCTGCCCTGTGCCTTTCTGGCAGTGTTGCTTCCCTCTTTGGCCTCACAAACACCTGCAGTGCCCCCATCCTTCTCCTCAAGGGAGCCACCTGCTCCCACTCTTGCGCCAACCCCCAACACCCTCTCTTGTGCCATCCTGGGTTTCAGATTCCTGCCACAAAGTCTTCAGCAGCCCCTGAGTGCACCCCTGGGAAGTCGGGGTCCCCTGCACTAGGTCCAGGGTGAGATGAGTGTGTGGTAGGAGAATTCAAATGGTGGGTCCTGAAATGGAAAAGTGTAACTTTCTCTTTTCATTTTTTCTTCTAAACACTGCCTCCCCGCCCCACCCACCCCACACAGCTCATCCAAGTATTGTTGGAGGATAAAGCCACAGAAAGTACCATCAAACTCAGCCTTCCTCTGGGACAGGAGACCCTCATAACCCTGACAGATGGACAAAAATTTGTGATCCACGTATCGGATGTATCCCAAAGCTCTGAGGATATTTATCTTCGGGAAAGTAATGCTGACCCGGGAGCTTATTTATTGGACTAGTGCCTGAGAAAACATACATGTTTTTCATTCTTAAGGATAGAGTAAATGATAACACTTTTGTATTGGTGAGAAAGAAGATTTTGTGTAAATAATAAAGGTAGCACTGTTTTCTGTTTATATGTATTTCAAGGAATTGGTTTTGATGAATCATATAAACTGATTTGGAGAATAATTTTTGCCTCTGTTGCCTTTATTCAGGGCTTTTGCGGTATTTCTGTGGGGACTTGAGAGAAATTTGAGAAATCCTGTTGGTAATAAAAACATGGATCATTCTCCAATGAAAGATAAAGTTTGTAGACTAGCAACCAGTACAAGCAGTCAAAGGCCTCTCATAATATTTTTCGTCCTCTCAGGAGTACCCTAATCAACATAGAGTTTGTAGAAAGATCCCTTCAGGCCTTGAGGAAGAGGGGAAAAACTCAATTATTTGATAGTGCTGTTAGAGTTACTCACTGCTCCAACACAGCAGGGGTCCCCAACCCCCGGGATCTGATGCCTGATGATCTGAGGTGGAGCTGATGCAATATCAATGGAAATAAAGTGCACGAGGGCTGCAATGCACTTGAATCATCCCCCAGGCCCCCAGTGCATGAAAAAATTGTCTTCCAAGAAACTGGTCCCTGGTGCCAAAAAGTTGGGGGACCCCTGCTAAGGATCCCACCTTGGCTTCATTCACATGGCTCTCTTCTTAAAGTGATACAGAACTATGAACCCAACGGTGTCTGCCACAAATGTGGGTGTCCTGCTGATGCTCTGTTCCTCTCTAGCATAATCCCAAAAAACCCTGAAACTGAGCGTAGATCCCTGTTAAACCAGACCATTTTTATGTAACTGATTATGATACTTGAAAGGAATTTAACAATTCATGCTTAACACAATGTCTGGTAGCAGTGGAAATAAGGGAATGTTTTATTGATCTCCTATTACATAAATGAATTAAATTTCCCGAAATGCTTGGGAATTTTAAAGAAATATCAGAACTCTAGACCACTAGATTCATTATTCATCATTATGGTTTAAAAAGTAATCATGCACAGCCCTGGGATTTCTTTGGAAGGAATGATTGCAAACTGAAACTAAAAAAAAAAAAAAAAGTAATCATGTTTTAGAGCGTTTACTACTACATTGAATATGTGATCTCATTTCTTAAGCCATCTGGGAGCAGTTATTTGTCAAAAAAAAACCACACTCAGAGGCCTGCATCCCTCGGCTTACTGTTACAGTGACTTTGCGTATCCTTTGTTCACATCTAAGCGGACAGGTGATGGGCTGAGTCAGGGAACAAAGGCAACAACAAGCTTTATGGGTCCGGGAACAGTGAATTGTGTTTGCATACTTTGGGGTAAACTGATTAGCTGAGAGCTGGCAGAGGGCATTCATCCTTGAAAAGACCATCCAGGCAATCAAAGAAAATCTCACTTATCTGTTTATCTGCAGGGTTTGAAGTTAGGATGGGGGTGGGGGAGGGTGGGCAGTAACAGAGAGGAGAGGAAGGGGCTTCCGGGGCCCTCATCTGCTCCAGCTCTTGGTCTGGGGGTGGCCCTGCCTTGTAAAAATGTGTTTCAAGGCTTCACATTTGCCTTGATTGCTTTTCTGTATATGTTCTATATGAAAACGTACTTTTTAAAACAGAAGTCTGTGCATGTAAGGAGGGGGTGGCGGAGAGAAGGACAGGGAGCTTGGGGGTTAGCGAACTATTATTATAAACTACCGCAGCGAGGGCTGACTGCTCAGTCGTGTCTCTTTGTGACCCCATGGACGGTAGCCCGCCAGGCTCCTCTGTCCACGGGATCCTCCAGGCAAGAATACTGGAGTGGGCTGCCATTTCTTCTCCAGGGGATCTTCCCAACCCAAGCATCAAACACAGGTCTCTTAAGTCTCCTGAATTGCAGGTGGATTTTTTTTACTGCTGAGCCACCAGGGAACCCTATAAACTACTACAAACTACATATATATTTATATAATACTACTGTTATATATAGGATCAATAAACAGCAAGGCCCTACTGTGTAGCATAGGGAACTATATTCAATATCCTGTGATAAACCATCATGGAAAAGAATATTTTAAAAAAAGAAGGTCTATATATGTGTGGCTGAGTCACTTTGCTGTACAGCAGAGATTGGCACGACATCACAAATCTACTTCAGTAAAAAGTTTAAATTAAAAAAAAAAGAAATCAGTGCACACATTGTGGAGATTGTTCTGGGGGTTCCCAGTAGGAGAGAATGAGGCTAAGATGCACACAGGAGGGTTTGGAAAGCAATGAGAGCCCTGTATTTCTCATTCCCCATCATCGGCAGGCGCTTGGATGGTTCTGCGAACCTCGGCTGGGCTCACTCAGCCAGCTGCTGTCCCTGACAGGCTCGTGGGGGCCGGCAGGTCTAGGGTGGTCTCCCCTGGGATCCCTAGGCTCCTCTCCCACATCCCTCCAGCAGCCCAGCCCAGGCATGTTCTCACAGCAGAGCTGGGGGCCAAGGAAGCAGAAATAGAAACAGGTCTTCATGCTCCTGTTTGCATCAGTGCCTGCCCCATTATCCAAAGCAAAGTGGAGACGGTTCTAGAAAAGGGTGTGCACACAGAGGCGATGTCGAATGGGTGGATTTTTCCAATCTGCCATATCAAGGTCAATGATACCTGCTACCCAAATCATTATCCCAGATGCTTGATTAGGGAGACAGTTTTGCAGGAGAATGACCTGCTCGAGGTCATTTGGACACCAGTGAGAACCTAATCATCAGAACAGGGTCCACAGTCATCCCATGGCATCATCCACTGTGACGTTTTGACAGCACTGCCTCCATGCAACATAACCTGATAAGAAACATAGACATTAGCTCCTTAGTGCTGCAAAGAGCCCATAGTAGTTTCCGAAACAGTCACTTTAAGTAGGAATAACAATGAGAACTTGTACAGATGGAAATCTCCCCAGGGCACATCATTGATTGTCAGTGTGGTGCCTACAGCGAGAGCAGCACATTGAATTTTCTTCACATAATAATGATAACTTCACCCACGTAGATCCTGGAACATGCATTTTCACTCATGATGATGGTGAGTTGGAGGCCCACTAACACTCTGTCAGTGGATTTTTCCAAAACCAGAAATTTGATCTAAAATGTACAGTGATGTGTTCCAAAACTCTTGCATTCTTTTACCAGGTCCTTTTTAAATATGGGGGATCATCAATGAACAAAAGAGGCATCTCCCTGCTCTTAGAGGCTGAAGAAGTTCAAAACAAGCCTCCCCAGAAAGTTCCACATTGGCATGGGGGCCATGCAGGCTTCAAAGAAATATATTCCCTCTCTTGACTATGTATACTTGACTCTCATACTTTGGCCACCTGATGTGAACAGCCAATTCACTGGAAAAGACCCTGACACTGGGAAAGATTGAAGGCAAAAGGAAAAGTGGGTAGCAGAGGATAGGATGGTTGGATGGCATCACCGACTCAATGGACATGAGTTTGAGCAAGCTCCAGGAGATAGTGAAGGACAGAGAAACCTGGCGTGCTGCAGTCCATGGGGTCGCAAAGAGTCAGACACTTTGCAACTGAACAACAACAACCCTGACTACCTAAAAGAATTTAAAGCCAAGAAGAGAGTCCTCACCAGATATCTGCTGGCCCCTTTATCCTGAACTTCCCAGCTTTCAGAACCATGAAAAATAAATGTCTTTTGTTTGAACTGCCTAGCCTATGGTATTTTGTTATAGCAGCCCAAACAGACTAAGACAGTCTTTTGTCCCACTTTGAGTGACATGAAGAACTGAGATTGGTCAGTGGACTCAGGTGTGATGTGGACCAGGCTGATCCTTCCATTACAGGATTCCACATAAATATTTCATTTAATAATTTTTATATAGATTATTGCTGCCTATACTGATTGATTCATTCAGTTCTGTTCAGTCGCTCAGTCATGTCTGACTCTTTGTGACCCCCACGGACTGCAGCACGCCAGGCTTCCCTGTCCGTCAGCAACTCCCGGAGCTTGCTCAAACCCATGTCCATCTAGTCGGTGATGCCATCCAACCATCTCAGCCTCTGTCGTCCCCTTCTCTTTTCACCTTCAGTTTTTCCCAGCATCAGGGTCTTTTCCTGATGAAGTCAGTTCTTCGCATCATGTGGCCAAAGTATTGGAGTTTCAGCTTCAGCATCAGTCCTTCCAATGAATACTCAGGACTGATTTCCTTCAGAATGGACTGGTTGGATCTCCTTGCAGTCTAAGGGACTCTCATGAGTCTTCTCCAACACCACAGTTCAAATGTATCAACTCTTCAACTTTCAGCTTTCTTTATGGTCCAACTCTCACATCCATACATGACTACTGGAAAAACCATAGCCTTGACTAGACGGACCTTTGTTGGCTTTTTAATATGCTGTCTAGATTGGCCATAGCTTTTCTTTGAAGGAACCAGCGTCTTTTCATTTCATGGCTGCAGTCACCAGCTGCAGTGATTTTGGAGCCCAGAAAAGAGTCTGCCACTTGTTTCCACTGTTTCCCCATCTATTTGCCATGAAGTGATGCGATCAGATGCCATGATCTTAGTTTTCTGAATACTGAGTTTTAAGCCAGGTTTTTCACTCTCCTCTTTCACTTTCATCAAGAGGCTTTTTAACTCCTCTTCACTTTCTGCCATAAGGGTGGTGTCATCGGCATATCTGAGGTTATTGATATTTCTCCCAGCAATCTTGATTACTGCTTGTGTTTCTTCCAGTCCAGCGTTTCTCATGATATACTATGCATATAAGTTAAATAAGCAGGGTGACAATATACAGCCTTGACATACTCCTTTCCCAATTTGGAACTAGTCCATTGTTCCATGTCCAGTTCTAATTGTTGCTTCTTGACCTGCATACAGATTTCTCAGGAGGCAGGTAAGGTGGTCTGGTATTCCCATCTCTCTAAGAATTTTCCAGTTTGTTGTGATCCACACAGTTAAAGGCTTTGCCGTAGTCAATGAAGCAGAAGTAGATGTTTTTCTGGAATTCTCTTGCTTTTCCTATGATCCAATAGATGTTGCCAAATGATGACTTTTTCCATTTTATAATTGTTTCTAGACATATTGGCTGGAGTTCATATAGAAAGCAAATTTTTCCCTCATCAGCAATTTGGTTGTTGTTGTTGTTCAGTCGCCTAGTCGTATCTGACTCTTTGTGACCCCATGCACTGCAGCATGCCAGGCCTCCCTGTCCCTCACCATCTCATGAAGTTTGCCCAAGTTCATGCCCATTGCATCAGTGATGCCATCCAGCCATCTCATCCTCTGGTGCCCTCTTCTCCTCCTGCCCTCAATCTTTCCCAGCATCAGAGACTTTCCCAACGAGTCTGCTGTTTGCACCAGCTGACCAAAATACTGGAGCTTCAGCTTCAGCATCAGTCCTTCCAGTGAATATTCAGGGTTGATTTCCCTTAGGATTGACTGGTTTGATCTTGCTGTACAAGGGACTCTCAGGAGTCTTCTCCAGAACAATTTGGTTACCTTGAAATATAATTCATAGAGGGAAGGCAGGATCAATGCTTGAGTTATTTTTGCTTTAAAAAAAAAAAGTGGGGGAGGGATAAATTGGGAATTTGGGATTGACATATTCACACTAGTGTACATAAAATAGGTAACCAACAAGGACTTACTGTGTAGCACAGAAAACTGTTTTCAATATTCTATAATAACCTAAATGGGAAAAGAATTTGAAAAAGCATAGATAGATATATATGTATAACCAAATCACTTTGCTGCACCTGAAACTAACACAATGTTGTTAATCAATTGAACTCCAATATAAAATAAAATTTTTAATTGTTTAGAATTATTTGGGGAAAAAAAAAGTTTTTTCAGATTAAGTTGGATGTCCTAACAGTTTCCACTGATGACGAATGAGGGTTTTTTTTCCAGTTGTTTCTAATCATTATTAACTCAGAGACGTGTGCACCCTCTTCCCAGTTCCCCCCAATACTAATTCACATAATCAGATTATAACATCAAAAGCCGGAATTTCCCATGGTGCAATCTATGTGTATAGCTCTAGGACTTTCTCTCGCCCGTGGGCAACGAACCCCACAGTCAAGATACAGAACTGTGATTCCGCAGAGCTCCTTCATGCTACAGCTGTTTACAGCCACACACCCTCACTAACCCTGCGCAACCCACTGTTTGCCACTCCTACCATTTTGCCCTTTTGAGAATGTTATGGAAATGAAATCACACAATATGTAACCTTTGAGACCAGCTTCTGTTCTCGGCAGGATGCTTTTAAGATCCACCCAAGTTGTTGCATGTATTAATAGTTTGTTTCTTTTTAATGCTGAGGGGTATCCCATGGTATGGATACACTCCTGTTCATTCACTTATTGAGGGATATTTGGATTGTTTCCAGTTTGGGGTTATCATGAACAAAGCTGCTATGAACAGTGGTGTATATATTGTTTTGTGGGGAACATTTTTCTATTTCTCTGGGATAAATGCCCAGGAGTACAATTGCTGGGAAGTATGGTAAATTGGTAAATGTAAGTTTGGACTTTTTTAAAAAAAATTTTCATTTTGATACTTAAATTATGCCATCTTTTCCCAGTAGAAAATCTTTAAAGTTGCCTCTTTGACATGTTCAATTGGTCTTTTCTAGCTGCTGCTGCTTTTCTTTCTTTCTTTTTTTTTTTGACTCAAGAAAACCTCCCAGGCTCCTCTTGTAAATCTCCAGCCCCAAACTTTAAATTGTGCTTTGTTACCTTCGACTGTGTGCCTCTCATTGTCCTTAACAGAGTATTCATTAACGGGAAGTGATGGGTGAGCACCAGACCTACGCTCTGATTTCTCCTATTACTAGTCAAATCTGCTTGTAAATATACCAAGGACCAATTTCCCACAACCAAACCTCACATTATGTGCTAGTAGGGGAATACTTTTCTATAACTACACATACACAAACCTGAAACCTATGGGAAATGTTACTAACCCAAGTAACTGAGCTCCAGTTCCAAATAACTCCTTTGCCTCATTTAGCGACTTCATGGAGTGCTCATATATTCCCAGTAGGACTATAACATGGCGCACACACACACACAAAAAATCACTTTGGAAAATGGTTTGAAAGTGTTTCTGCTTGGGTTTTCATAACAAAATCTCATAAACTGAGTGACTTAGAAAAGAAACATTTGTTCCTCCTTTGGAGGCTGGAAGTTCCAAGATCAAGGAGTCAGTTTTCTCATGAAGGCTCTCCTCCTGTTTGCAAATATCTGCCTTTGGCTGTGTCTGTACATGGGCTTTCCCGGTACATAAAGTGAGGCAGGGGTATGGGCACTCTCTCTCTTCCTTTTCTTATAAGGCCATTAAACCGGTCAAGACCTAGTTCAGTTAGTTCAGTCGGTCAGTCGTGTCTGACTCTTTGAGACCCCATGAATCGCAGCACGCCAGGCCTCCCTGTCCATCACCATCTCCCGGAGTTCACTCAGACTCATGGCCATCGAGTCCGTGATGCCATCCAGCCATCTCATCCTCTGTTGTCCCCTTCTCCTCCTGCCCCCAATCCCTCCCAGCATCAGTCTTTTCCTATGAGTCAACTCTTCGCATGAGGTGGCCAAAGTACTGGAACTTCAGCTTCAGCATCATTCCTTCCAAAGAAATCCCAGGGTTGATCTCCTTCAGAATGGACTGCTTGGATCTCCTTGAAGTACAAGGGACTCTCAAGAGTCTTCTCCAACACCACAGTTCAAAAGCATCAATTCTTCAGCGCTCAGCCTTCTTCACAGTCCAACTCTCACATCCATACATGACCACAGGAAAAACCACAGCCTTGACTAGACGGACCTTAGTCGGCAAAGTAATGTCTCGGCTTTTGAATATACTATCTAGGTTGGTCATAACATTTCTTCCAAGGAGTAAGTGTCTTTTAATTTCATGGCTGCAGTCACCATCTGCAGTGGTTTTGGAGCCCCAAAAAATAAAGTCTGACACTGTTTCCACTGTTTCCCCATCTATTTCCCATGAAGTGATGGGACCAGATGCCATGATCTTCATTTTCTGAATGTTGAGCTTTAAGCCAACTTTTTCACTCTCCTCTTTCACTTTCATCAAGAGGCTTTTTAGTTCCTCTTCACTTTCTGCCATAAGGGTGGTGTCATCTGCATATCTGAGGTTATTGATATTTCTCCCGGCAATCTTGATTCCAGCTTGTGTTTCTTCCAGTCCAGCATTTCCCATGATGTACTCTGCATAGAAGTTAAATAAGCAGGGTGACAATATACAGCCTTGACGTACTCCTTTTCCTATTTGGCATCAGTCTGTTGTTCCATGTCCAGTTCTAAGTGTTGCTTCCTGACCTGTATACAGATTTCTCAAGAGGCAGGTTAGGTGGTCTGGTATCTCTTCAGAATTCTCTCTTCAGAATTTTCCACAGTTTATTGTGTGATCCACACAGTCAAAGGCTTTGGCATAGTCAATAAAGCAGAAATAGATGTTTTTCTGGAACTCTCTTGCTTTTTCTATGATCCAGCAGATGTTGGCAATTTGATCTCTGGTTCCTCTGCCTTTTCTAAAACCAGCTTGAACATCAGGGAGTTCATGGTTCACGTATTGTTGAAGCCTGGCTTGGAGAATTTTGAGCATTACTTTACTAGCATGTGAGATGAGTGCAATTGTGCAGTAGTTTGAGCATTCTTTGGCATTGCCTTTCTTTGGGATTGGAATGAAAACTGACCTTTTCCAGTTCTGTGGCCACTACTGAGTTTTCCAAATTTGTTGGGATATTGAATGCAGCACTTTCACAGCATCATCTTTCAGGATTTGAAATAGCTCCACTGGAATTCCATCACCTCCACTAGCTTTGTTCGTAGTGATGCTTTCTAAGGCCCACTTGACTTCACATTCCAAGATGTCTGGCTCTAGATTAGTGATCACATCATCATGATTATCTGGGTCGTGATGATCTTTTTTGTACAGTTCTTCTGTGTATTCTTGCCACCTCTTCTTAATATTTTCTGCTTCTGTTAGGTCCATACCATTTTTGTCCTTTATCAAGCCCATCTTTGCATGAAATGTTCCCTTGGTATCTCTAATTTTGTTGAAGAGATCTCTAGTCTTTCCCATTCTATTGTTTTCCTCTATTTCTTTGCATTGATTGCTGAAGAAGGCTTTCTTATCTCTTCTTGCTATTCTTTGGAACTCTGCATTCAGATGCTTTTATCTTTCCTTTTCTCCTTTGCTTTTCACCTCTCTTCTTTTCACAGCTATTTGTAAGGCCTCCCCAGACAGCCATTTTGCTTTTTTGCATTTCTTTTCCATGGGGATGGTCTTGATGCCTGTCTCCTGTACAATGTCACGAACCTCAGTCCATAGTTCATCAGGCATTCTATCTATCAGATCTAGGCCCTTAAATCTATTTCTCACTTCCACTGTATAATCATAAGGGATTTGATTTAGGTCATACCTGAATGGTCTAGCGGTTTTCCCTACTTTCTTCAATTTAAGTCTGAATTTGGTAATAAGGAGTTCATGATCTGAGTCACAGTCAGCTCCTGGTCTGTTTTTGTTGACTGTATAGAGCTTCTCCATCTTTGGCTGCAAAGAATATAATCAATCTGATTTCGGTGTTGACCGTCTGGTGATGTCCATGTGTAGAGTCTTCTCCTGTGTTGTTGGAAGAGGGTGTTTGCTATGACCAGTGCATTTTCTTGGCAAAACTCTATTAGTCTTTGCCCTGCTTCATTCCGCATTCCAAGGCCAAATTTGCCTGTTACTCCAGGTGTTTCTTGACTTCCTACTTTTGCATTCCAGTTCCCTATAATGAAAAGGACATCTTTTTTGGGTGATAGTTCTAAAAGGTCTTGTAGGTCTTCATAAAACCATTCAACTTCAGTTTCTTCAGCGTTACTGGTTGGGGCATAGGCATGGATTACTGTGATATTGAATGGTTTGCCTTGGAGATGAACAGAGATCATTCTGTTGTTTTTGTGATTGCGTCCAAGTACTGCATTTCGGACTCTTTTGTTGACCATGATGGCTACTCCATTTCTTCTGAGGGATTCCTGCCTGCAGTAGTAGATATAATGGTCATCTGAGTTAAATTCACCCATTCCAGTCCATTTCAGTTCGCTGATTCCTAGAATGTCGATGTTCACTCTTGCCATCTCCTGTTTGACCACTTCCAATTTGCCTTGATTCATGGACCTGACATTCCAGGTTCCTATGCAATATTGCTCTTTACAGCATTGGACCTTGCTTCTATCACCAGTCACATCCACAACTGGGTATTGTTTTTGCTTTGGCTCCATCCCTTCATTCTTTCTGGAGTTATTTCTCCACTGATCTCCAGTAGCATATTGGGCACCTAATGACCTGGGGAGTTCCTCTTTTGGTATCCTATCATTTTGCCTTTTCATACTGTTCATGGGGTCTCAAGGCAAGAATACTGAAGTGGCTTGCCATTCCCTTCTCCAGTGGACCACATTAATCTAACCCTAATTACCTTCAAAAAGCCCCACCTCCAGATATCATCCCTTAGGGGTTAGAACTTCAACATGTGCATTTGGTGGGCACAAATATTCATACCAGAACAGAAAATTCTGTATAAAATTAAACATATACCTATTCTAGGACCAAATTATTTCATTCCTAAGTACTTACCCAAAGGAAAGAAAACATATATTCACAAAAAGACTTGTAAAGAGGGTTTATAGCAACTTTAGTCATAATAGATAATACCTGAAAACAATACTAATAACCATCCATCAGTTCAGTTCGGTTCAGCCGCTCAGTCGTGTCCGACTCTTTGTGACCCCATGAACTGCAGCACGCCAGGCCTCCCTGTCCATCACCAACTCCCGGAGTTCACTCAGACTCATGTCCATCAAGTCGGTGATGCCATCCAGCCATCTCATCCTCTGTCGTCCCCTTCTCCTCCTGCCCCCAAGCCCTCCCAGCATCCATGGGAGAGCGGATAAGCCAATTTCAGTGTATTTATGGTATCCATCTAATATACCACAGACTGATGGCTTAAACAACAGAAGTTTATTTTCTCATAGTTCTAGAGCCTGGCAAGCACCACCAGATCAGGTACCAGCTGGTCTGTGAGGCTTGTGGGCTCTCGAAACAGACAGCTGACAACTCAAAGGCTTGAGAACCAAGGGAAGCAATACAATGGGTCCCAGCCCGAGTCCAAAGGCTCCAGAACGAAGAGTGTCAATGTCCAAGGGCAAATGCACAAGGGTGTCGCGATCAGGCAGAGAGCAAATCGGCCCTCCCCCTGCCTTTCTGTCCTGTTCAGGTCCTCAGTGGATAATGCCCACTGCATCAGTGAGTGTGATGCTCTTTATTCAATCTGATTCAAATGCTAATCTCTCCCAGTAATACAGACACACCCAGAAATAACATTTTACCAACTATCTGGGCATCTCTTTCTCCAGCGGAGCTGACACATGAAATTAACCATCACCACAGGCCAAAGACAATTTGTAACACAACACCCAAAACCGGGAACATAGGAAATAAAATTAATTCTTATGAATCAATACAAGAAAACACAGACAACCCAATAAAAACAGACAAGAGGTATTAACAGGCATTTCACAAAATGAGAATATCCAACTGACCAACACATGTATGAGAAGGCAATGAACCACATGAGCCATTAAAATAAAAATGAGTTATCAGGGACTTCTCTGGTGGTCCCAAGATTAAGACTCCACCCTTCCAATGCAGGGAGCACAAGTTCAATGTCTGGTTGAGGAAGGAAGATCCCACATGCTGTGTGGCACAGCCAAAAAACAAAAATCAAACATTTTTTAAAAATGACTTATCATTACTCATCCACAGATTGCAGGGGGCGGTTAGAGAACCTAACAAGAATATGCCAATGAGAATATGCAGCAGCAGATATCAGCACACACTAATGCTAGTGATAAACTGATACAATCACTCAGGAAATCAGTGTGACGTTATATAATAAAGTGAAACACACTTGTGGCCTAGACCCGCAACTCCACCGCAAGGTATGTTCTCTAGAGAACCCCTGTGTGTGCGCACCTGGGCCTGAGCTTGGCTTCCTCCCAGGAACTGAGTCTAAGAAGCGGACTTGACGTAGGTGCTCGCTTTGGGATGTGGTCCTGCAGAACCACAGCGGAGGGCACCGGCCAGAATTACGGGGATATGGTGGAAGGAGAGCCACTCCAGGGGAGCATCACTGAGCTGCTTACCACTGTGAGCAGGGCTCAGCCTTGTTGGAGACCCTCCAAGAAACTGTGTAGCGTGACCTTCAGAATCATCCATCTGCAACTTGGAAGTGGGGAGCATTCATCCTCTGGTTCCTAAACCCACTGGTCAAAGGTTGTCCCAGTGGGGATTAATGTTCTGCAACTGTGGGTTTCCACATTGCTCAGCCAAACCCTACTGATGTTCCATGCGGCAGCTGGCATGGAGGCCCTGAGGCAGAAAGCAAGGGGCATGCAGACTGCTGAGGTGACCTGATGCCGTCTGTACCCCATTAGACAGTCACCACAGCAACAACCGGAGGAAACAAAGGGGCCGAGAGAAGTGAGACAGGGCGTAGATGAT
Source organism: Oryx dammah (assembly GCF_014754425.2). NCBI lineage: Eukaryota > Metazoa > Chordata > Mammalia > Artiodactyla > Bovidae > Oryx > Oryx dammah. The sequence continues at coordinate 6,266,609 of NW_024070209.1, read as the reverse complement.
ACCGAAACACCGGCATACAAGACTGTTCATAGAACTCTATTACTGGAAACAAGTCAAATTCCCATCCATCAGTTGTTATTCAGCGGCTCAGTCGTGTCTGACTCTTTGTGACCCCACAGATCGAAGCACACCAGCCCTCCCTGTGCTTTCCTATCCCCTGGAGTTTGCTCAGACACATGTCCATTGAGTCAGTGATGCCACCCATCAGTCAGAGACTGTTTTTACATAGTGGTCCTCTCATACAGTCCTCTGTCACACCATCCTGGCCACATTCTCTCTGGGTGCAGGCATTTATTCTCCCTCTCTCTATCAGACTGTGCCAGGGTCTCAGCTGACCCACACGGATAATCAAGAGTTCACATGCTCGGTTAAGCATATGAACTTACAGGTGAGACATGTGTGATCCAGTTCCTCAACCAGGGACCAAACTAGGGCCCCCTGCATGGGAGCTGGAAGTCCCAACCACCAGACCACTAGGAAAGTCCCTCACCTTTATTTTAGTGTATAAGTGCAGGGGTTAATAGTCAGCCACCTGTTGCTCTGGCTAAGCCTTGAGAAAATCACCATGGGAAAAGAATAAAAGCAAAATATAACAATACAGCATAACCCAAATAAAAGTATATCGGGTTGATCAGTTGGGGTTGGCATACCCTGAGAGGCTAAAGAAAAACATAGTGTGAACCTTGGAACACCGGGTCAACGCAAGTTCAGAACGTTGCTTGTGCACACACTAAGATGTTTTCCCAAGGCATATGTTGGTTTACGACCTCCAGCTAGGTGACAGCCCTTGTTAAGAAAATAACAAAGATCGTTTAAAGTAATCAATAAAATGGGAGATGTGACCGGGGACACAGGAGGCTGACTTCATCTTAGCACAACAGATGCTTCCTGCTTGCCAAGACACTGAATAAAAGTGATGTGGGCCCGAGGAACAGGGTTCCAGACCCAAGAGGTCTTGAGTCCCCTGGTCCCATCTTTCAAACTGTAATTCTGTCTCTAGTTTCTTTTCCCCAAACTGTGCGTCGACCACTTGCGATCCCTATCTGCTGCTCTGGCCACAACGTGTAAGTAGTGAGCAATTTGACTATGATTTTAGATGTCCTCTGTGCTCAGTCGTGTCTCATTCTTTTCGACCCCATGGACTGTAGCCCGCCAGGCTCCTCTGTCCGTGAAATTCTCCAGGCAAGAATACTGGAGCCAGTTGCCTGTGCCCTCCTCCAGGGGATCCTCCTCACTCAGGCATGGAACTTGCAGTCCTGCAGGTGGGTTCTTTACTACTTCCAGTTGTAGATGAACTGGTGGCCAAGTGTAAGACGATCACGGTCCTTACAGAGCAAGAGACAGGGCTTTGGCCCCAGAAGACTTGGTAAGACTCATCTTACCATCCCCCTTCGCTCAGCTTCCTCCTCGACCAAACGACAACCACCCCTGCCTCTTGTCTATTTCACAGCACAGAGCGCTTGCTTCACGCCACGCACTGGCCTAAACCTCTCCAAACATTAACCGCTTTCATCCTCCCATCCCTCATCCACGCGACGGTAGAGACTGTTTTCTGTGTTTCCTAATGAAGGAACCGGGCACAGAGAGGTTACGTGACTCGGCAGGGCCGCACAGTTGGTGAGTGGAGGAGGGCGCTGAGCCGGGACCTCAGCGGCCCCGCGTCTGGCTGCAGAACGCCGTGCCATCCACCCGGAAAAGGAGCGCAGCCCCGGCAGGCGCGCAGAGAGGACTGCGCACCGGGGCTGCAGTGCGTGCGGGAGCCCCACCTCCCAGCGCAGCGCGCGGCTGCGAGGACCGCCCGGGGCCCCACCCGGGCACCCGGGGCGGGGGCGGCGCGTGCCTCTCGGGGTCTCCGGGGCCCCGCGCGCTCCGCAAGATGTCGCGGCGCCGCGGCCTCCAGCCCGGGCCCCGCCTGTCCTGGCTGCTGTGGTGTGGCGCCCTGCTGTCCCCGGCCGCGGGCTACGTGATCGTGAGCTCCGTGTCCTGGGCCGTCACCAACGAGGTGGACGAGGAGCTGGACGAAGCCTCCACGGAGGAGACGCTGCCCGCGCTGCTGGGGGACTCGGGCAGCCTCTGGCAGCGGAGCTTCCCGGCCTCGGCGCACAAGGAGGACGCACACCTGCCTCCCCCGGAGGGCGCCGCCCGCGCCAGGCCGCCTCCCGCGCCGCCCGGGATGTTCTCCTACCCGCGCGAGGGCGGCGCGAGGCTGCGCCCGGGCATCGCCCGCTTCCTGGCCCACGCCAGCGCCTGGGGCTGTCTGGCCACCGTGTCCGCCCACGAGAAGGTAAGCCGCCCCCGCCGGAGCCGCGTGCAGGGGCGTGCCTGGCGCGCCCCGGGGACCCGGAGAGCCTGGGGCCACTCCGGTACTCCGATCCAGGTCTAGCAGACGCGCGCGGGGGTCTGGATCGGGGTGGGCAGCGTGTAATTAATGAAAGCATATTTTGCTTCGGTTACCCAGGCAAACCGGGGACGGGGGTGGTGGGGGGCGGTGAGGGAAGGACAAGCAGGCTTCCTGCCAGGTGGATGAGGACCGAAGCGCGGTCTTGAAATGGCCAAAGAAGGGGTGTAAATCACCACGCCTGACCAGAGGCCTGGACAAAAGAACCCGGAGCCGCCTTTGGCATCGCCAAGTGGGACACCAGCCCCTCCCCGCGTCCAGCCCCATTCCTGCCCGCCGCCGACCGGAATTGCCCTGTCACCTGCTGACTCCAGAACAGTGGCTTTGGTGGAAATTTACATTTAAAACCATGGCATTCGAGAATTGTTCTGGGAAGAAGGCTTACTGTGCCGAAGCTGTGAGTGTTGGAGCGACAGCGCTGTCACCAGCTGCAGCTCTCATCCTTCAGTTCACAGGTTATTTTATTCACCTGTTAGACATGATTCCATCTGAAGCTGAAATAACATGGATACTTGATGAGGATGTAGCATTCCTACATGAACACTCTCCATAAAGCTTTTAGGGCTGTTGAGATAGATGCAAGGAGTCCAGCGGTGGTCCAGTGGTTGGGACTTGGCCTTCCTGTGCAACGGGTGTGGTTCCATCCCTGACGGGCAGCCAAGATCCCACCTGCCTTGTGCCCCAAAAGACAAAAAACAGAAGTAATATTGTAACAAATTCAGTAAGTGAAAACAGTCCACTTTAAAAAAAAAAAAACTTTAAAAAAGAGACATATGGCAAAAACAATCACAATATTGTAAAGTAATTATCCTCCAATTAAAATAAATTAATAAAATTTTAAAAAGAGTTAATTGTAAGGGTTTTATTACAGGGCAGTAATTTGAACCCCTATTTATTTAATGCAAAAAAAGTTTATTTTATTATGACGTTTGTAGGTCATGGGGTAGGGGGGCGGGGGAAGGTTCTGTGGCTAAGTCGTTGGGTCCTTCACTTCGCTTTCCTCATCTATGAAATTGTATTGGACTAGGTAGTTCTGAAGAGGTCCTTTTATGCTTTGGAAAAAAAAAAGAATCTAAGTGACAACTTTATTCTGATGATGGTGATGATCTTAATGTCTCTTACAGCCTTCAAATAGTTTTTCACAGCAATATCTTTTGCTCCTAAGACACACCTTCAGAGGATATGAACCTGATCTTGGTTTAAAACATAGATCACTCTCAGCAATTAAAAGTCTAATGCCAAAGTATTCAAAGATATTATGACTTTCAACATTCCTTTTCTTAGCCTTGTTAGTAGTTCCCTTTTCCACTATTGACATTTACACCACATCCAATAAATTCAGAGAACATTTACTATGTGCCTGGCATGTGTGCCAGCATGACCAGCCAGTGTGTAAATCAGTTCAGTTCAGTCGCTCAGTCGTATCTGACTCTTTGTGACCCCATCACAAAGTTTATGAATGACCAGCTGAAGACAGGATCTGGTAATGACATGTTACCATTTTGTAGGATTTCTTCAAAGGTTAAAGCCACCCCTTATCATAATTCTACATACTGTTGTTAAGTGATGCTTCAAAGACAGCCCCCGAGTGCTGAGCTAAGTAACAGTGAGAAACACACTCTATAAAGGTTGTAATGTGGACCCAGCAGGGCTTGGGAAAAATCTGAGAAATATTTGTGTGTATGTCTGAGAATTTCACCTGCTGTACTGAATGATCGTGAACAAAAATTGCTTTTGCATGCTTCTGTGTCTTCCTTGATGCTAACAGGGTAAGAAACAAATTCCCTTAAGTTACTGAATTATATGAGTGAAGTATTACTTACTACAATAAAATATATGAGTGATAAGTGAGGAAGTGGTATAACCCAAAAGGAAACTGTAACAAAAAGTTCCTGGATTCCAAAGACCAGGTAAGATATGAGATTTAAATTCTATCCCCAGCGTTGCCAAAAATTTGGGGCAGGTGGTGAAGGCAGTGGGATTCCCGGGGCAGCTTGCGAGAAAGGTCTTTAAAAGTAACCCTCCACCCCTCCATGAATTTCATTGCCTTTCCCCCAAATAACTTTCAATTTAATAGAGTGGTTTTTAATTAATTAGTTTTTTATTTTGTCCCTTAATTTTTTGGTTTGTTCTGGGCCACACCACATGGCATGTGAGATCTTAGTTCCCAGACCAGGGATCGAACCTGGGCCCCCATGTGGAAGCATGGAGTCCTAACCACTAGACCACGAGGGAAGTCCCAATACAATGTGTTTGCTGTTTTTCTGAAGCTTCAAGAATAATTCCCTCACCAACCCCCATCCGCAGGTGCCACTGCTAAGCTCCTCTATAGAAATCATGAAGCCATCAACGTGTACGGTGGATAGATTGGGAACCACTCTGCCTGGGTTTATGACCTGTCAAAACCGTGGTGATGTCATACTGTCTTTGCATCCCCAGTGCTCTATTTTCTGGTCAGAGACACAGACTTAGCTCCCAGCTCAAGTCAGTCCACAGCCCTGTATTGAAGAGGCCTTGTTTTTTTTTTCTTCCTTGATGTTTGTTAGATCCCAGGCCTGCCATTTGGGACTTGCCTGCCCATCAGTGATGGCCCCTTCGACAACAGTACAGGGATTCCTTTCTTCTACGTGACACCCAAGGACCTCCTGGTGGCCGATCTGATGAAGAACCCCATGGCCTCACTCCTGCTGCCAGAATCTGAAGGAGAGTTCTGCAGGTAGGCAAGGGCCTGGCCTCCCTCGCCCAGCTCCTCCACACAAGGCAGGGAGGTTGTGGCGTTCATGGGGCCCTGAGATGCAAAGCCATTCCTCACCACTCGACCAGGGCTGTTTCTGGTACTGGCTGTTGGTCTCACCAGGCTCCAAGACTGTGGCCAAGGCACTGGGGTCTCCATGCTGCTTTCATCATCTATGGAATTAAGCGATGAACTGGGTAGTTTTGAAGGTTCTTTTTTGTTTTGAAAAAAATTATCGAAGCAACAACTTTATTCTGAGGATGGCAATGATTGTAACCACTTAGGCAGCTTCCAAATGGGTTTTCACGTTTCTGTTTTATGTCCCTAAGACACACCTTCGGAAGACATGAAACTGAAATGTGAAGCTGATCTTGGTTTAAAATACAGATCATTTCAAGCAATTAGAAGTCTAGTGCTGGGGGAATTTCCCTGATGGTGCACAGGCTAAGACTCTGAACTCCCAAAGCAGGAGGCCTGAGTTTGATCCCTGGTCGGGGAACTACATCCTGCATGCCACAGCTAAGACCCAGCACAGTCAAATAAATAAAATATTTTAAAATATATTTTTTTAGAGTCTAATGCCAGGGACTTCCCTGGTGGTCCAGCAGTTAAGACTCTGTGCTTCTAACACAGGGGGATCCCCAGTTGGGGAACTAAGATCCCACCATGCCAACTCGAACAGCCAAAAAAAAAAAAAAACCTATAAAAGTCTAGTGCCAGTGTGTTCCAGATACGTTGGCAACATATGTTCTAAGAACGTATTATAAGCCATGGAATCAGATCCATAGAATTCTACCATTCATGAGGTGTGTGATTTGGGGCTCAAAGTTATTGAACTTTGGGAGCCTCCATTTCCTCATCTGTGAAATGGAAATAGCAGTTTCTACCTCCTAGGGTGATGGGGAGGGTTGGAAAGATTTGAGTGTCTTGCAAAACACGGGTGAGTAAATGACAGCTCTTGTGATGGCAAAGGTGGAGGTGGGGAGGAGAGGGCAGAGAAGGAAGAACCAGTGGTTTGTCCCCCAGGAACAGGCTGCACAGAGTCTATTTAGTGTTTTTCTACCTGCCCCCATGAGGCATGCGCGATGAAGACCCAGAGTCCCTAAAATCACTTTCTCAAAAACTTTCTAGGGATTTCCCTGGTGGTCCAGTGGCTAAGACTCTACACTCCCAGTGCAGCGGGCCCACGTTTGATCCCTGGCCAGGGAATTAGATCCCACATGCTGAAACTAAAAGACTCAGCACAGCGGAATAAATAAATACATGTTTTAAAATAAATAAATGTTAACTTCTTTTTAAAAAGACAACTCTCTAAAAGAAAGGACAGTTAGGCAAAAATGGAACACTGTAATACCTTTGTCTGAAATAAAAATGTGGTGCTGCTAGGGAGATGTCTGCACCCAGCTAGCTTCTGGAGGGGGATGCATGGAAGGGACACCCCCACAGGAGTAGCAGAGGTGCCAGGAGACCTCGGGAGAGTCCCTTCACCCCCAGAGCCTCAGTTGTCTTCACCTGTAATGTAGTGATGCTTTAGGAACTCAGGTAAAATTCCTCCCAGCTCCAAACTGCTGTACTTCTTTATGCAAAGCATGAAAAACATATTAAGTGAACAGATGTCAGTTCTTAAGGGGCATGCTCAGTCGCTTCACTCATGTCTGACTCTTTGCAACCCCATGGACCCTAGCCCACCAGGCTCCTCTGTCCATGGGATTCTCCAGGCAAGAATACTGGAATGGGTTGCTATGTCCTTCTCCAAGGGATATTCCTGACCCAGGGATGGAACCCGAGTCACCTTCATTGTAGGAGGATTCTTTATTGCTGAGCCACGAGGGAAGTGCTTCTTTGGGGGAGGGAGGTGGTAATAATCAGAGCAACAATGCGCCATAAAATGCAGCCTGGATAAGGCCCTGTTGCTTACACCCCACCCCCACCCTTCACCCACCCCCCCCAGCCCCCGACTCCTGCCACTCCGTGCCCCACCCCCGCTCCCTGCGCTGGAGCTGACAATGGAGATCCATCCATCCAGCTGGAGGCAGTTCAGCTGACCCAGTGCTCTACCTGGGCATCTTTCAAAACCCAGACAAGATCCACAAGATCCTAAGATTCTCCCACCTAAACTCTTTCATTAGGAAAAGATAACAAAATCCTGAATATGGCCTAGGAGACCCTGCCTGAGAGCTCCACCTACCTCTCAGAATAAAAATAATGGCTGATCCCTAATAGTTAATATGATCCCTAATAATTAAGCTAATGACCCCTAATAATTAATAATTGACTTAATATGTGGTTTAGGCCCTCCTTCAATGCAGGAGACACAGGTTCGATCTCTGGGTTGAAAAGATCCCCTGGAGAAGGGAATGGCCACCCACTTCAGTATTCTTGCCTGGAGAATTCCATGAATAGAGGAGCCTGGTGGGCTACAGTCCATGGGGTCACAAAGAATCAGACAGGACTGAGCAACTAACTCTATTAAGTGAGAGCTTTAACCTGAAAACTTGTCATCTAAGCTGATGTATGTGTTTGGCAAGTAGCTCAGAAGTCCTTTTTTAAAAACTGTGATAATTGACATGTTGATTTGATACATTTATGTATTACAATATGTTACCCCTGCAGTCCTAGCTAACAACTTGATCACATCACATAATTATCATTTCTTTTTTGTGGTGAGAACATTTAAGACCTAGTCTCCTAGCAACTTTGACATTTATAACACACTAATGTTGAATATTCATTGGAAGGACTGATGCTGAAGCTCTAGTGCTTTGGTCACCTGATGCGAAGAGCCAACTCACTGGAAGAGATCCTGATGCTGGGAAAGATGGAGGGCAGGAGGAGAAGGGAGCAACAGAGGATGAGATGGTTGGATGGCATCAATGACTCAATGGACATGAGTTTGAGCAAGCTCAGGGAGATGGTGAAGGACAGGGAAGCCTGGCGTGCTGTGGTCCGTGGGGTCGCAAAGGGTCGGACATGACGGAATGACTGAAAAACAACAATGCTGAGTATGATCCCTGTGCTTTTAGATCTCCAGGACCTAGTCGTCTTCTGACTGCAAATCTGTGCTCTCTGAGCAACATCTCCCCAGTTCCCAAGCCCCTAGACTCTCATAACCACCGCTGAATCTGTTTCAGTGTGTTCGGCCTTTCTAGCCTCCACGTATAAGGATATCATGCAGCATTTGCCTTTATCTGGCTTAGAGTAATGCCCTCAAGGTCCATCCATGTCGCTGCAGATGCCATTATTTCACTCTTTTTCTGGCTGCATAATAGTCCATTGTACCCATGTGCTGCAACTTTATCCGTTCACCTGTCGACAGACACTTAGATTGTTGCCATGTCTGCCTATTGTGAATAGTGCCACTGTGAACTTCGGCCTACATGTATCTTTTTGAATTGCAGCTTTTGTCTTTTCCATATATACGCCCAGCAGTGGGGTTGCTGGATCATGTCATAAGTCTCTGTTTAGTTTTTTAAGGAACCCGCATACTCTGTAGTCGTTGCACCAATTACATTCCCACCACCAGTGCGGGAGGGTTCCCTTTTTTCCAAGCCCTCTCCAGCATTTATTAGTTGTAGATTTTTTGATGGTGGCCATTCTGACCAGTGTGAGGTGATACCTCACTGAGGTTTTGACTTGTATTTCTCTAATAATCTGCGACACTGAGCATCTTTTCATGTGCCTGTTAGCCATCTGCATGTCTCCTTTGGAGAAATATTTATTTAGGTCTTCTGCCCATTTTTTGACTGGGTTGTTTGTCTTTTTGACATTGAATTTCATGAGTTGTTTGTATGTTTTGGAGATTAACCCCTTGTCAATCACATCATTCACAAATATTTTCTCCCAGTCCACAGGTTGTCTTTTTATTCTGTTGATGGTTTCCTTTGCTGTGCAAAAGACTTTTACGTTTGATTAGGTCTCATTTGTTTATTTTTGTTTTTGTTTCTTTTGCCTAGGGAGACTGAGCTAAGAAAAAATGCTGCAATTTATATCCAAGAATGCTTTGGCTATGTTCTCTTCGAGGAATTTTATGGTGTCATGTCTTCTATTTAGGTCTTTAAAACACTCTGAATCTGTTTTTATGTGTAGTGTGAGGGAGTGTTCTAACTTCACTGATTTATGTGAGACTGTCTTTTCCCCATTGTATATTTTTGCCTCCTTTGTCAAAGATGAGTTGACCATAGGGTATGGGTTTCTTTCCGGGCTCTATTCTGTTCCGTCCACCTATTAGTATGTGAATGTCTCTGCTGGTACAGTTCGCTCGACTCCCATCTCAGGCCATATTGCACTGAATGCTGTTACCTGCACTGCATTCTCCTGGGCTTCCTAGGTGGCTCAGTGGGCAAAGAATCCATCTGCAATGCAGGAGATGCAGAAGACGTGTGTTCAATCCCTGGGCCGGGAAGATCCCCTGGAGGAAGGCATGGCAACCCACTCCAGTATTCTTGCCTGGAGAATCCCATGGACAGAAGAGGGCTGTGGTTATAGGGTCACAGAGAGTCAAACACTGAGCGACTGAGCACATGTCCTCTAATCTGATCTTCTGCCTCCCTCTCTAAGGAGCCTTGGGTTTACCTTGGGCCCATCCAGATAATCCAGGATAAACTTCTCATCTCACAGTCATTAACTTAATCATATCTATGAAGTCCTTGTTGCCATGTAAATAACAGTCATACGTTCTGGGACTAGGACGTGGACATCTTTGTGGGGAGGCTTTATTCAGCCCACCACGGATGGATGTACAGTCTCAGTGCATTTGCAAGAGTGGAGAGAAACATGGTAATTCATTCTGACATATGCTAAGGCTCTCATTGGTATTTTGAGGGAGTCATGATTGTTCCTATTTTTAACATACATGTTTTTAAAATATAGATATTAAAATGACTCACATCTGATATGCAATCAATTCATATAAATTTTAATATATTCTTAGCATGGCAAAATGATAGAGAAAGGTGAAAACTGCAGACAAGTGGGTTGTAAATTGAATGGTCCTGTGAAATCGTGATTTGTCCATTAGAGTGAACAGTTTTTGGCATCCCTGCTGCTCTCCTGCCTGGAAGTGGACCTAGCTCCCCCTTTTGTATGTCCTGTCCCTCTGCACGTGTCCCTCTGGAGTCTATTGAATCACAAGATTTGATGGTGGATCAGAGAAAATCCTAGCCCAAGACACACACAGAAATGTAACAGCCTGTCCTACAAAGACACACGGTCAAGGCTTCCAAATGACGACGATTTCATCCCAAGAAACTCAGAGAAGTCGTGGATAAGAACATCAAACAGGAGTGGAAATGGCATCAACAGCATGAAAATGGACCAACTTGTTCAGAGTCTCAAAAAATAGAGGCTGGAAGGGCCTGCTGCTGCTGCTGCTAAGTCGCTTCATTCGTGTCTGACTCTGTGCGACCCCATAGACGGCAGCCCACTGGGCTCCCCCATCCCTGGGATTCTCCAGGCAAGAACACTGGAGTGGCTTGCCATTTCCTTCTCCAATGCGTGAAAGTGAAGTTGTTCAGTCATGTCTGACTCCTAGAGACCCCATGGGCTGCAGCCTACCAGGCTCCTCTGTCCATGGGATTTTCCAGGCAAGAGTACTGGAGTGGGGTGCCATTGCCTTCTCCAGAAGGGCCTGCAGATGAACCCAAATAACTTTCATAGTTATTCCAGAACAGACTGTTTTAAAAAAACAATAGTGTTGGACTTCCCTGGTGTCCAGTGGCTAAGGTTCTGTGCTCCCAAGGCAGGGGGTATGGGTTCCCTGGTCAGGGAACTAAGATCCCACATGCCACATGACAAAAAGTAAAAATAAATACATACATAAATTTGGCCAAGATATTAAAAAAAAAGCCTATTTGAAAAGAAAAAGTGACCCTTCCTGAGATGAATTTGCTCCCCTCCATATCACCACCACCTCAACCTCAGTCACACAGAGATGCACAAATGCAAAATCGGCAGCAGTCACTATTAAAAATCTTTAATAGTGATGTTTTCTTGCTCCATTAGGAGCCAAGGAATGAAGTTAAGCTAGAGTCAGAGGTCAAAGAGTAGCAGATGGTGTCTCAGACTAGGGAGCCTGTGTGCATACTAAACAGGAGACAAGAGGCGTACAGAAGACTTCTGGAGGTTCAGAAAGGCAGAACAGGCGGTTCCTTTGTGCCTGCTAACACCCCCAGATAGGAGAGTGGGCCCCTAAAAACCCTGGACTAGTCCGACAGAGCAAGGCCATTCAAGGCTTCCAAACAGTACCAGCAACATCTCTTCCATTATTTTGCTCTATAACCCTCGTAAGATGTCATATTTTGTCTAAAGAAGAGATAACAAGCTTCAGGGAAAATTCATTCTCTTGCCTTTTCCAGCTTCTAGAGGCTCTCTTCTCTCCTGGGTTCAGCCCCTCCTCCCATACTCAAAGCCAGCTATGGCCAGGAAAGTCTTTTTCCCATCACATCATTCCAACCTTCTGTTTTGCCTCCCTCTTCCTCTTTTAAGGATCTTTGTGACCACACTGATCCCAGGTTGATAATCCAGGTCAGCCGATTAAGTCCCCTTGGCCATGAAAGGTGACACATTAGAGAGTTTGGGGTGAACGTGTACACACTGCCATGTTTAAAATGGGTCACCAACAAGGACCTACTGTACAGCACAGGGAACTCTGTTCAATGTTATGTGGCAGCCTGGGGGGGAGGGAAGTTTGGGGGAGAATGGATCCATGTATTTGTATGGTTGAGTTGCTCTGCTGTGCACCCAAAACTATCACAACTTTGTAAATTGGTTATACGCCAATATAAAACTAAAAGTTAAAAAAAAAAGTAACAGTCACATGTTTCAAAGATTAGTATGTGGACCTTTTCAGGGGCTATTATCCCCCCTATCATAGTGGGAAGGAAGTTATATGATGTTTAGAGGGGTTACCTACTGTGTAAATGAAAAGCTTTCAATTTAGCTATTTAAATACATTATCTTCTTTCTTGGAGAAGGAAATAGCAACCCACTCCAGTTCTCCTGCCTGGAAAATTCCATGGATGGAGGAGCCTGGTAGGCTACAGTCCACAGGGTCACAAAGAGTCGGACACGACTGAGCGACTTCACTTTCTTTCTTTCTATAGTTCCTTTTGGAGAAGGACATGGCAACCCACTCCAGCGTTCTTGCCTGGAGAATCCCAAGGACAGAGGGGCCTGGTGGGCTACAGTCTTTAGGGTTGCAAAGAGTCGGACACGACTAAGCAACTAACACACACACATACACCCACACACATCTTCTTCTAGCTGGTGTAATCACCACCAATGGAGACGGAAAATGCTCCCTTCTTAAATGCAGTGTTCTTCTGTGATGACTTACTTATGAATCCTCATTTCATTGCTTTCATGAAGGAGCAAGTTTGTGGGGAAAAAAATGGCTTTAATAGCAAACAAATTCAGTACAACTGATGACAGTCTTGTCGGGTACATGTAAATTTAGTTCCCATTTACTATTTTTACTTTCTCCTATCCATCTCAGGTTTTTATACAAACTTCAATGTCAGTTGAGTGTTTACAGCTGTTATGTAGACTGCCTTCCATCCTTCTTTCATCTTACAAAAATTCACAATTCAGCAACAACACTATTGCAGTTCAAAACCACCGTGAATGGTAACACTTTCAAATGGTACACAATGTTCTCACATGAAGCAATTTATGTGGGTGTGTCCACTCTTTCTCTTGTTATTACTCAACAGAGTGTGTAATAAAGAAAAACTTGTAGGCAGGTGAAAACAAGTTCCCTAAGTATAAGCAAGACATGTGTTTTGCTTAACAAATGTACCTTTCTCAAGTTAATGTTATAATGGACAGGAATGAGTTCTAACGAGTCAAGCCTCAAAGCCGCCGTTTTGTGATATACACCATCTTTGAAAAGAGCATCCTCAGAGTCTCCTTGGTCATCTGTACCTGGAGTCCCAAGACCACCCTCAGGTTCCTTGGAAGAACTCACAGGACTCAACAGCTCATGGTTTATTCCAGTGAGAGGATACAGATCAAGGTCATCAAGGGCAAAAGGTGCATGAAATGAAGTCCAGGAAAAAACAGGCCTGAGCTTCCAAGGGCTCCTTCCCACTAAAATTACATGGGGATACGCTTAATCCTTCCACAAATGATATGCGACAATAGGTGCAAGATATTGCCAACCTGGGAAGCTCACCTGAGCCTTGGTATCCAGGGTTTTTATTGGAATCCAGTCACTTGGCAGTCTCAACATCGGCATGATCGATCTAAGCTACTCAGACTCAGGGCCCAGGAGGTCAAGCTGACCCAGCATGGCCCAGGGCCTCAGGCACAAAAACATGCTTAGGAAGTAGGGACTCTCAAGGGCTCAGAGGTATCTTCAAGGAGCCAGTCGGGGGTTGGTCCTCCCGAAGACAGGCCTTTCAGAACCCAGGTCTGCTGAGTTACCCCTTCACCGCCCACCAGGAGATAATGGTATGTGACCGTTTTTTTTTTTTTTTTTTTGGTCTTTTCCCAGCTTTATTGGGGTATAATTGACAAAATTATAAGATATTTAAAGTACACACCCTGATGATTTGATATACATACACATTGTGCAAAAATTCCCACCACCTTACAGCCAGTAAGGAGAAGAGTAGAGAGATTCCTTAAAAAAATAAAACTAGAGCCCCATATGACCCTGCAATCACATTCCTGCGCATATATTTGGAGAAAAACATGATCCGAAAGGATACGAGCACCTCAGTGTTCATTATAGCACTGTTTGCAATAGCCAGGACATGGAAGCAAACTAAATGGCCCTCAACTGCGGGATGGATAAAGAAGATGTGAAAGAAAGTGTGGTGTGTGTTTATATACACAATGGAATATTACTCAGCCATTACAAAGAAGGAAATAATGCCATTTGCAGCAACAGGGATGGACCCAGTCTGTCGTCGAGTGAAGTAAGTCAGAGAAGGAGTAATATCGTATGACATCCCTTATATGTGGTATCTAAGAAAAAATGATACGAATGAACTTTTACAAAACAAAAAACACTCACAGATTTAGAGAATGAACTTATGGTTGTGGGAAGTGGGAGGAAGGAAGGGGAGAAGGGATAGTTAGGGAATTTGGCATATGTACACACTGCTGTATTTAAAATGGGTCACCAACAAGGATGTACTGGGTACCACAAGGATACACAGTGTTAGCTGCTCAACGTTACATGGAAGGCTGGATGGGAGTGGAGTTTGGGGGAGAAGGGATACACATATATGTATGGCTGAGTCCCTTTGCTGTCCACCTGAAACTATCACAACATGGTTAATTGGCTGTATGCCAATACAAACTAAAAAGTTTTTTAAAATCCCACCATGTAGTTAATTAACATGTCTGTCACCTCCTGTTTATCTTTTTTGTGAGAACATTCAAGTTCTCTTCTCAGAAAATTTCAACTATACAATATAGCATTGTTAACAAGAGTTGCCATGTTATAAATTAGATTCTCAGATTTTCTTCATCTTATAGCTGCAAGTTCATACCCCTTTACCAAACTCCCTATCTGCCCCCTAGCCCCTGGAAACCACTTTTCTGCGTTACATAATTATAATAGTCAAAGACTATAGAAATATATAAAATAAAAAGAACTTTTTCCCAGCACCTCAAGCCCCTCAAATCTCTTTCTGACTTCACTCAGTGTGATCAGTTCTAGGTCTGTCTATCCATGTTGCTACAAATGGCATTATTTTACTCTTTTTTATGGCTGAGTAATATTCCATTGTATATATGTACCACATCTGTTAGAAAGAAAAAGATGAACATCATATAATATAACTTATATGTGGAATCTAAGCTATGACATGATGAACTTATCTACAAAGCAGAAATAGACTCACAGACATAGAGAACAGACTTGCGATTGCCAAGGGGGAGGGTTTTGGGGGAGGGATAGACTGGGAGCCTGGGGTTGGTAAATGTGAACTATCACATTTGGAATGGATAAACAACAAGGCCCTACTGTATAGCACAGGGAACTGTATTCACTATCCTATGATAAGCCATCATGTAAAAGAATATTTTTAAATAATAAAATATATCAAATATTTTAATATTTTATATATATATATAACTGAAGCACTTTGCTGTACAGCAGGAATTAACACAACCTTCCAGTAATTTTATTGGAACACAGTACATCAACTGTGTTCCAATAAAATTTAAAAGGTAAAGTATTTTCACACAGCCAGTGTGACAGTTGTGTTTGTGTACACTAGATGTCAGTCTGCATCCTTGGGCCAGGAGACAACTTGGAAGGTGCTAGTCAAGAGCACACAGGCCAGGGCAGGGCTCTGCAAGACCCTCACCGGGAGCCCCTGCTCAGTCAGCTCACTGCTCTGTACAGCTCCAGCGGCGCCGCTCACCTGACCCTATCTTCATCCATCCATCTGTCGAAGGACATTGAGGTTGTTTGCTTGTCTTGGCTATCGTGTATAGTGCTGCAGTGAACAGTGGGGTGTGTGTATCTTTTTGGATTATGATTTTCTCTGGGTATATGCCCAGGAGTGGGATTTCTGGATCATATGTGTCAAAGTATTTTCAAGTAATTCCAGAAAAATGTAAAAACCTGGATGATATAACTAGCAATGTAGCTATTACTTTCTCTTTTTAGTAAAATCCTTCGTATGTCCTGCTGATGTTCTAGCATCATTTTAATATCTAGAAAATGTCCTTCAAATGCAGGAAAAACATCGTGGACCCAGAAGATCCTCGCTGTGCCCGGTTAACGCTCACTGGTCGGATGGTTGCAGTGTCTCCAGAAGAAGTAGAATTTGCCAAGCAAGCCATGTTTTCAAGGTTGGTATGTGGTTTAAGTGTTTGTTCTTACCAAACCCTTAAAAGTTACTGACACTGGCATCAGAAGTGTCTTCCTTCGTGTGCAAATATTTGTGGAGTTATTGAGCCGCCCAGGCGATGGCACCCACTCCAGTCCTCTTGCCTGGCAAATCCAATGGATGGAGGAGCCTGGTGGGCTGCAGTCCATGGGGTCGCGAAGAGTCAGACACAATTGAGCAACTTCCCTTTCACTTTTCACTTTCATGCATTAGAGAAGGAAATGGCAACCCACTCCAATGTTCTTGCCTGGAGAATCCCAGGGACGGGGGAGCCTGGTGGGCTGCTGTCTATGGGGTCGCACAGAGTCGGACACGACTGAGCGACTAACACACAGACACACACACATACAGACACACAGACACACACTCACTGTTTAAGGGGCTTCCCCCTGTGGCTTAGCCTTAAAGTATCTGTGTGCAGTGCTGGAGACATGAGTTCGATCTCTGCTCCGGGAAGTAAGATCCCACATGCTGTGCGGCAACTGAACCCAAGCAGCTCAACTACTGAGCCTGCGCACCATAACTAAGGCCTGGTGCAGCCAAATAAACAAACAGCAATACTAAAAAGCAGAGACATCTTGCCAACTATGCCAAAAAATAAAAAAGCAGAGACAGCACTTTGCCGAAAAAGGTCCACCTAGTCAAATCTATGGTTTTTCCAGCAGTCATGTATGAATGTGAGAGTTGGACCGTAAAGAAGGCTGAGTGCCGAAGAATTGATGCTTTCGAATTGTGGTGTTGGAGAAGACTCTTAAGAGTCCCTTGGACAGCAAGGAGATCAAATCAGTCAATCCTGAGAGATCAACCCTGAATGTTCATTGGAATGACAGATGCTGAAGCTGAAGCCCCAGTACTTTGGCCACCTGATACAAAGAGCTGACTCACTGAAAAAGACCCCGATGCTGGGAAAGATTGAAGGCAAGAGGAAAAGGAGACGATAGAGGATGAGATGGTTAGATAGCATCACCGACTCAACAGACATGAGTCTGAACAAACTCTGGGAGATAGTGAAGGATGGAGGAGCCTGCCGTGCTGCAGTCCATGGGGTTGCAAAGAATTGAACATGACTTAGCAACTGAACAACAACATTTATTTATATTTATTTTGGCTGCACTGGAGCTGCTTGCTAGTTGTAGCTCATGGGCTTAGTTGCTCTGAGGCATGTGGGATCTTAGTTCCCAGACCAGGGATTGAACCTGAGTCCCCTATATTGGAAGGTGGATTCTTAACCATTGGACAGCCAGGGAAGTCCCAATAGATATTTAGAAAATAAATAAATACTCAGTTTTTAAACAACAAAATAAAAAGAGAGAGGACTCGAAATTCTTTTAACATCTCATACAGAGACATTTTAAGCCTTTCTTGATGCTTCCTGATCACAATGACCCACGTCCCCTGAACACTTCCTCCACATAGGTTCCTTATGAGCCTCACTGGCTGTTCCCCACTCAGCCCTGTGATCCCAGCAGCATCCCTCTCACCCCACATGACCAGTGAGGAGAAGGCAAATAGCGCTTGAGGCTTCCCAGTTTATCAGCAGCCAAACTGTGGTTCAAACCACGTTGCCTGGCTCCAGACTTGCGCTGTCCACCACCCTCTGGGGATGAGAGAGTCCTGCCCTCCGTTCAGGGTCCCAGACCCCAGCCCTCCCAGGGACAGAGGAGCCGGCAGGGGCTACAGTCCATGGGGTCGCAGAGAGTCAGACACGACTGAGCAGCTGAGCACAAGCCCAGGAGCCCTGGCGTCTGGCCCTGTGACCTGGCCAAGGCTACGTCTGGCCCTGTGCTCCAGAGGCGCACCCTCTAATGAGAGCCCCCCTCTGGCGATGTCTTTATTTCTGCAGACACCCAGTGATGAGAAAGTGGCCTCGGCCATATGAACGGATCTTCATGAAGATGAAGATAGAGCACATCTGGCTTCAGAAATGGTATGGAGGAGTAGCTGACATCTCCAGGGAGGAGTACTTCAGAGCCGTTCCCAGAAACGCCTGATGGAGGGAGAAGAAAGCCCCTGATGCTTGCGTAAAATGGAAACCTTTTACGCAGCACTGCCGGACAGCGGTTGACTGCTGTCTCTTTGTGGGAGGGTTCACAGCAGGCCTGTCACCCTGACAGCAAGCAAGACGAAAGCAGGTCACCAGGGACCCCTGTGCTGGCAGGAGAGTGAAGTGGCCGTTTGCAAATACCCAGATCACACAGCGACTCCTCCTAGAGAGTCTGTTCACGTGCTTTCAAGCCAGACTCACCTGTGTGGGAGCATTGTTGGTTGTCATAGTGACACGTTGAGACAGCTGCTGTTCCATTCAAACAAAAATTATGCCTGTATGTACAACGTGATTGTTTTGTATTATAAGAATATGTTTGTTGCTTGTTGTGCCCAAAGCCATGTCTTGGTTCTAAGCTCATTGCAACCACAGAAGAACTAAATACTCATCATAAAGCTGTCATCTTGTGTTCAGAGTGAGGGTGCAGGAATCTTTGTCTATGGGCTACTATCCTGCTGGGCTTCCCTGCTGGCTCAGTGGTAAAGAATCCCACCTGCAATGCAGGAGACCCAGGTTTGATCCCTGGGTCGAGAAGATCCCCTGGAGAAAGAAATGGCAGCCCACTCCAGTATTGTTGCCTGGAAAATTCCATGGACAGAGGAGCCTGGCAGGCTAAAGTCCATGGGATCATAAAGAGTTGGACCTGACTGAGCGACTAACACTTTCACTTTTTCACTACCATCCCTCTATTGAATGGTGGATGCATTCTTGAGTCTCATTTGCTAAAATGTACTGGTCGCTCATGAAGCCTTTTTCCCCACTGCAACGTGACAAACCACGTGAGAACCCCTGAGTTTGGTGCACAGCCCTGTTCTAGGCAATGATCAGGTCATGATGGTGCGTGAAGGGAGGGGCAGCTTTGGCAGCAGGCTCCCCAGACCCCCTCTCCTGGTGCTGTGACAAAGCGTCCCCTTCTCTTAGACACAGGGAGTGGTACTCAGTCTGTGGTGTAGAGAGAAGAGGGGGAGAGGGAGAGGCTGGAAAGGAAGAAGAGGCCACGTATAAGAAAAGGGAGGAAAGAAGTCAGTAGCTGAAGGCATGCTTCCTGCCCATCCGTGGGCCAGGCCCTCGACAGGATCGTCTCACTGGAGTCTGACAACCAAGGAGACGCATCATCGTTGCCACTCTCAGGCAAGAACACTGAAGCTCAGAGCGCTGAAGTCAGCATCCCAGGGTCTGACTCCAGCACGCGCTGCACACAGAGGACAGACTGCCCCCCAGACGGCCTCTGGTTCTCCCAGCATGCACTGCACACCATGGACAGAGTGGTGCCCGAACAACTTCCAGTTCTGAGAGCAAGACAAAGAGTTACTGAAATACACAGGCAGTCACTGAATCAGCAAAATCCGTAAAGTGATGACTAACCTACCTGTGGATGATCAGCTACCATTTTCTACCAAAAAAGAAAAGTCTCTGAAATCTGATTCTTTAGATTTTAAATTTTCTACAAATTACACACAGGAGCACCCACATCATACCTTTGTATACACCTAAGACCTTCAAGGACCTATGAGTACACATTTGAGACCACTTATATTTGAAATTTATAAGGAATCTAGCAAGACCCAGTTTTCTGCCTTTTATATGACTCTAAACCCTCTTTGGTGGGTTAGATATGTTGTATAAACATTAAGAACACAGGCTGCAAAATATAGGAAGTATTCACTTAAAAAATAAATAATAGTGTTATTAATTGCTACACTTTTGTTTAAAAAGTAAGACATGAAGAGAGTTTGAGTTGTCAAAATATTTTAAAGTGCCTATTCATAAAAGCATGGTCAAATGCACAAAATTCTTTATTTATCAAAAGTCAAGTCACAAAAGCATTCTTTAACAATAGCAATGTCTAATATAGAAGAATAAAGTAAATTTGAGGGTAAAAATAGAGCTACCATATGACCCAGCAATCCCACTCCTGGGCAAGAGGAGAGAAAACCATAATTCAAAAAGACACACACACCGTGATGTTCATAGCAACACTGTTTACAATAGGACGTGGAAGCAGCCGAAATGTCCATCAGCAGAGAAATGGATAAAGAAGATGTGGTACATATATACAACAGAGTATTAATCAGCCATAAAAATAAAACTGTGCAATTTGAAGAGACGTGGATGGACCTAGAGACTTATACAGAGTGAAGTAAGTCAGAGAAAAACAAATAACGTACAATGTCACTTATATGTGGAATCTAGGGAAAAAATGATACAGATGAACTTATTTGCACAGCAGAAATAGACATATAGACATAGAGAACGGATGTATGGATACTGGGAGGGGATGGAATGAACTGGGAGATTGGGATTGAGGTATATACGTTACTATGTATCAAATAGATGACTAACGATGACCTACTGTGTAGCACAAGGAACTCTACCCAAGGCTCTGTAGTGACGTGATTGGGAAAGAAATCCAAAGAAGAGGGACTACATGTAGACATATAACCGATTCACTTTGCTGCACAGCAGAAAATAATACAACATTGTAAAGCAACTATACTTCAATAAAAATCAACTTAAAATAGATCATAACCCTAAACATGAAATATAAATCCATAAAAATTTTTTAAAAATAGAAAATCTTTGAGACCTAGGGCTGATCTAAGCTAAGCCTTCTTAGACTTGACACCAAAGGCCAAAAGTCCATAAAAGGGAAGTTTGAGAAACTGGACTTCATCAAAATTTTAAACTTTCATTCTAGAAAAGATCATCATGTTAAGAAAATGAAAAGACAGGCTACCTACTGGGAGGAAAAACCTGCCAATGGCATATTCAACAAAAGCCTACCATCTGGAATAGATGGAGAATGCTTAAAACTCAACCGTTTTTTAAAAAATCCACTTAGACAATGGAGAACATGAACAAACTTCCTCTGAAGATACTATGGCAGATGACCACATCTGAAAAGATATTCAACATCATCAGTCATTAGGGAACTGCAAATTAAAACTCCAATAAATACCATGGGGCACCTACCAAAATTGCTAAATTATAGTAACAACATCAAATGTTAGCAAGGATGCAGAGCAATGGGATCAGTCTATAGCTGGTGGGAAAATCAAACAGGCGCTCTGGAGAACCAACTCACAGTTTTTTACAGAGCTAAACAAGTGACTGCCATACCACTCAGCAATTGCGCTCCTGGGCATTTATCCCAGAGAGGTACAAACTTATGTTCACACAGAAACTTGTACATGAATGTTCAAAGCATTTTTATTCATAATATTCCAAATCGGTAAACAACCAGATGTCCTTTAACGGGTGACTGGTGAAACAAATTGTGATACAGTCAAGCCACGGAATACCATACAGCAGTAAAAAATAATTTCCGAAACAAGCAACCACTTGGATGAGTCTTCAGAGAACTATGCTGCGTGGAAAAGCCCATCCCCAGAGGTTACGTGCCATGTAGCTCCATTTATAGAACATTTTGAAATGTAAAATTCGAGAAACTGAGACTAGGTCAGGGTCACCAGGGAGGAGTGTGGAGAAGGAGAGAGGCAAGTGTGGTCATAAAAGTGGTACTCACTGTGATGGAAATGTTCTCTAGCTTGTCTGTATCAATGTCAAAATCCTGGTTGTGATACTGTATCATTCTGCAAGACTCCGGGCAAAATAGATAAAAGGCACACAGAATCTCCCTATTCAATCTTTCAACTCCCTGTGAATCTACAATTATTGGCAATTCTCTCAGAATCTACAATTCTCTCAGAGTAAAAAGCTTAACAAACAAAATTTAAGGCTTAGCTTAAATAAGACATTTATGTCCTTTCACTGGTTCCTAATCAAGTTAAGAACTGATCTATGTGCCAAAGCCTAGCAGAACAGACGACAGTTTGTTTTCTTTATTCACTTTTTGGAGGAGGGAGAATATTTCTATCAAAGTTTTCAAGAGGTATTTAACTTAATACAAATTAACAAGAATTCAACAAATCTGCTGTATGGATTTTATGTGGGACACTTAGAAAAGGAGGAAGTCTTCCAGTTTCTGGCAGAAACACATTAAGGTACAGGCGTATATAGGCCTCCAAGTCTGGGCACAGTGACTCTCCACTGATGTTCACAGCAAAGAGCTGTATTTACAGTCATTCTCCAGTAAGGATTCTTTTTGTTTCTATGAATAAACTATATCCTGCCCCACACATTTTTATTTTCCATGATTGTACACATCTATGATGTTGATGTAGACAGTGTAATTCTGATATGACTTGTTTCAATATGCCGTTTATGTATACATATATATACATGACATATACAGCCTTGTATATGTCAACTCATTCTAAGAGAGTTGTCTGGAGTTGAAATGTATTTCTACAATTTTTCCAGAAAGTCTGTATTTCATTTTTAATAATTTAACCATCAAATACTGTTCTGAAAATAAAAACTTGACCATGTGATTATACTTTTTAATTGTTGGGGAGAAAATCAAAAGAAGAATAACATTTCATGAACATTTCATGAAATGTATAAGAAATTCAAATTTCATAGTCCATAAATAAAGTTTTATTGGCACACAGCCACAAAAAAAAAAGAATAATTTCTTGATGCTTATTTGATTGCTTATACCAAGTCAATTGCTAAAAAAATTGAATTATAATCAAGCTACGGTTTGCACTACATAATGCATGTGGAGTGTGAAATATATTTTTGCAACTGGATATGTCTATCTAATTAAACACTGTTTCATTCCAGATATGATTTCCATGCTCAATTAAATAAATGTCTAATATTTCTACACAGCCCTTTCATGGAATATTACCGATTGACATTATTAGATTAATAAGAAAATAGGTGCTATCATAATAAGTCAGCAGTTACATTTCCAACAGAAAGAAAAGAACTAGCTGGGTGACTGTTGTTGATATGGCCTTTTTTTTTTTTTTAATTCAGCTGCAGCACACGTCTTTGTCACGTGTGGGATTTTGGCATGTGGGATCTCCTTCCCTGACCAGGGATCAAATTCAGACCCCCTGCATTAAGAGCACTGAGTCTTAACCGATGGGCCTCCAGGGAAGTCCCTTGATATGATTTTGTTAAAGCTCTGAGTATAATGCAGTTAATTTGCAGACTGGAAATGCTGATATAACCACATTTCAGTGTTCCCACTCTTAGATAGACATCTTTGCCATTTTTAGCATAGTTGTTATTCCTAGAATTCAGGGCTACCAAAAAAAAAAAAAAGCTCCCTTTTGCTGATGAGAAAATAAACCACACACACTTAAGCCTAGGTCAGAAGATGACACATGCCTGCAAGCATGATCGGTCCTGCAGCTTTCACAGACCACCCTCTGACACTCGAGCTTCTCAGAGATGCTCTTGTCTTAGAGACAAAGAAGAGCGCGACCAGCAGCCCAAGTGGCCCAGGACTGAGGGGGGCCCGGGACCCAGGACTTTCAGTGGCAAAGTCAGAAAACTCAGGGCAAACCAAGATGGATTAAGTCAGAAAACTCAGGGCAAACCAAGATGGATTGGTCACCTTACCTCCACTCCATCTCACACGCCGGGTCCTGAGCAGGTCATTCCCAAGACCGGCCAACCTCGGAAAATGCATTCGGACATCCAGGCACGTCCTCCAACCTCTCCACCCTCCTCCCAGCCCTCTCTGCTGCTGGAGCCCCGAGCCTCTTCTCTGACACCATCTGACTCACTTGCCCAAGCAGGTGTCCGAGAACGTGGTGGGATTTCAGCCCCCAGGAGGCTTGTGTTCTGTAAACGATAGGTGAGCAAGCAGGTTTTGAAGTCAGGTGATACGGTAATGTCTGTGGACTCAGCTCCATCACGTTAGCCAGGATCCTCAGCATCCCCACTGTTTTCTTTGGGAACCACACAGCAGACCCTGTCCTGGATAAATTCCATGACCATCTCTGCAGCTTCACTTGTAACAGAGAAAAACCACAGCTACCAGGAGTGGTCTCACCTTAAATCAGGGCTCCTCATCCTTGACCAGCCCTCCGGCTGCCTGGGGACCCCGACGTGGTTCTCCCTGAAGCTCTCCCTGGCTCTCATATACAGTTGTCTCCAGGGCCGTCCACAGTCGTCAGCCCCTGGGAGCCCATCCCCTCAACCGCCTCACTCTCAGCTAAAAAGGAAAAGAGTGCTTCCCGGAGAACCATCAAATAAACACAACCTCGATCACAGAATTGTCTCTTCCTCCATTGCTCCCCCTCTCTGAACACTCTCTGCAGCTGGGTGAGTTTTATGGATGCAAGTGTGAGCAAAGCTAGGTTGATGGGGGATAGTAGCAAGTGCCATGGAGGAGGGTCAGACAAAGGGGAGTTTAGAGTGTCTTTAAGAGCAGGGGCTTAAAGGGGTAAGCCGAGGGGCTTCCCTGGCGGCTCCGTGGTAAACGGTCCGCCAATGCAGGGGACACAGGGTTAGAGATGAAGGCGTCATATGTCTCATATTTTCATGCGCATGCTGGTCATCTGCCCACGTGTCAGCCTCCTCAGTGAGGCTGCGAGCCACTCCAGGGGCTGATTAACACGCCAGCCGTTTGTGGCTCATGGTTAAGTGCTTGGCAGGTGGTAAATGATCTGTGGGCTGTGGGCCTGAGCCCCTACCTTTCAGTCACACGTATTCTTTCCTCCTCCCCCAGCTCTGGCTCTCCTCCTAGCCTGTGTGTCCTCGCGGAGGTCGTCCATCCTGACCATTTCCAGATGAGCCTCTGACCCACCCTCGCAGAGCTTCTGACAAAGCAGTTAGTCCCAACAGCTGCGCAAAGAACCGTCGCGCCCCCTGGTGACTAGATCGGGAAACTTCACCTTGTTTAGACCGGACTCCTGACGGAGGAAGAACCTAGAATGTATATAGTCCAGGCCAATTCCCAGAGGCACCAGCCACGCGCACTGAGTGCTCTGCACTCACTTGGAAAATACAGTGTTTTCCTGCATGTGATGGCAGGACAAACACAAATACTTTGACATTTGGATAGTGATATTTTCATTGATAATTAATTATTAATTACCTGGTGGCTCAGAAGGTAAAGAATCCACCTGCAAGGCAACAGACCTGGGTTCGATCCTTGGTTTGGGAAGATCCCCTGGAGGAGGAAATGGCAACCCACTCCAGTGTTCTGGCCTGGAGAATCCCATGAACGGAGGAGCCTGGTGGTCTATAGTCCTTAGGGTCTCAAAGAGTCAGACATGACTGAGTGACTAACACTTTCACTTTTAAATTATTTATTTCTATTTTAGTTATTTATAAATAATTAGCTAACTGCAATGGAGAAGGCAATGGCACCCCACTCCAGTGCTCTTGCCTGGAAAATCCCATGGACGGAGGAGCCTGGTGGGCTGCAGTCCATGGGGTCACTAAGAATCGGACACGACTGAGTGACTTCACTTTCACTTTTCATTTTCATGCATTGGAGAAGGCAATGGCACCCCACTCCAGTACTCTTGCCTGGAGAATCCCAGGGATGGGGGAGCCTGGTGGGCTGCCATCTATGGGGTCACACAGAGTCGGACACGACTCTAGCAGCAGCTAACTGCAGCAGTTACTATAATTTAACTCATCCTGTGAGCTAGGTATTTTATATACTTTTTAAGAAATCTCTTTTAGTTTCTATATCCACCCTGCAAGGAAGGAAAAGACTTCAGTTTTCTGTGTGGGAAATCTGTTCAGTAAGCAGTTCTCAGACCAGCGTTCCTGGAAACTAGGACCAGGTAGGAGGCCCAGTGAGTACTAAATCCAGGACCAGCTGAGGACTGACACCAGCCTCCTCTCCCTCTTCTCAATGCATGGGTGTGCAGGGAGGGGATTGGAGGAGAGCCAGGTGGATCTCCATAGTTTTTCTTCTCTGCCTTCTTTCCGTGGCCCCAGGTGAGTGGCTATTCTGGGTGTACCCTCAGGCTGGGGGGGGGGGCAGGTGCAAAGACAGTGGAGAAGTTACTAAGTGCTCTGTTCGCTCTTCACAAGCTGGACCTGGTTTAGTAGCCTACCAACCGTGGGATGTAGAGAATTCTCTCTAATTGCCAAGTGAGAAAACCTGAACAGAGCCCAACTAGTAAACGGTGATGAAAAAGGAAATCATTAACGGGATTTTCCTGGTGGCCCTGTGGTTAAGAATCCACCTGCCAAGGCAGGGGACACGGATTTGATCCCCAATCCAGGAAGATTCCAGAGAAGACAATGGCAAGCCACTCCAATACTCTTGCCTGGAAAATCCCATGGATGGAGGAGCCTGGTGGGCTGCAGTCCATGGGGTCGCTACAAGTCAGACATGACTAAGCGACTTCACTTTCACTTTTCACTTTCGCGCATTGGAGAAGGAAATGGCAACCCACTCCAGTGTTCCTGCCTAGAGAATCCCAGGGATGGGGAAGCCTGGTGGGCTGCCGTCTATGGGGTCGCACAGAGTCAGACACAAATGAAGCAACTTAGCAGTAGCAGCATCCGGGAAGATTCTACATGTCATGGAGAAACTACACCGGTATGCCGCAACTCGCGAGCCTGGGAGGCGCAGCTGCTGAAGCCTGAGCACTGAGAGCCTGTACTCCACAACCGGAGAAGCCAGCACAGTGAGAAGGTCTCACACCACAACAAGGAGTAGCCCTCTGCTCTCCACAACTAGGAAAAGCCTGAGCAAAGCAAAGACCCAGCGCAGCCAAAAAAATAACACAAAAACAGAGAGAGAAACCCAAAAAACATTATAAGAAATGCCTAAACAGAAACTCTTATGGTAAAAAGCGAAGAAGTAAAGACCCTCTTGATGAAAGTGAAAGAGGAGAGTGAAAAAGTTGGCTTAAAACTCAAAATTCAGAAAACTAAGATCATGGCATCTGGTCCCATCACTTCATGGCAAATAGATGGGGAAAGAATAGAAACAGTGACAGACTTTATTTTGGGGGGCTCCAATCACTGCAGATGGTGACTGTGCCTTGAAATTAAAAGATGCTTGCTCCTTGGAAGAAAAGCTATGAGCAACCTAGACAGCATGTTTAAAAGCAGAGACATTACTTTGCCAACAAAGGTCCATCTAGTCAAAGCTATGGTTTTCCCAGTAGTCATGGATGGATGTGAGAGTTGGACCATAAAGAAAGCTGAGCACCAAAGAATTGATGCTTTTGAACTGTGGTGTTGGAGAAGACTCTTGAGAGTCCCTTGGACTGCAAGATCAAGCCAGTCAATCCTAAAGGAAATAAACCCTGAATATTCATTGGAAGGACTGATGGCTGAAGCTGAAACTCCAATACTTTGACCACCTGATTCGACGAACTGACTCTTTGGAAAAGACCCTGATGCTGGGAAAGATTGAGAGCAGGAGAAGGGGACAACAGAGGATGAGATGGTTGGATGGCATCACCGACTTGATGGACGTAAGTTTGAGTAAGCTCCGGGAGTTGTGGATAACAGGGAAGCCTGGCGGTGGTGCAGGTCCTGGGGTCGCAAACAGTCAGACCCGACTGAGCGACTGAACGGAAACAGAAACCTCAATTACATAGAGCCAGGTGACCAGAAGAGGGCGCTCTCACGCTGTGGGAGAAAGCTGCCCTACAGGATAGGAGAAAGTCTCTGAGTACAGCTGAGCCAATGGATATCCATGGGCTCTTTGTTTAGCCCTCAGAGCTTCCTTTTCCCACTCCGAAAGAATTCTTCCTTTGCTGTGCAGGGGCTTGCACTTGCTCCCCAGGGTCGCAGACCCCAGACTATGTTTCTCTGCTGATCCCTGTGCGTGCTCAGTCATGGCCGACTCTTAGGGACTCCATGGACCATAGCCAGACAGACTCCAGTGTCCATGGGACTTCCCAGGCAAGACTACTGGACTGAGTTGCCACTTAATACCCCCCCGCTTTTTTTTTTTTTTGCTGGAGAAACAGCTGACCTTTGTTTAGGTCAGCAGTGGCACCCATGTGAGCCCAGACCTCCAAGTCCATGCTCTGAACCACCACCCAAGAGGCTTCCTCAGGCTCTTTGTGTCTTTTTCAGTATCAAATTGTGATTCACATTTTAATTTTGATTCAATAATACTTCCAAGAACAGTAACTCAAGTGTGGACTCACAGCCTCCAGCCAGGCAGTAGGGGATTTTGCCATCTTCCCGGCCCCCAGCCCCACCTTCCCAGCCTCCCACTTCCTCAGATCTTCCAGCTTCTTCTTGACCAAGGTCCTGCATTAAAGCCCTCTTTACTTGAAATACCTGGAGTGATTGAATGCTGCCTGACTTGCCTTTCAACATAAAAGAAACGTTTGTGCCATTGATCTCTGAGTTTCTCATGCAAGAAAAAGGCCTTTGTTCTGTCCTGACTGTGTCTGACATTTCCTAATTTATCATATAATATTCTAATAAACCTTTGTTCTGAACTTATAGGAATGCCACTGTTTATAGGCAGTTTAAAAGGATTTTGTAGTTGACCTAAAAAAAGTTCCCAAAAGTGTCTGAAAATAATAAAAGAGGGATTTTTGTTTATTTGTTTTCTAACATAGCAGGGTTTTTGTCTTTTGTTTGTCTTTTAAATGTATGTAATTTCTTAGATGGCAAAGGACAGGGAAGCCTGGCATGCTGCAGTTCATGGTGTTGCAAAGAGTCAAACACTGTTTAGCCACTCAACTACAAATTTCTTTTTTTAGATTTTTTTTAATGTGAAGTGAAGTCACTCAGTTGTGCCCGACTCTGCAACCCCTTGGACAGTAGCCTGCACCAAGCTCCTCCGTCCATGGGATTTTCTAGGCAAGAGTACTGGAGTAGGTTGCCATTTCCTTCTCCAGGGGATCTTCCCGACCCAGGGATCGAACCCAGGTCTCCTGCATCGTAGACAGACGCTTTACCATCTGAGCCACCAGGGAAGTGGATCATTTACAAAATCTTTTGTTGAATTTGTTACAATATTGTTTTTGTTTTTATGTTTGTTTTTGGGCCATGAGGCATGTGGGATCTCAGCTCCCAGAGCAGCTATTGAACCTGCACCTCTTGCATTAAAGGGTGGTCCTAAGCACTGGATCACCAGGGAAGTCCCTAGAAGTTATTTTTAAATAAAAATTGTACTCATGGTATCCTTCTGGAATGTAGCTGTGATTTTTAAATTTTTGAATAAAGACTCAATTCTCTCTCCAGACACAATACTGAGAAAGGAAAACGGCCCTGTCCTTGCCCTGAATCTGGCTGGCACACTAGACCTAGGGTCAGTTGCAAACTTAACTGGCAACATTTCTCCCAAGATCATGCTAGAAATGTAAAACGTCATAACCAACCCCTTTTTGAGTGACTTCTGATTTCTCAGTGAGAAATCATGTTCTAAATTCAGCAGCTGTCAGAACCTTTGATGTTTGAAGTCTAATCAGTAATGTTACCGCAAAATTGGGCTCATTTCTTGGTGAGTGTCAAGCCAAAAGGCACAACGAAGCCAGAGATGGGGAGAAGGAAGGATGGGAAAGAAGGAATTTATTACCTGCAACAAATAAGGAAAACACTGGGTATCTTTCCCAAAGCAGTGCCTCCCCAAATCGAGATGATTTTAAGCTAAAGGGGACATGCCCATGCATGAGGGGCTTGAGTAGAGGAGAATTCGCAAAGAATTGGGGCAAAGGTCAACAGAGTCCAGGCTTTAGTAGATAAAAGTCAAGGGTCAGAAAAAGTTACATCATCATCTCCAGTCTATCAGTTCCATCGCTCAGTCGTGTCCGACTCTTTGTGACCCCATGAAATGAAGCACGCCAGGCCTCCCTGTCCATCACCAACTCCTGGAGCTTGCTCAAACTCATGTCCAACCAGTTGGTGATGCCATCCAGCCATCTCATCCTCTGTTGTCCCCTTCTCTTCCTGCCTTCGATCTTTCCCAGCATTAGGGTCTTTTCCAATGAGTCAGTTCTTCGCATCAGGTGGCCAAAGTATTGGAGTTTCAGCTTCAACATCAGTCCCTCCAGTGAATATTCAGGGTTGATGTCCTTTAGGAATGACTGGTTTGATCTCCTTGCTGTCCAAGGGACTCTCAAGAGTCTTCTCCAAAACCCAGTTGAAAAGCATCAATTCTTCAGCGCTGAACTTTCTTTACAGTGCAACTCACATTCACATATGACTACTGGAAAAACCATAGCTTTGACTAGATGAACCTTTGCCTTTGCTGGCTTTTTAACATGCTGTCTAGGTTGGTCATAGCTTTTCTTCCAAGGAGCAAGCATCTTTTAATTTCATGGCTGCAGTCACCATCTGCAGTGATTTTAGAGCCCAAGAAAAGAAAGTCTGTCATTGTTTCTGTTGTTTCCCCGTCTACTTGCCATGAAGTGATGGGACCAGATGCCATGATCTTAGTTTTTTGAATATTGAGTTTTAAGCCAGCTTTTTCACTCTCCTCTTTCACTTTCATCAAGGGCTATTTAGTTCTTCTTCACTTTCTGTCATAAGGGTGGTGTCATCTGCATATCTGAGGTGATTGATATTTTTGCCGCCAATCTTGATTCCAGCTTGTGCTTCATCCAGTGCAGCATTTCACATAATGTCCTCTGCGTATAAGTTAAATAAGCAGGGTGACAATATCCAGCCTTGACATACTTCTTTCCCAGCTTGGAACCAGTTGGTTGTTCCATGTCTGGCTCTAGCTGTTGCATCTTGATCTGCACACAGGTTTCTCAGGAGGCAGGTAAGGAGGTCTGCCTTCTCATCTCTTTAAGAAATTTCCACAATTTGTTGTGATCCACACAGTCAAAGGATTTAACATAGTCAATGAAGCAGAAGTAGATATTTTTCTGGAATTCTCTTGCTTTTCCTGTGATCCAATGGATGTTGGCAATTTGATCTCTTGTTCCTACGCCTTTTCTAAATCTAGCTTGAACATCTGGAAGTTCTCGGTTCACGTACTGTTGAAGCCTAGCTTAGAGAATTTTCGGCATTACTTTGCTAGCAAGTGAGTTGAGGTTGCTCCGACTCTGCGGCCCTGTGGACTCTGTCCATGGGATTTTCCAGGCAAGAGTACTGGAGTGGGTTGCCAATGTGAGATGAGGGTAATTGTGCAGTAGTTTGAGCATTCTCTGACATTGCCTTTCTTTGGGACTGGAATGAAAACTGACCTTTTTCAGTCTTGTGGTCACTGCTGAATGTTCCAAATTTGCTCATCTTATCCTGTGAGAACTCCAAAACTGCAACTCGCTGCTGAACAACCATGAACAGGAGAATGTTGGATCCCACCAAAAAACGATACCCCAACCCTTAAGGCAAAGGAGAAGCCCCAACAAGATGGTAGGAGGGGCAAAATTGCATTTAGAATCAAAGCCCATACCCTCCAGAACCTTGTGTGCACCAGGACCCAGAGACCCCACAAGAGACTGAGCCAGACCTGCCTTTGAGTGTTTGAGTGTCTCCTGCAGAGGCAGAGGTCAGCAGTGGCCTGCCTCGGGGAGGGGTTCTGGCTGCAGTAGACCTGGGAAGCGCAGCGTGTGGCATGAGTCGTCTTGGAGAAAGTCTCCATTAGCCCCACCAAAGTGCACAAGCAGACAGCCCACAAACTGGAGAGGTTCCAGTTGATCCGGTGGTTGAGCACTCAAGGAGGGAGGGGTTTAAATTGTGCAAAACAGCTCAAGACAGCTTCAGGTTAATCTTTACCATTGAAAGAGAACTTGGAGTCTTTACAACTGATTTATTATCTTTGTTATTGTTATTTCTGTTGCCTGATAACAGCTGCTTGTTCTTTGTTCCTGTAAGATCAGTATTACTGAGACCTGTTCAAGGGCAAGCATTGTGACCAGGCTTAGATCACAAAATGGCTTAGACCTGGGACTTCCCTGGTGGTCTAGTGGATAAAACCTCAAGCTCTCGGCACATAGTTCACTCCCTGGTCAAGAAACTAAGATCCTAAAATAAATAAATAAAAAGAGAAAAAAATTTGAAAAAGCAAAACAAAAAAGAACTAAGACCCTCCATGCCACATTGTGCAACCAAAAAGTAGTAGAAGACCAAATATACATATATTTTTAAATGGCTTAGACCTAAAATGGGGCTTCTCTGGTGGCTCAGATGGTAAAGAATATGCCTGCAATGCAGGAAACCCAGGTTCGATCTCTGGGTTGAGAAGATCCCCTGGAGAAGGGAATGGCAACCCACTCCAGTATTCTTGCCTGGAGAATCCCATGGACAGAGGAGCCTGGTGGGCTATAGTCCTTGGGGTCATGAAGAGTTGGACATGACTGAGCCAAAGACACTTAAGACCTAAAATGGCTTTTCTTGTGTCAAACCGCAACGTCTAGGGGACTTCCCTGGCACTTTCAATGCAGGGAGCACAGGTTCAGTCCCTGGCTGGGGAACTAGGGTCCCGCATGCTGAGTGGTGCAGCCGAAAACAAAGCTGCCTCTGGTTCTTTTTCTCCAGGAACCCACCACCTTCTCTGCTTATAGTAGGAAGGAAATATTCCACTTTGCCTGGAAGATCTATGTCTTTAACATAGAAAGTAGCCTCTATTTCCAACCCCAATGCAGGCTCCAAACGTAAGTCTTTATAGGAAAGACCTTGTGTTGGTATCTTGACTTGTCATTTCCAAGAAACAGGGCCCTAAGTCCACTTTGCAGTTTAGACCCAAAGCTGACCCCTGTATGCCTCGTTGAGGCTACCCAAACATTGCTTCATTTAAATTTGACTCCTTTCTCCCTATATCACATAATAACTTGGTCTCTTTCTTTCACTGATGAAATGCCTTAGGCTCTGCTGGAATGCAGTCTCCCTTCCCAGGAGCCGGTAAACCGGTCGGCCTTGGGGTTAGTCCTCAGGGCACTGGCTGAGGGAACTCGGTGACGCCATCCAAGCATCTCATCCTCTGTCGTCCCCCACTCCTCTTGCCCTCAACCTTCCCCAGCATCAGGATCTTTCTTTTCTAATGAGTCGTCTCTTCATATCAGATGGTTGGATGGCATCATCGACTCCACGGACATGAGTCTGAACAAACTCCAAGAGATAATGAACGACAGGGGAGCCTGGCGTGCTGCAGCCCATGGAGTGACAAACAGCTGGACATGACTTATTTACTGAACAACAACAACATGAATCGAATCCACATGCAACTGATTTGTAAGCTATCATGCTAACTTATTAATGTTCAGTTCAGTCGCTCAGTCGTGCCCGAATCTTTGTGACCCCATGAACCACAGCACACCAGGCCTCCCTGTCCATCAGCAACTCCCGGAGCTTACTCAAACTCATGTCCATTGAGTCGGTGATGCCATCCAGCCATCTCATCCTCTGTCGTCCCCTTCTCCTCCTGCCCTCAATCTTTCCCAGCATCAGGGTCTTTTCCAATGAGTCAGATCCTCACATCAGGTGGGCAAAGTATTGGAGTTTCAGCTTCAAAATCAGTCCTTCCAATGAACACCCAGGACTGATCTCCTTTAGGATGGACTGGTTGGGTCTCCTTGCAGTCCAAGGGACTCTCAAGAATCTTCTCCAGCACCACAGTTCAAAAGCATCAATTCTTCGGCGCTTAGCTTTCTTTATAGTCCAACTCTCACATCCATACATGACCACTGGAAAAACCATAGCCTTGACTAGACGGACCTTTGTTGACAAAGTAATGACTGCTTTTTAATATGCTGTCTAAGTTGGTCACAACTTTCCTTCCAAGGAGTAAAGCGTCTTTTAATTTCATGGCTGCAGTCACCATCTGCAGTGATTTTGGAGCCCGCTAGATCATGCATATATAACCTAAATCAAATCCCTTATGATTATACAGTGGAAGTGAGAAATAGATTTAAGGGCCTAGATCTGACAGACAGAGTGCCTGATGAACTATGGAATGAGGTTTGTGACATTGTACAGGAGACAGGAATCAAGACCATCCCCAAGAAAAAGAAATGCAAAAAAGCAAAATGGCTGTCTGAGGAGGCCTTACAAATAGCTGTGAAAAGAAGAGAAGCCAAAAACAAAGGAGAAAAGGAAAGATATACCCATTTGAATGCAGAGTTCCGAAGAACAGCAAGGAGAGATAAGAAAGCCTTCCTCAGTGATCAATGCAAAGAAATAGAGGAAAACAATAGAATGGGAAAGACTAGAGACCTCTTCAAGAAAATTAGAGATACCAAGGGAACATTTCATGCAAAGATGGGCTCAATAAAGGACAGAAATGGTAGGGACCTAACAGTAGCAGAAGATATTAAGAAGAGGTGGCAAGAATACATAGAAGAACTGTACAAAAAGATCGTCATGACCCAGATAATCATGATGGTGTGATCACTAACCTAGAGCCAGACATCCTGGAATGTGAAGTCAAGTGGACCTTAGGAAGCATCACTGTGAACAAAGCTAGTGGAGGTGATGGAATCCCAGTTGAGCTATTTCAAATCCTGGAAGATGATGCTATGAAAATGCTGCACTCAATATGCCAGCAAATTTGAAAAACTCAGCAGTGGCCACAGGACTGGAAAAGGTCAGTTTTCATTCCAATCCCAAAGAAAGGCAATGCCAGAGAATGCTCAAACTTATTAATGTTAAAAGAATAAAATAGTTGTAGTACACTGTAATCATTGGTTTTGATATTAGAACTATAAGGTTTGAAGAAGCCAAGTTAGAGAGCAATACTGCAAGGTAAGCCTGATGGCAAAGGAAGATGGAGGCGGTGGGGAGACTTTCTGGATCTTTGAGATGCCATGAGCAGGTGTGCGAAGCTTCTGCAGAGGAGAGGGAGCCAAGATTCTGGCATCTTCTTTCTGGCAAGTGGAGATAGGGCGGCTGCCATCAGAACACTGACTTAGCCTTAGTAATACCTCTGTTTCTCTCTTTCTGTTGTGTGGTAGCCAGTTAAGAAGAATTTTGATCTTGCTATACTTTTCCTTTATTTGTTCAATAAACATTTATTAAGTATGAGCATGGCAATTGTACTGGGTATTGGGACTACAGTGCTGAATAAGGCACAAGCCTTCTCTTCACTTGCAGTGATAATGTAAAATATATACATAAATGGCTAGACTCTATCTCTAGAAGATTCCACTCTCTGCTTTCTTATCTTCATCCTCCAGGGGCCCCACATGGATGAGCCTTGCCAACTGGTTTTACCACACGTTCCTGGGTTTAGTTGCAGTTGGGCTCCCAGTGGTCTTCAGAAATCTGTTTGCCCATATCCAGTTGACTCGGAGTCTCATTCCCCAGCAGCTGTTTCAGTTCTTTCCTTTATCCTCAAAACCCAACACCTGCCCCATCCCAGTCTCTGGTGACCTCACTTTCCGTCCTCTTGAGAAATGTGAGTTGCCCACTGAGAATGCCTTCGGCTTCCTAATCTGTCTTTGGATCCAAACTTGCCATTTCATCCTCTCCTGTGATGAAAGAAGGTGTATATCCCTTTTCTTCTAAGCTTGTCAATCCCACTCTTTTTGCAACTTTTTGCAGACCTGACCAATCACTCACTCACTCTAACCTCCACCCTCTATCTCCACTTGTCCCTGGTTCTGTCTCCTCAGCCTACACACATTCCCAGGTCCCCCACTCCAAGAAAGAAAATGTTTCCCTCAATCCTACATTGTTGTTTAGTTGCTCAGTCATGTCTGACTCTTTTCAGCTCCTTGGACTGTAGCCCACCAGCTCCTCTGTCCATGGGATTTCCCAGGCAAGAATACTGGAGTGGGCTGCCATTTCCTTCTCCAGGGGAACTTCCTGACCCAGGGATTGAACCAGCATTACCAGTCTTGCTTCTCCTCAAGTGACTTAAAAGGGTATATATACTTACAGCCCCCACTATTGCAGTCAATAATGTCCTTGCGGTCTTCTTCCTTCCAATGCCTCTTCATTCTCTTGCCCTTCCCAACCACTACTCCTTCCCCTCAAGGTCTTCTACATTCTCTTATCAAATAGTCTCCTTTGCTGGGCATTTCAGTCCTCATGGCTCCCTTATCATCTTTATGCCTTCACCTCTCGAATTAGGATCCGAGACCTCACCTCTGTCTCTAGCTGCTGACCTACATTTCCAGGGCACATGTCTTCATGAGTGACTTGCCAAGGACCTCAAACTCAATCCAAGCCAAACCAGTTCTTCCTGCTGCTTTCTCTACCTTTGCTTGGCACTGTCATCCTTCCAAGCACCCTTTCTTTCCCTTGTTGTTCGTACTTGAGCAGTTTTAAGACCTATAAATACTGCCTCAATCATAGCTCTTTATACACCGTCATTACTCTCAGATCCCGCTGCCAATACCCTTGTTCAGTCCATCCTATTGGTCTCTTATTCTTTAAATAGTCCCTTAGTCTCTTTCACTCCAGTCTCATCCTCTTTAGATGTCTGTTCCTCAAAGATCTGAGGTTAATCTTCTAAATGAAAGTAGAATCATGTCACTTCCTGGTTTAAAAAAAAATGTCAGTGGGTCCCTCTTGTCTACCAACTCAAGGGTAAACTTCATGGTATGGAATACAAGTCCTGTGTAACTTGGCCTCAAATACATTCTGACCTTCAGTCAGTTCAGTTCAGTCGCTCAGTCGTGTCCGACTCTTTGCGACCCCATGAATCGCAGCACGCCAGGCCTCTCTGTCCATCACCAACTCCCGGAGTTCACTCAAACTCACGTCCATCAAGTCGGTGATGCCATCCAGCCATTTCATCCTCTGTCGTCCCCTTTTTCCTCCTGCTCCCGATCCCTCCCAGCCTCTGGGTCTTTACATGAGATTATTATATTAACTTGACTGGTAATTATTTCACAATGTATATCGAATCACCATATTATACAATATACATCAATACCATATACATCATACACCATATACAGCAATTTTCATTTGTCGGTTACGCCTCAATAAAGCTGAAAAAAATATTTTTCTCCCTAAAAGTTGTTTTTCAACATCATTCAAATTTTAGTTCGTATTCACTGCTTCCTTTAAGCATCACCAGATTTTTCCACCAGAAAGTTCTCTTATTATTTGGAGCTTCCCCAATACCTACTACAACTTACCCAGTAATGAGACATAGAAAAATGTGCATCCTATCCCTGCTACTCAGTTGTAAATAATTTTGTATCTGATCTATCTTTGCATCTTCCCGTACAGTGCCTCATGGACTTTGCTGGTGACTCAGTGCTCAAGAATCCGCCTAATGAAGGAGACATGGGTTTAGTCCCTGGGTTGCGAAGATCCTCTGGAGGAGGAAACAGCAACCCACTCCAGTGTTCTTGCCTGGAGAATCCCATGGACAGAGGGGCCTGGTGGGCTACAGTACATGGGGTTGAAAAGAGTGGGACACGATTTAACACCTAAACAACAGCAATAGGGTGCCTCATGCAAAGTGTGGTCCCTATCACTAAGCACACTACTCAGTTCAGCTGAATTTTTTTCTTTTTATGTCAAAACTTTTTTTTAATAAGGGAAACAGTAGATTGATTTACCCTCTGGCACAAGCCCCTTGTCCCTTGGCAGACCATTGACAAGCAGCTTACTGACTGGCACCAGTCCATATACAGGTAGGACTGCCCTGGGACATAGTATCTTCTAATGCATATTTTAAATGAGTAAGTATTCTGGTCAATGGGCAGTCTTACTCCTCTCTATTAAAAGTCATTATCGATAATCTTATTCACTAGTTTTCACTGAGTGTCACATGCTAGTTCCCTATCTGTATTAGTTTCCTGTCATTTTTTTTTCATCGCTTCTTGATATAGACTCTTTCATCTTGGCAAGTTAACATGAAGATAAGTTTATCAAATGTAATACACAGAGAAAGAAAACTTCTGGATTAGCCAATTAAGGACCCCTGAAAGCCAAATCTCCACAAAAGCAATAAAAACACTCCCAGGAAACAGTCCAAATCAACTTTTCAGATCTGTGGAAGTTAGCCAAAGTTTTGCAACAATCTGAAAGGCATTAATTCAAGAAAAATGGCCAAATCTCCATGAGAACAGCAAGCTTTGTGGGTTTTTTGACACACCCTGCCTCCATCCCTGTCTCCCGAGCTCCAGAGTTTAAAACCAACCTTGGGAACTTCCCTGGTGGTGCGGTGACTAAGAACGTGCCTGCCAATGCAGGGAACGTGGGTTCAATCCTTGGTCCTAACAGATTCCATGTGCCAAGATTCCACATGTATCAGAGCAACGAAGCCCACGCGCCGCAACTGCTGAAGCTCGTGCGCCTAGACCCTGAGCTCCACAAGAGAAGCCTGTGCACCACAACAGAGACACGGCCTTGCTCTCCACAACAGGGGAAAACTCCAGCATGGCAATGAAGACCCAGTGCCACCAAAAATAAATAAATAAATAATTTAGAAAAGGAAACTCAGCCTGGGACTTTCCTGGCATCCAGTGGTTAAGCCTCTGAGCTTTCACGGCAGGGGCATGGGTTCCATCCCTGGTTGGAGAACTAAGATCCCACATACCTCACAGCACAGTAGCACATAAATTGTAAAAATCTGCTATTGCACATTTACAAAAGGTTAAAAAAAAAAAACTGCCTTGCAATTGTAATAGTCATGAAAACCAGTAATCTAGCAACCAGCTCAGTCTAGCATGATGGGCTCAGAGCTCCCAATAATGCCCCATTCCCAGAGAACTGCATTATTTGAGCTGTCTGGAAGTTCCCTGGAAACACAATAGAGTTTATCTTTGTTTGACCTCATTCAGAGCTTGTTTACTGGGACTAGCCTTTCCCTAGGGATATTTGTTTAAAATAACCAGCAGTTTTTAGATTTTTCAGCTGCCTGAGGTAGTATTGTATGTACTTATGTACATCAGTATTGTATGAATCCAGGCTTCAACAATACGTAAACCAAGAACTTCCAGATGTTCAAGAAAAGCCATAGGAACAAGAGATCAAATTGCCAACATACAGTCAATCATAGAAAACGCGAAAGAATTCCAGAAAAACATCTGCTTCTGCTTTATTGACTACACCAAAGACTTTGACTGTGTGGATCACAACAAACTGTGGTAAATTCTCCCAGAGATGGGAAGGCAGACCACCTTACCTGCCTCCTGAGAAACCTGCATGCGGATCAAGATGCAACAGCTAGAAGCAGACATGGAACAATGGACTGGTTCAAAATTGGGAAACGAGTACGTCAAGCCTGCATACTGTCACCCTGCTTATTTAACTTCTATGCAGAATACATTATGCGAAATGCCAGGCTGGATGAAGCACAAGCTGGAATCAAGATTGCTGGGAGAAATATCAATAACCTCATATATGCAGATGACACCACCCTCATGGCAGAAAGCAAAGAAGAACTAAAGAGCCTCTTGATGAAAGTGAAAGAGGAGAGTGAAAAAGTTGGCTTAAAATTCATTTCATGCCAGTCACAATGGCTGCAATCCAAAAGTTTACAAGCAATAAATGCGGAAGAGGGTGTGGAGAAAAGGGAACCCTCTTACATTGTTGGTGGGAATGCAAACTAGTACAGCCACTATGGAGAACAGTGTGGAGATTCCTTAAAAAACTGGAAATAGAACTGCCTTATGACCCAGCAATCCCACTGCTGGGCATACACACCAAGGAAACCAGAATTGAAAGAGACACGTGTTCCCCAATGTTCATCGCAGCACTGTTTATAATAGCCAGGACATGGAAGCAACCTAGATGTCCATCAGCAGATGAATGGATAAGAAAGCTGTGGTACATATACACAATGGAGTATTACTCAGCCATTAAAAAGAATACATTTGAATCAGTTCTAATGAGGTGGATGAAACTGGAGCCGATTATACAGAGTGAAGTAAGCCAGAAAGAAAAACACCAATACAGTATTCTAACGCATATATATGGAATTTAGAAAGATGGTAATGATAACCCTGTATGCGAGACAGCAAAAAAGACACAGATGTATAAAACAGTCTTTTGGACTCTATGGGAGAGGGAGAGGGTGGGATGATTTGGGAGAATGGCATTGAAATATGTATAATATCATAAATGAATTGCCAGTCTATGTTCGATGCAGGATACAGGATGCTTGGGGCTGGTGCACTGGGATGACCCAGAGGGATGGTATGGGGAGGGAGGTGGGAGGGGGGTTCAGGATGGGGAACATGTGTACACCCGTGGCAGATTCATGTTGATGTATGGCAAAACCAATACAATATTGTAAAGTAATTAGCCTCCAATTAAAATAAATACATTTAAATTAAAAAAAATTCAACATTCAAAAGATGAAGATCATGGCATCCAGTACCATCACTTCATGGCAAATAGATGGGGAAACAATAGCAACAGTGACAGGCTTTCTTTTCTTAGACTCCAAAATCACTGCAGATGTTAACTGCAGCCATGAAATTAAAAGATGCTTGCTCCTTGGAAGAAAAGCTATGACCAACCTAGACAGCATATTAAAAAGCAGAGACATTACTTTGCCGGCAAAGGTCCATCTAGTCAAAGCTATGCTTTTTCCAGTAGTTATGTATGGATGTGAGAGTTGGACTATAAAGCAAATTGAGCACCAAAGAATTGATGCTTTTGAACTGTCGTGTTGGAGAAGACTCTTGAGAGTCCCTTGGACTCAAAGGGAATCCAACCAATCAATCCTAAAGGAAATGAACCCTGAATATTCACTGGAAGGACTGATGCTGAATCTGAAGCTCCAATACTTTGGCTACCTGATGCAAAGAACTGACTCTTTGGAAAAAACCCTGATACTGGGAAAGATTGAAGGCAGGAGGAGAAGGGGACAACAGAGAATGAGATGGTTGGATGGCATCACCAACTGGA
Organism: Oryx dammah; assembly: GCF_014754425.2. Lineage (NCBI taxonomy): Eukaryota > Metazoa > Chordata > Mammalia > Artiodactyla > Bovidae > Oryx > Oryx dammah. The sequence goes on along the minus strand of NW_024070209.1, from coordinate 6,226,017 downwards.
TGTACATGAGTTTGAGTAAGCTCCGGGAGTTGTTGATGGACAGGGAGGCCTGGCGTGCTGAAGTCCATGGGGTTGCAAAGAGTTGGACATGACTGAGTGATTGAACTGTACTGTACTGAAGTAGTATTAATAGTTGCAGCAAATAAAAAGCTGATCAAAAAACTTGAAAAGCTGATGAATTAAAGTATAGGGACTTTGAAAACCTCCAGCATATTCTTTTTTTCCCCCCTAACTTTTTATTTTGTATTGGAGTACAGCTGATTAATAAACAATGTTGTGATAGTTTCAGGTGAACATCAAAGGACTCAGCCATACATATACAGGTATCCATTCTCCCCTATACTCCTCTCCTATCCAGCTCCAGCATATTCTTGGGACTCTAAAGGTACATGCCTGCACAGAACTGAAAAGGCCCTGATCTCTCACCTACAATAACCTTGAGGCTTTGCACAACTCAGAAAGGAAAATTAAGGCAGAATTGTAAACTGTCTTCCGGAACACTGAAAAAAAAACATGCCCCATTGTGTACACAGAGCCCTTAAACAAAGGCTAGGAGATGTCATGATTCAAGGCACTTAAGAAAATCTCAGACCATTCTTTAACCAATATTCAGAAAATATAGCCCAAGGATTCTATATTTAGGAAAACTGTACTTCAAAAAAAAAATGTAGAAGCCATTAAGACATTGCAAGATAAACAAACAAAAAATTAGGAGAATGCATTTGTCAGAAAACCTGCTCTACAAGAAATTTAAAGAGGGTCCATTAGATTGAAATGAAAGAAAACTTTTAAAGTTCTCAATAAGTTTAAGATAACTGAAATCATGAGAAGTGTGTCCCCAAAATACAGTGGAATTAAATTAGAAGTTGTAACAGAAATAAATTTGGGAAATTCCCAAATATGTGGAAAATAGGCAACTCACTTCTAAATAACCTATGGGTCAAAAATTTAAAAAAAAAATAAGGAAAAATTAGAAAATAATTTGAAATGAATGAAAATAAAAATAAAATATACCCAAAACATATCAAACAGGATGCAGGTAGAGCTGTGCCTAGAGCAAAATTTATACCAGTAAATACCTTCTAAAAAAGAATAATCTTGAATCAATAACCTAAACTTTAACTCAGAAGAGATGAGCAAACTAAACCCAAAGCAAGCAGAAAGTAGTATGTAATGGAGCTTAAAACAGAAATAAACGAGAGAGAGAACAGGGGAAACGATAGAGAAAATCAATGCAAATAGGCTGTTTGAAAAGACGGAAAAAACTGACAAACATTCAGTTAGACTGACCAGAGAAAATGAACTCAAATTACTAAATCAGGAACAAGAGGTGACATTATTTCTAACCTTCCAGAAATAAAGAGTTCTAAGAGAATATTATGAACAATCGTTTGTCAACATAGATAACTAGATGAAACAGAAAAAGGCACTTTTCTCAGAAAGACAAATATAACAGTTATCTACAAAATGCTGCTATATTTATTTGCCTGTCCATAAACACATATGTTCAAAGACTAACTGAAAATTTAAGGAAGGGGATAAAACATTTTGAATATTGGTAAAAGAGCCTGTCATATGCCTCCTTTTTTTATGATTTGTTTTTTCTTGCCTTGCTGGGAATTCATTGCTTTGCTCTAGCTTTCTCTAGTTGCAGTGCACAGGCTTCTCCTTGCACGGCTTCTCTTGTGGTGGAGCACAGGCTCTAGGCATGCAGGCTTCAGTGGTTGCAGCATGCAGGCTCAGCAGTTGTGGTGCACAGGCCTAGGTGCTCCACAGCACATGGAATTTTCCCAGACCAGTAATCAAACCTATGTCCCCTGCGTGGCCAGGCTGATTCTTATCCACTGAGCCACCAGGGAAGTCCCTAGATGCCGTCCTTTATTTCATTTTGTTCTTAGGTTCCCCTCTAAAGGTACAAGTATTAGTCGTTCAGTTGTGTCTGACTCTGCAACCCCACGGACTGTAACCTGCCAGGCTCCTCTGTCCATGGAATTTTCCAGGCAAGCAACTGGAGTGGCTTGTCATTCCCTTCTCCAAAGGATCTTCCCGGCCCAGGGATTGAAACTGGGTCTCCTGCATTGCAGGCAGATTCTTTACCAGCTGAGCCACCAGGGAACCCCTAAAGGTACAAATGATTATCTAAATAGGATTAATGAAGGACAGTTGAAGAACCTTGCCTCTTCTTTTAAATGTCCTCAGAAAAGCCCCTCTTTATATAAATGAATTAATGTACTACTTGCTTCCAGAAAAGCAGTGCAACACACAAGCTTGGGAAAATGGAAGACTTTTTACCAGGATGAACTATGACATCTCGTAACAGGCTCTGCTAACACAAGGTATAATCATTGGATGACCTCGTATTAGGAATGCACTTAAGAACGTACAAATTGCAGGCTGCACTAGCAGCAAAGCCTTATACACACCCCTGTTTGTGGGCATTTAGCAACCATTTACAAATCTATGTGTTTATGAAGTTTGTAGGATGTCACAGACGCTTATTTCAGTAGGACAGAGAAAGGTTTATAGGTGTTTTGGTAAATATCCAACCTCACAATTTCTCACCATCTGGTAACCTATCTGTTTCATATACTGGTGCTAAATTTTCAGATGGTTGTAAGGCAAAGTTTCCATTGATCCATTTAGAAATATTTATTAGAGAATCATGGGCTGCCCAGGTGGCTCAACGGTAAAGAATCCTCCTGCCAATGAAGAAGACACAAGAGATATGGATTTGATCCCTGGGTTGGGAAGATCCCCTGGAGGAGAAAATGGCAATCCACTCCAGTATTCTTGCCTGGGGAATCCCCATGGACAGAGGGGTCTGGCAGGCTACGGTCCGTAGGGTTGCAAGAGTTGGACGTGACTGAAGTGACTTAACGCACGCACGAGCCTAGAGAGACCTCTTCTGTCTAGAAGCCACCAGAGGTTTTCAGATTGAATAAAGCAACTGGAAGTTCACCCTGGGGTGTGCGCCTCCAGGCTCTGTACCACCCACCTGGGGTCAGCCAGGCTGAGCTGTCACTGCATGCCCCAGGGAGCCCAGCAAAGCCTTGTCCTGTCCCACCAGGTGTGTGCTCTGTGCTCTCTTGACGTGCTCCTAACACCCCAAACCAAACCCAGAAGGCTTTGCAGACCTGGAGACCTAGGCTTCACTTAAGCTTCTAAGATTTGTTTTTCCACCAATGAAGTCAGACACGTGCATTAAAGAGAAGTTCTAAAATAGAGGAGTTTTTTTTACAATTTTTTTTTTGTTTGTTTGTTATTTTCTCAGTCATGTCCAAGTCTTTGCAACCCCCATAGACTGTAGGCCACCAGGCTCCTCTGTCCTTGGGATTCTCCAGGCAAGAATACTGGAGTGGGTGGCCATTTGTTCTTCCAGAGGATCTTCCCAACCCAGGGGTGGAACCCGGGTCTCCTGCACTGCAGGCAGATTCTTTACCATCTGAGTCACCAGGGAAACTCATAAAAATTTAAAAATTCATAGTGAAATAAAGCTAAATCCAGAAAATTTACTCAGAGAGGGCCTTCCCTAACAATCCAGTGATTAAGACTCCAAGCTTTCAATGCAGGGAGCATGGGTTTGATTTCTGGTTGGGGGCCTAAGGTCCCCCATATCACACAGCATGGCCAAAAAAAAAGAAAAAGAGAAAACTTACTCAGAGTAGTACCAACCATGAAAACAACTACTATTAACAACTACATGATTTCCGTTTAGGTCCTTTCCCAGACATACTCAGGCTGGGTCAAGGTGAATGTGTGTCTTGGAGAATTTTAGTAAGTTTGATTTATTCCTTCATTCATTCATCACTGTGAGTACACAAATCTAAAAGTCACAGCCCCTACCATCAGCAAGGTCCCTTGTCTAAGAAAGGGGGTTTGAAGCTTCTTTAGAAACTTTTTTAAATCTCAATGGAATTCTAATGTGCATACAGTCCACATAGAAATCAGATAAGTGATGCTTTCATTATGGAACCTAAATTTATAATTTCAAATTGGTAATATCTGTTCTGAAATACTAGTGGCTTCCCAGGTGGCAGTACAGGTAAAGAGCCCTCCTGACAATGCAGGAGACACAGGACTTGCAGGTTTGATCCCTGGATGGGCAAGATCTCCTGGAGAAAGGCATGGCAACCCACTCCAGTATTCTTGCCTGGAGAATCCCATGGAGAGAGAAGCCTGGTGGGCTACAGTCCATAGGGTCGCACAGAGTCCAACACAGCGGAAGCGACTTAGCAGGCAAGCACGTTGTGAAATCCTAGTTTGTTCTCCTATCAGTGACCACATTATCTCACACCCCTCCCCCACACAAGCAGGTCCAGGGCTTGGCTTTTCGTGGCCTTGGGAAGTTTGCAGAGCAGACAACAGAAGCTGTCCTAAAGCTCTTCCATCTTTTGAAGGGGTCCTCGCCAGTGTTACAGAAAGAGTGGTCCTCTGAGGAGCTGTGAGCTTGTTATAAATGTGAGCCCAGGGGTCCCACCAGGTCCCTGGAATCAGAATCTTTGTGGGAAATCTTGTGAGGACTTCCTCAGGCGATGAGCACACATATCAAGGTGAGGGAGCACACATATCAAGGTGAGGGAGCACACATATCAAGGTGAGGGGGCCACTGTGTTTGAGGAAAGGTAACAAAGTGGAGGAAGGAGGAAAGAAAGGAGCCAGGCTCCGGGGCAGGCCCCAGGAAGATGCTGAGACCTCAGGTGAGGTGGCCTGGCATTCCTGGCCCAGCCAAGCCTCCTCCTGCCCCCCACAATAGGCAGGGAAGCAGGGTGTGAATGAACTTCAAGGAACCACCAGAGGCCTTGACAGTGAAGGTCAATGTGTCCACAATGGGCCGCTTATCAGAGCCCTGCCTGGTCCTCCAGCCCTGTATTCTGGACCCCTTTGGAGCCCGTGGCATTCTGCAGGGCCGTGTGGGGAGACACCCACCCAGGGACCGAGCCCACAGCTTGACTGACTGATGGCTGTGACTCGCTTTGAGAAATTGCACCTGGGTTCCTGGAGCCAGGGCTCCTGCCTTGAGTCCGGCCTGTAGAAGCAGACTCAGGGCTAGGAGAGGGCGTGGAGAAAGTGAGGAAGGAAGAAGGGGCAGGCCCCCTGTGATCCTGCTCCTTAACTGGTCCCTCTGTTGTTGCTGTTCAGTTGCTAAGTCGTGCGACTGCAGCGCACCAGTGCTGGACTGTCCGTCACTGTCTCAGGAAGTTTGCTCAAGCTCATGTCCATTGCAGTCAGTGATGCCATCCAACCATCTCATCCTCTGTCACTCGCTTCTCTTTCTGCCCTCAGTCTTTCCCAGGATCAGGGTCTTTTCTGATGAGTCTTCACGTCAGTTGGCCAAAGTATTGGAGCTTCAGCTTCAGCAATAGTCCTAGCAGGAAATATTCAGGATTGATTCCCTTTGTTCAACTCTCACATCTGTACATCATTACTGGAAAAAAACCATAGGTCCCTCTGACCTGGCTCAAAATTTCGTGACCACAGAACTGCCTCAGGGCTTCCCACTAACAAGACAGAATCCCCAAGATAGGAGCCACAGACTCAAAGACTTTCACGGTTAGCCAAGGAACAGGTGTGGTGAGGTTCAGAATGTCAACTTATATTACAACTTGGGAGTGCAAAGAAAATGCATGCTTCAGTTGCTCATCCCGAACCTGAAGTCTTGAGATGAGCTTTTTTTTTTTTTTCCGATCCCTTCAGTTATATGGAGGTTTATCTGCAGGATAAATACTTAGACATGAAAATGCTGGGTAGGTACATTCATATTTTTTTTTTTAACTTTTGACCCCTTCATCCATTTTTTTTCCACCCCTGCCTGCCACCTCTCTCCCACCCCTGCAATCACAATCTATCTGTACCTATGAGCTTGGTTTAGTTTCTTTTTAGGTTCCACACATAGGAGAGGTCACACAAGGTGAGCTCTTTTCTCTGTCCGCTTTATCTCACTTAGCATAATGAGACAAGGTCCATGTTGCTGCAAATGGAAAGATTTTGTTTTTTATGACTAAATAAATTTCCATTGTGTATATACACCACAGCTTTGATCTCTCCATACATCAACGGACATTTAGATTGGCCACTGTGGATAGTGCTGCAAGGAACATGGGAGTGCCATATGTTTTCAAATTAGGGTGTTTGTTTTCTTTAGATAAATTTCCAGAAGTGAAATTGTGGATCATATGGTGGTTCTATTTTTAATTTTTTGAGGAACCACCATACAAGTGTCCATAGTAGCTACACCAATCTATATACCCTCCAATAGCACACAGAGTTCCCTTTTCTCCACATCGTCTCCAAAACTTCTTTGTTGCTTTTTTGGTAAAAGCCATCCTAGCAGGCTGGAGGAGACACGTCACTGCGGTTTTGATTTGTATTTCCCTGATGATTAGTGATGCTGACCACGTTTTTCATGTACATGTTGACCGCCCGTAAGTCTTCTTTGGAAAAATGTCTGTTCAGAACTTCTGAATTTTTTCATAATCAGATTTTTTCTTTTTAATGCTTTTTGTTTATTTTTGGCTGAGCTGGGTCTTCGCTGCCTCGAAGCTTTCTCTAGCTGCCAGGAGCAGGGGTTCCTCTTCGTTGCCACGCTCAGGCTTCTCATTGTAGTGGCTTCTCTTGTTGGGGAGCACGGGCTCTAGAGCACAGGCTCAGTAGTTGTGGGGCACGGGCTTAATCACTCCAGCGCATGTGGAATCTTCCCAGATCAGGGATCGAAGCTGTGTCCCCTGCATTGGCAGGCATATTCTTGACCACTGGACCACCAGGGAAGTCCTGTTTTTGTCTTTTTTTTTTTTCCTATTGAGTTATATGAGTTCTTTATTGGTTTAGATATTAACCTTTTAACAGATATATGATTCACAAATATTTTCTCCCATTTCATAGGTTACCTTTTAGTTTTGTGGATGGCTTCCCTTGCTGTGTGAAAGTTTTTTAGTTTGGTGAAATCCTACTGTTTATTTTTGCTTTTGTTGCTTTTATTTTTGGTATCAGATTTTTAAAAAATCACCAAGACCTATGTAAAGGAGCTTACTACTTATGTATCCTTCTGGGATTTTTATGGTTTCAGGTCTTACATTATGTAAGTGTTTATCTTGAATTCATTCTTGTGTATGGTATAAGGCAGTGGTCCAGTTTTACTCTTTACCAGTGTGACTGTCCAGTTTTCCCAACACCATTTTTTGAAAAGACTGTTCTTTCTCCATTGTATATTCTTGCCTTCTTTGTTGTAGATTAATTGACCATAAGTGTGTGGGTTTATTTCTGGGCTTTCTATTCTATTCTATTGATCTACACGTTTTTTTGCCAATACCATACCATTAGTGTATGTTTGTGATATAGCCTGAAGTTGGAAAGCATGATACTTCCAACTTTGTTCTTCTTTCTCAAGATTGCTTTGGCAATCTTGTCTTCTGTGGTTCCATACAAATTTTAGAATTATTCATTGTAGTTCTGTGAAAATTGTCATTTGTATTTTAAAAGAGATTGCATTGACTCTGTAGACTGCTTTGGATAGTATGAATATTTTAGCAATATTAATTCTTCCAGTCCTTGAGCTTCCCCAGTGGCTCAGCGGTAAAGAATCTGCTGCCAATGCAGGAGACATGGGTTTGATCCCTGGGTCTGGAAGATCCGCTGGAGAAGGAAATGGCCCAGCTCCAGTATTCTTGCCTGGGAAATCCCATAGGCTACAGTCCGTAGGATTGCAAAGAGACAGACATAACTTAGCAACTGAACAACAACAAGCGACACTCCTTGAGCATGGGATATGGTTCTTTTTTGTGTGTCTTTTTCAATTTCTTTCCTTAATGTCTTGTACTTTTCAGTGTGCAAGTCTTTTACCTCCTTGGTTAAATTTATTCCTGGGTATTTTATTCCTTTTGATGCAGTTGTAAATTGAACTGTTTTCTTATTTCTCTGAAATTTCATTACTAATGCATAGAAATGTACTAATTTTTGTGCTTTGATTTTGCATCCCACAACAGTATTGGATTCATTTATTAATTCTAATAGCTTTTTATGGAGTCTTTAGTGTTTTCTATAAAAGAGGAAATATTACAAAAGATACAGAAATACAAAAGATAATAAGAGGCTACTGTGAACGGTTATATACTGACAAATTGGAAAACCTAGATGAAATGGATGCATTCCTAAAAATAAGCCCGAATCATGAAGAAATTAAAAATCTGAATAAACTGATTACTACTAAGGAGATTGAAAACTCTCCCAACAAACAAAAGTCCGGGGTCAGAAGTTTTCACTGGTGAAACTGGTGAATTTAATTCTATCCAAGAAGAATTAATACCAATCATTCTCAAACTCTTCCAAAAAAATAGAAGAGGAGGGAACTCTTTCAACCTCATTTTACAAGGCCAGAATCCCCCTGATATCAAAACCACATAAGGACTCCACAAGAAAAGAAAATTAAAGGCCAATATCCCTGATGAACATAGATGCAAAACTCCTCAACAAATATTTGCAAACAAAGTTCAACAATGCATTAAAGGAGCATACACAATGATCAAGTGGTGCTTTTTCTGGGGATGCAAGGCTGGTTTAATATCCACAAAGCAGTCAGTATGATACACCACACTAACGAAACGAAGGGTAAAAATCATATAGTCATCTAAATAGATGCAGAAGGAGCTTTTGGTAAAATTTAACATTTATGTCAACAAAACAGGCATAGAGGGAACATACATCAGTGTATTAAAGGCCGTATATGATAAGCCCTTCCCTAGTGGCTCAGTTGGTAAAGAATCTGCCTGCAATGCAGGAGACCCGGGTTTGATCCCCAGGTTGGGAAGATCCCCTGGAGAAGGAAATGACAACACACTCCAGTACGGTTGCCTGGAGAATTCCATGGACAGAGGAGCAGGGCAGGCTGCAGTGCATGGGATTGCAGAGTCAGACACAACTGTGCGATTAACTTTTTCTCTCACGCTAAGCCCTAGCTAACACCATACTCAAAGGTGAAAAGCTGCAAGCTTTACTTCTAAAATCAGGAACAAGACAAAAAAGAACAACAACAAAAAAATAAAATCAGGAACAAGACAAGGATGCCCACTCTGGCCAGTTTTACTTGACACAGTATTTGGAAGTCCTAGCTTTAGCAATTAGACAAGCAATTAGGTGGACTAATTAAACAATTAAAAAGAACAAAGAAATGAAGAATTCTTTGAGGTTGTAAAATTGTATTAATAAACTGAGATTCCCCCCCACTACGTATATTATAAAGTCAAAAAATGAGATAAATAAGCATTTCAATGAATACAAAATTCTTTAATGGGGTAATGAATGATACTTTCTGTTTTTTATCAACCTCACCCTTTAAGGTATTTCTTTATTAGGGATTTTTTTTACAAACTATGAAGAAGAATGAAATTAAAAGAGCTGAGAGTTGGTGATGGCCAGGGAGACCTGGCGTGCTGCAGTCCATGGGGTCGCAAAGGGACTTGACTGAGTGACTAAACTGAATTGAGGCAGAGTTTCGGGCTTCCCTGGTGGCTCAGACAGTAAAGAATCTGCCTGCAGTGCAGCAGACCTAGGTCTGTCCTGATTGATACTATTCTGAAAAAGTTAAAATATCTGAAGGTGTGAAAAAAAAATCTTTATTCAGATACAGCCTCCCCCCCCAAAAAAAAGGCTATCTTGGTAACACAACTAAAGTCTCAGGTAAGAATAAAATTGGTTGGTAGATTACACATTTATATAAGTGTCTCTTAATTACAACTTTGAATTGGAATTCCATTAAGAATAATAATATATTGGGGCTTCTCTGGTGGTCCAGTGGTTAAGACTCCATTCTTCTGACACACGGGGCACAAGTTCGATCCCTGGTCAGGGTACTAAATCCCATATGCCATGGGGCACGGCCAAAAAATTTAAAAAAAAAGAATATTATAGCTAACATGGGGGGGAATCTCACAAAGGAAGTCCTCTAGAATAACACTGCAGTGTATAATTTCTCAAGGGGCAAAGTCAAAATGTAGGTACCAGAGGGACTTCCCTGGTGATGCAGTGAAAGTGCCTATTAGCCTGCAAACTTCTCTGAGCAATAAGCCTGTAAATAATCATAAGAGTTTTAACTCAAATAGTACAAAAGAGCTATTTTGCTTATTTAACAAACATGGATTACACATATGATCCTGTACGCTGGTAAAAACAGCAAAGACACACCCCCACCCTGGTCCTCAGGAAACTCACAGTATTATTAAGAAGACAAAACACTATGTTTGAAAAGCAGTACTGCTGGTTACTACTTTGCCAACAAAGGTCCGTCTAGTCAAGGCTATGGTTTTTCCAGTGGTCATGTATGGATGTGAGAGTTGGACTGTGAAGAAGGCTGAGCGCCAAAGAATTGATGCTTTTGAACTGTGGTGTTGGAGAAGACTCCTGAGAGTCCCTCGGACTGCAAGGAGATCCAACCAGTCCATTCTGAAGGAGATCAGCCCTGGGATTTCTTTGGAAGGAATGATGCTAAAGCTGAAACTCCAGTACTTTGGCCACCTCATGTGAAGAGCTGACTCATTGGAAAAGACCCTGATGCTGGAGGGGTTGGGGGCAGGAGGAGAAGGGGACGACAGAGGATGAGATGGCTGGATGGCATCACCGACTCGATGGACGTGAATTTGAGTGAACTCCGGGAGTTGGTGCTGGACAGGGAGGCCTGGCGTGCTGCGATTCATGAGGTCGCAGAGTCAGACACGACTGAGCGACTGAACTGAACTGAACTGAACTGCTGGTTACTATAACACTGATGCAAAAGCAAAACTTACACTAGTAACATGGAACTTTGGAGCACTCAGTTTGGCTTTTAGGAACCAGGAAAGGTTTCACAGAAGAAATAGCTTTTGAGAAGTTCCCTGGTGGTCCAGTGGCTAAGACGCCGTGCTCCCAATGCAGGGACCTGGGTTCTGATCCCTGATCAGGGAATTAAACTCTGAAGATGAAGTTGGTGTTTTCCAGGACAAGAGCCAGGAGCAGGAGGACTTCAGGAAGAAGGAAATGAAGTGGCAAGACACAGCATGCAACAATAAACACCTTTTCTGGGAATTACGAGTATTTTTTTGCTTGTAGAGCTTATGGTGGGGGTCCTACACTGCCATGACCACCATACCTTATCTCCTTTATTTTAGGCTTGGAACAAGGGGAAGGCCTCGTCTTTTGTTTTTTAATATTTATTTTTATTTATTTATTCATTTGGCTGCTCCTGGTCTTACTTATGGCATGCAAGATCTAATTCCCATACCAAGGATTGAACCTGGGCCCCCTGCATTTCGAGCACAAAGTCTTAGCCCCTGGACCACCAAGGAAGTCCCCTTTCAGGCTTTTAAGGCTGGTTTCCTAGTGGTTAAGGGAAAGGAGATCCAACTTCAAGGAAAACTTGTGTTGTGGGCTGAATTTTGGAGCAGAGTTTTAAAAGGCAGTCCAAGAAAGCTCTTCAACAAAGAGGACACAGAAGAGTATATCAAGCCCAACAAAACGCATTGTGTGACAGCAACCTACTTCCTGCAATTATAGATTCTTGTGCAAAGAAGGAAGATGAGTCAGAAATCAGTGTTCTAAACTTTTCCTGTAACAGTAAGGCTTCCTTTCCAGGGCAATTTCATATGGACTATCACCCAGTTTTTATTTCCAAACAGTAATTTTCTCTTTTTATTTACCATTTAAGTGCTCATCTAAACAAGTAGTTTGATGCACTAACTTCAAAACTACAGACTATACATGAAATATCGAAATCAATTAGCCTTAGAAAATCGGCAACAAAAGCGATCTGGAAGATTTGTGCAGCTTTGGAGTTTTTAAGCTGTTTTCCAGTGTCTTAGACAAGCAAGGCCTTACGTGCCTTACACAGTAAATTCTTTATAAACATCCGCTCAGTGATTTTACACAATCACGCCCCCACGCTTCTCGGCCGGCTCGCGAAGTTCCCCGTTTCTCGGGGCAGGTGCGGGGGGAGTGGGGGGTCACTTCCCCAGGTTTCTGGGCACTGGAGCCCCTGTTGCATAAGCTCGGCCCCTGGCCACTGGGGCCCGGCGTGGCGCAAGCCGTGGCGTGATATGCTCACACCCGCTCCTCGAGATCCGCTGGGCGGTAGGTAAAGCGAGATGCTCTAGGACACTCGTGGATCCTGGGCCCGCGATTCTGGCGCCAACGTCTGCGCAGGGCGGGTGCCAGAGCAGGCCACGCCCCCACAACAACAACACGCCCCCTGCCGCCGCTCCGTCAGGTGCGCGTGCGTCACCGCCCCGCTCGCCAGCCCCGCCCCCTGCCGCCGCTCCTCAAGGTGCGCGTGCGCTGCGGCGCCGCTTGCAGACAGGACTGGTTCTTCCCCGGCTGGGCAACGAGACTTCGCTTCTCCGCTCTCTTCGGCGGCCTCGTCGGCGCGCGCCCTCCGGCCGCTGCCGGGAGTCGCCCGGCTCCCGGCCGGTCCCCTGTGGTCTGCCCGGCGGCGCGTCCATGGCGTGGCGGCGGCGGCGGCCCGAGGCCCGCGGCGCCCTGGCGCTGCTGGCGCTGGCCCTGTGCGCTCCCGGGGCCCGGGGCCGGGCTCTCGAGTGGTTCTCGGCTGTGGTGAGCACCGAGTACGTGGACCCGCAGACCAACCGGAGCGTGAGGAGCGTCTCGGAGAGCGGCCGCTTCGGCGACAGCTCGCCCAAGGAGGGCGCGCGGGGCCTGGTGGGCGTCCCGCGCGCGGAGGACCGCGACCCCGAGGGTTGCGAGGCCGGCACTCGCTTCCTCGTGCCAGGCGGCCGGGGCGCCGCGCCCTGGGTCGCGCTGGTGGCGCGCGGGGGCTGCACCTTCAAGGAGAAGGTGTTGGCGGCGGCACGGAGGAACGCCTCGGCGGTGGTCCTGTACAACGAGGAGCGCCACGGCAACCTCACCGCGCCCATGTCCCACGCGGGTAAGCCGCCGACGGGCGGGGCGGGGCGGCCGTGCGCCCGGGTCCCAACCGGCCGCGAGATCCTCTGCCGGGACCCCGAGGGGCGGCGGTGATGGGCTCCGGACGTCGGGACCTGCGAGGGTAGCGCCGGCTTGGCTCGGTGTGACCCCCGGTGCTCTAAGGAGGGAGGCGAGCCTCCGGACAGAATTACATCTTCTCCCCGGGTCGTTGAGGTGAAAGGTGTCCTGTGTGGGAAGGAGGGCGGTGGGGAGAACGGAAGACTTTAAAACCCGCATAAGGAGGATTCTGGTTCTCACAGGCGGAAAGTCTCTCTAATCAGGAGTCCCTTGCCGTTCATTGTTTCCCAAAGTCAGATGCGGCTGGAGTGGAGGCTCTTTTCCAGGGCTTTGCAGGGTCTGGCAGTCCCTTCACCATGTAACGCGGTGGCTCGGTGACACTATATTCTAAACTTTAAAGTGAGACAGTCTGTATTTAACTGAGTCCGAAAACCTGGCCTTAAGTTGAGTATGTTTTCTCATTTGCTAAATAGAAGGTTGAAATACTGGCTCCATTGTCAGATTCCTTGAGTGGAGTTTAGATGAAAAATTTTAAAGTGATCATGCAGAGAAAGATTTTGTTCTTAGCTAGGCAACCCTTCCCACAGGCAGTTTTCCGAGGCAACAGGTTACATCTTCAAGCACTTAAGAGTTTGAAAGGTTTATTTTGCAAGGGTTCTTATTCTCAGAAAGGGCTTCCTGGGTGGCTCAGCAGTAAAAAAAAATCCTCCTGCAAGGCAGGAGACTCAGGTTCAGTCCCTAGGTCAGGAAGATCCCCTGGAGTAGGGCCCAGGCAAACCACTCCAGTATTCTTGCCTGCAGAATCTCGTGGACAAGCCTGGTGGACTACAGCCCATAAGGTCACAAAGAGTCGGACACGACTGAAGCAGTTTAGCACACAGGCATGCATCATTCTCAGAACTGAAATTCCAAGTACTATTTGACTGATAAGAGAGTCTGACGGCCTTCTAAGGTCAGACTCATTCTGAACTTCCTGGGATCAAAATCTTTATAAAGTTTCTGCTGCTGCAAGGCAGACATTCTTTTTCGCCCTGTGCTTTTTGACTTTTATTCTGTTTTGGCTTCTGGAATGCAGGTTCAGAATACCTGTAAAATGAAGACAGAAGGGTGACTTTGGACTTGGCCTGTTTTAGCAGAGTGATGGAACGGAAGTCAGTTCAGAGGTGGGGAAGTGAGACTGTTAGAATGATGCTTTCAAGACGGTTGATGGTGAGGGCTGGGGAGGTGCTGAGAAATGGGTAGAAACTGGGGAGAGGTGGGATGAAGGGCATAGTGAGTGAGGCATGTTGAAGCTGAATGGCAGAGAAGAGGTAACTGCAAGAGTCAGGTCTTTGGGAAGGATGGTGGCTATGTCCAGGATTCTCGGAGCGATTGACCTCTAATAGAAGAGGGGGAAATTCCTCAATTGCGACAGAGAGGAAGTGGGTTTGGGGAGGAAATGGGAGCAGATGTCCATGCGGTGACATTGAGCAAGGCAAGGCAGCACCGTTGGTGCAGCTATGCCAGTTGTTGTTGTACCCAAGTCCCTGTTTCTGCAAAACTCTCATGAGAAGTGCTGTCAGAGTTCACACAGCATTCCAGACGCATCCTGTGGACAGGGTTCTGTCGGAGAAGAGAGGGCAGTGTGCCAGGATTGTCTGATGCTGGGTCCTTGCCTTCACATCTGAGTCTGCAGCTTCCTGTGGGCTTTCTCTTTTCCATGGCAGTTCTTTTCCATCCACAATTTTCTAAATGTGTCTACTGCATTTTTTGGTAATGACACTAACATCCTTCCAGGCTAATCGCACTTTTCTAACCATGGTTCAGCAATCTTGCTTGCTTATCTTACGGACATATAATTTATCCGGGCTCAGAAAGCCCCTCATTGATGCTCATTTTAAATTTTTGTGCAAGCCTCTGTTACCATTCTCGGTGTCCATTTTAGTCTGTTTTCAGTGTAAAATTAATTCTGTTTGAGGAAAGAGACAAAAGTAACAATTTTAGCAGTTTTTTTTTTTTTAATGTGTGACAGTTCCCAGTGCAGAGTCAGTTCTTTGCCTACAGCCCTTTGAGGTGGGTGCTTTAACCCCATTTTACGGATGAGGAGACTGAAAGAATTGAAATGACTGGCCCCCAGGAGCAAGGCAATCTATGGCCAGATCATTCTTTATTGCAGGGGCCTGTCTTGGCCTGTATCCACAGGATTCCAGTTGTGACAGCCGAAAATGTCTCCAGATATTGCCAAATGTCCAGGGGCAGAGAGGATGACAATAACATCCCAGATTTGAACTGCTGACTTAAAAGAGACGAATTTGGTAACAGTGAGACCAGTGGGTTACATAGAGGAAAAGCTGAAATCCACTTAGTCTGTTGACTAGTCCAAGCAGAAATATAAGGGCCTGTGCTGTGTTGGTGACTAGAAATGGAAAAGAAGGTCCCTTCCATTCTGAGAACTGGGTCCCACCGGGGACAAGGGTACAACTGTGTCATGTCTTCTTGAGAATGGATTGGAATTAAGAATGGAGTGAATGGAATTAAGTCAGAAGAGGAGCTGGCTTTGACAGACTTGAATTTTTTACACAGAACCTTGACAGCAGCTCAGACTTTAGGTTTCCCTATTTTGTCAGAATGTGGTTGGAGCCAGTAAAAACCACTGATCCGCGGTTCTCAGTGTTCCTGTGTGATACTAGGAGTCTGTGTACATAGGTCAGGTGGCTGCTACTGAACTCCGATTGTGATGATCTCCTCCCAAGTCTTGGAGTTTCACCAGTTTTTCTTTTTTCTTTTTTCTGCCTGTGCCGGTTCTTCACTGCTGTGTGGGCTTTCCTCTAGTTGTGTCAAACGGGGACTACTCTCTAGCTGCAGGTTTCTCACTGTGGGGGCTTCCCAAGTGACGCTAGTGGTAAAGAACCTACCTGCCAAAGCAGGAGATGTAAGAGACTCAGGTTTGGTCCCTGGGTCGGGAAGATCCCCTGGGGGAGGAAATGGCAACCCACTGCAGTGTTCCTGCCTGGAGAATCCCATGGACAGAGGAGCCTGGCGGGCTGCAGCCCATGGGGTCTCTAAGAGTTGGACACGACTGAAGCGACTTTCCATGCACACACACTTTTGCAGAGCACGGGCTTTAGGGCGCGGACTTAAGTAGTTGCTGCTCCTGGGCTCAGCCTCTAGACACAGGCTCAGTAGTTGTGGGGCAGGGGCTTAAATTAGTTGCTTCTTGGCACGTGGGATCTTCCTAGATCAGGGATTGAACCCATGTCTCCTGCATTGTCAGGCCGATTCTTTACCACTGAGCTACCAGGGAAGCCTGTCAGCAGTTTTTCTTAAACCCTGTTGCTTGACTGCTAAAATCCAGTACAAGATGTTGTGGACTTAAGTCAGTATTTTACTGTGGCTCGAAAGTAAGTTGTGACTTTAAGACAATATTCTATCAGGACTGTAACAGCCCTGACTGTAAGGACTGTGACTGTAATGCCCAAGGTTGGTTCTCTTTCCTTTGACAGATGAATAGAGAGTGGCCAGTCTGGGCCAAATATAGCACCTGCTTGTGGGTAGAAATGCCTGAGACACGTAATCAGCCTTTGAGGAGTTCACAGCTTAGTGGAGTGATAAACAGACCTTTCCAGGCCATATGATTGAGCCCTCAACAGAGTTATATGCCCACGTGCTTAGAAAGCAGAAAGGAGGGGCATCCAATGTAGGTCTTGCAAAGGTGATTAGAGGCTGTTTTGACCAAGAAGAGAAAAATTGATATGTCAAGCCATTGAAACGAAAGCTTTTAGAGAGGATTGGCCTTGATGTGGTGACTGCTAGTTAATTACAGGCCGATCCTCCAGCTGACGTCTTGAGTGGCTGTTTAGACTGGCACTTTGCTTGTGTCAGCAGTTTACTGAGGCCAGGTGTTGGCAGGGCTGAAAGGTGTGTTTGGGGAAGGGGAGATGACATATGATAAGAAGTCCCTTAGCTTAAGAGAGATGTACACTCTGTGTTTGCAGAGCGTGGGAAATGGTCTTTTATGAGTGAGTGGTGCTCAGTGACCTTGAATGCTTTGCTCTCACAAATGAGCTAAACATTTAGATTTGAGTTTAGCTTGTATTTTGGTGCCCTGGGGAGAGATGGCGCCCTACAGCCTCATAGCAGGTGGGATTAACTCAGCCTGTTCCCAGAGAGCAGGCAGACGGCGTCTTGAAGGGCAGCTCCAGTTGAAGGTTTCTGGGTGACTGTGGTCTGGGGGCTGTGTGCGGGGCTGTAGGACCTTTTGGGCGACGACAGTGGCCGAGACTGAAGGCCTGAGATGAAGTGGTGCAGATTGTTGAGTGCGGTGCTCGACAGACCCGAAAGATTCTTGGGCACGCCGGATTTCTCCAAAACAAAACGTGAAACTCCGAGACGAGAGCTGCATGTATTTCTGAGTCCTCATCCCTCATCCCAGCCAACCATAAAGACATTTGTGTTTTGCGTGATAGCTCACGTTCTGGAGACATTTCCATTCCATTCATATTCCATGTACTATTTCCCCTGCAAAGGGAGTCTCTGATATTCTCCTCACCTTGGGTCAGTTCAAGGATAACACCAGAAGAGAAACCAGTTTTTCAGGTTGACTCATTCATACAGAAACCATTCTCTTGGGTCATCGCGTATGATGCTGGAGCTACAAAAACTAAGAACAGTAGTCCTTGTCTAGTGAGGAGGAGGGACTCACCAAGACGTTATGTGTGTGTGTGTGCGTGCCAAGTTGCTTCAGTCGTATCTGACTCTGTGACCCTGTGGACTGTAGCCCGACAGGCTCCTCTGTCCATGGGGTTCTCCAGGCAAGAAGACTGGAGTGGGTTGCTCTGGCCTCCTTCTGGGGATCTTCCCGACCCAGGGATTGAACACACATCTCTTATGTCTCCTGCGTTGGCAGACAGGTTCTTGACCACTAGCACCACCTGGGAAGCCCAAGACATTCTATAGCAGGTGAATAAAAACCAGTGTACTTAAGAGGCATTACTGTATCGTATACACAGAGGTGTGGGATGCTGGAAACCAAGGTTGAACCTGTGCTGAATCTTAATTTTTCCATGTTGGGTACAGGATGGAGAGACTGTGGACGTTATTGGAAAAAAAGAAAACCTAAAAGGTCATGGGATTCTCATGCTGGATCTTTTACGTGCATTTTTAAAAATTTCTTACTTTTAATAGTTTTATAGTCATATTTACATACATTTACAAATTGTTAAGTTTACAGTTATGAAAGCATACCAGTTTTTATGTTTAGGCATATTAAAGTAAAATTATACTAATAACCTCTCACCATTGGATATCTTTGATGTATTTTTCCTTCCAAAGGAAGCTATTTATTTTTATGTTTGTAAACTTTTTATTTTGTATTGGGGTATACAAATACCTTTAACAATGTTGTGATGGTTTCAGGTGAACAGCAAAGGAATAAAATGCAATTCTCGCTGCCTGCATCAGTTTTCTAGACCAGAAATCTAATCCGCCACTTTAAATATTTTAGTAGTTCCCGTCTCCTTCAAGAGAATGTTGAAATCTACTTTAAATAGTTTCCTAGGGAGGAGAAGTGGTACACTAGACTCATATGACCATGCAGAATTTTGAAGCTGTAGACCAAAACAGTTTTTTTTTTTTTTAACATATTTTGTTTGTTTTTGACAAGGTAGTAAGAGGAACTATTATTTTTCAAGAAGGCTTATGGTCATGTACTTTATGCAAGACCTTGAGTTACATCTAAGTTAGAAATACAACAAACTGCCTTCCAGGAGTTAGTGACTGGCGGTTGTTTGCAGGGAGGCGCGGGCATTGCATATAACGACCTTTTTTGGTGATTGGTAGCAACACGAGGCTTGGGGAAGAAAAACATTCAAAGGGTTTTTTCTTCCCCTGTCCCAAGACTTTGAGCGTCTTTGCCTTCTGTGAGGAAATTCAGCTATTTGGTTTGGAAATCAGCTGTGACTTGCTCTCTCAAGCCACCCGGGCTCTAAGACTGGCCCAGGGAGGCAGTGATAGGAGGACAGGGCAGAGCCAGACAGGGCCCTGTGCTAGGCACCCCCGGGGCCCCTGCACCCAGTGACCCTAAGCTCAGCTGCCCTGCCTCCATTCATCCCCCTGCACGTCCCAGAAAAGCCAGGCATGGGATAGAAGTCTTCATTCTGAGTTTCATGATTTAAAGTAGTTCCTGAAGGGACTTCCCTGATGGTCCAGTGGCTAAGACTCATCACTTCCAGTGCAGGAGGCCCTGGTTCAATCCCTGGTCAGGAAACTAGATCCCACATGCTGCAATGAAGACTCGGTGCAGCCAAATAAATAAATGTTAAGTAAATATTTAAAAAATACTATGCCAAAACCAATACAGAATTGTAAAGTAAAAATTAAAAATAAATAAATAAATAAATTTAAATTAAAAAAAAATAAAAAATAGAGTAGTTCACAGAGGCAGTCTTGCTGCTAAAATAGTTCAGTGGCTAAATCATGTCCGACTCTTGGCCACCCCATGGACTGCAACATGCCAAGCTTCTCTGTCCTCCACTATCTCCCAGAGTTTTTGCAAACTCATGTCCGTTGAGTCGGTGATGCCATCCAACCATCTCATTCTGTATCACCCTCTTGTGCTCCTGCTCTCAGTCTTTCCCAGCATCAGGGTCTTTTTCCAATGAGTCGGCGCTTCGCATCAGGTGGCCAAAGTATTGGAGCTTTAGCTTCAGCATCAGTCATTCCAGTGAATATTCAGGACTGATTTCCTGTAGGATGGACTGGTTTGATCTCCTTGCTGTCCAAGGGGCTCTCTGTACTTAGAGTGTGGCAAATGTTAGCCCTCAGCCCGGGCACAGTATTATTACTTCTTAATGATCTCTTGTAACTCAGTGAACTAGGAGTTTTTTAGGGGAAAACTTGAGACCGACACTGGAGGTATTTCCGTTCCGGGTGTGCTTCTGATAACCAGAGCGTTTCTGCAGCCCCTCTCTTGAAGTTTCAGGTGTTCTCAGCCCATCCGCCATCTCTCACTCATTTAGGCAACAAATATTTATTAAACGCTTACTATGTGCAAGCTGCCTGAGGCACTGGAGTTAGTGAGATAAACAGGATACCTTTATGTATATTGAGTCACTAAGCAAACCAGACCAGTCACCAATGCAAATACGCTTTTATGATGGTACACCACCTAGAAAACCTCCCTTCTTTTTGCTTGATAAACTCTTCCTGTCCATCAAGATGCACTCCCTGCCCAGGGGAAAGTTCCTTCCCATCCCAGAAAATATGATCACCTCATTTCCGCAGCTTTTCCTTGTTCCACATTATCATTCAATAATCAACAGTCCAAATAGAAAAATTGTCATTCCCATTGTACAGCTGAAGAAATAGTCTCAGAGGACCCAGACATGAATTGTCAGGGGCAGGTTGGAGCC
This sequence comes from Oryx dammah, assembly GCF_014754425.2. NCBI lineage: Eukaryota > Metazoa > Chordata > Mammalia > Artiodactyla > Bovidae > Oryx > Oryx dammah. The sequence continues at coordinate 6,205,675 of NW_024070209.1, read as the reverse complement.
AGGTCTGGTGGTCCCGAAGCCTGTGTTCCCCCTCCCCTCCCCGACCCCCCACTCACAGGGGGAAAGGCGGAGGCGCGCGCGGAGGAGACGGGTCTTCAGGCCCTGGAACTGGCTCTTCCAGGTGCTGAGTCACATTGAGCAATTCTCTTGAAGATGTCTCAGCCCTGGTCTGTAAAACGATCACTCACCTCTTTCTGCCTCGAGTGAAGACACAAATGTGAAAAGGCTTGAGAGTTGGTTTCTGCATTAACAACCAAAGATTGTTCTTTGAGTACAGAAATTGTACCTGTAACCATAGCATAGAAACGTTTTGTTTTTTGTGTAAACGTGGAGACAGGTCCGTGGGGTTCACTGTCCTGTCCTTTCTGCTTAAGTATGTGTTTGACATTTTCCATTAAAGGAAACTTTTTTAATTTATGAAAAGGGTCTTCAGCTTACAGGGCACCCCTAATCATACATGGTATAGTTCTCCTAATTGTTTCTGTATTTGTCTTTGTCAGCTACTAGCTGCTTATTTCCCTGAAGGCAGGAAATGCCTTGCTCCTTGTTGAGCCTCCCCAGGGATGACGTAGAGGATTGTGCGAGCACTCAGGCAGCCATGGCACTTGCCCAGTGACACTTTTAGGGCTGGGTCACAGCATCGGCTTGACAGGAGCCACCTTAGAAGGTTGCTCTTCTGAGGTTTCAGTAACTAAATCCCCATGGCCGAGGGCCACAGCGGATTTACTACGAATTAAATTTCTCCCCACAATAAAATAGTGTTAGAATGTGGTTTCAGTGTAATGCTGGAGAACAGTCTTTAAATGTATTTTTTTAGGTTAGTTTTTGAATGGGTGATACTTACACAGGGCAGAGAATTTTTACTATGTCCAACTCTACCCCACCACCTCCGCCAGGGTAGGTGGCACTCTGTATTTGTGTGACCTTCAGGGGTGTTCTGTATTGATATGACCATGTAGACCTCTTGTCCACACAGTTTTTTTTAACATGATGCTTTTTTTTTCCTCCTCTGTCTTGACTGCCATCAATATTAACAGAGCTGCTGCCTCAGTCTGTACACATACTATAATTTATGTAATGGTTTTCTTGTTGATGGACATTTAAATTGTGATAGCAAAAACTTAGAAAAGGGACTTCCCTGGTGGTCCAGTGGTTAAGAGTTCACCTTCCAATGCAGGGGGATAGGGAGTTCCAGAAAATCGCCTGTTTCTGCTTCATTGACTACACTAAAGCTTTTGACTGTGTGGATCACAACAAACTGGAAAATTCTGAAAGATATGGAAGTGCCAGACCACCATGCCTGTCTCTTGAGAAACACGTATGCAGGTCAAGAAACAACAGTTAGAACCAGACAGGGAGGAATGGGCTGGAAAAAGAACACATCAAGGCTGTACTTTGTCACTCTGCTAATTTAACTTGTATGCAGAGTACATCATGCAAAATGTCAGGCCGGATGAATCACAAGCTGGATTTAGGATTGCCAGAAGAAGTATCAGTAACCTCAGGTATGCAGATGATACTCTAATGGCAGAAAGAGAAGAGGACCAAAGAGCCTCTTGATTAAGGTCAAAAAGGAGAGAGAAAAACTGGCTTAAAACTCATCATTCAAAAATCTAATATCATGGCATCTGGTCCCATCACCTTGTCGCAAATAGAAGGGGATAAAGTGGAAACAGTGGCAGATTTTCTTTTCTTGGGCTCCAAAATCACCACAGATGGTAACTACAGTGGTGAAATTAAAAGACATCTGCTCCTTGGAAGGAAAGCTATGACAAAACCTAGACAGAGTATTAAAAAGCAGAGACATCACTTTGCTGGCAAAGATTTGTCTAGGCAAAGCTATGGTTTTTTCCAGTGGTCATGTATGATGTGAGAGTTGGACTGTAAAGAACACTGAGCGCCGAAGAATTGATGCTTTAGAATTGTGCTGGAAAAGACCCTTGAGAGTCCTTTGGACCGCAAAGAGGTCAAACCAGTCAATCCTAAAAGAAATCAACCCAGAATATTCATTGGGAGGACTGATGCTGAAGCTGCAAAACTTTGGCCACCTGATGTGAAGAGCCAATTCATTGGAAAAGACCCTGATGCTGGGAAAAATTGAAGGCAAGAAGAGAAGGGGGTGACAGAGGATGAGATGGTTAGATGGCATCACTGACTCAATGGACATGAGTTTGAGCAAATTCCAGGAGATGGTGATGGACAGGGAGGCCTGGCTTGCTGCAGTCCATGGGGTTGCAGAGTCAGATATGACTTAGCAACTGCACAACAAAAACATTGAATTGTACACTTGTTTAAAAGAGTGAATTTTATAGCATGTGAATTATATCTCACTAAAATTGCCTTTTCAAAAACAAAACCCATTTGTGTTTTCTTCAAGCACACTTCATTTTCTTTGTCTTTCTGTTGCTCTTTTTCTTATAGGAAATTACTTTTTATCTTTGTTATGTTACATGTATTTCCCCCCCTGCTAGCCATTTGCTCTTTTGATCTTGAGTCCTTGATTTTGCTTTCTTTTAGTCAGAACAGACAATTTTTACTTTTATATAATTGGTTAGTTGCTCAAGTCTTTTTTTTTTAAAGAAGTTCTGAGAGGATTTTTCACATTTGGAAAGGTTTTTCTTCAATATTATTTATTTTTTAATGTCCATGTTTCTTCTGGCTCTTCTCAGTTTTTTTCTTTTTTATATATTTACATCTTGGATTTTTTTAGAATTTAATTTTGGCTTTAAGTTGTAAAAAAAGGAGTCATCTTTTTTATCCTTAGATGGTACTCAGTTGCACCCATACTTTTTTTTTTTTTTAACCATAGTCCATTTTACCCCTTTGATTTGGAATCCACTTCTGTCATTTACTGAATTCTTTTATGTTTTGGGGTCTAATTTCTGGGCTGTCTTATGCTACTACTGTACTGTTTTAATTATTTTGACTATAAAGGCTAGTTCAAGTTTTATTGATTACAAAGTTTTCCTAATCTTGATTATTTTTCCCCTAAGTGAACATTAGAAGCAGAATTTTTAGGGTTTTTAAAATCCCATTGATAATTCTAAAGATTAACTTATAGATGAAAAGTGAAAGTGTTAGTTGCTCAGTCATATCCAGCTCTTTGTGACCCTCATTGACTGTAACCCGCCAGGCTCTCCTGTCCCTGGGATTTCCTAGGCAAGAATACTAGAGTGGGTTGCCATTCCTTCTCCAGGGGATATTCCTGACCCAGGGATCAAACCTAGGTCTCCCATACTGCAGGCAGATTTTTTACCATCTGAGCCACCAGGGAAGCCCAATTTATAGAGAGATTCATGTAAAATTGGCCTTTATAGCCCTTCTTTTTTATTTCTCTTACTTTTTTGTCCTGTTTGGTCATGCATTCAGAACAACATGAAATAATATTGAACAGAGTAGGAATTCTCAGATTGCTTCCCTGAATGGGTATGTTCAGGCATTTGTATTAATATTTATAAGTGAAATCGGTACTTGTGTTGTTTTTTTTTTACCATGTTTGGTTTAATTATGCTAGAAAAAACTTTAACACTTCTTTTTTTATAAAATCTGCTGTGGAACACTTATATATGTTACTCTTTAAAGATCTGAGAGTAGAATTCTCATGAAACTGAATGGGGGGCGTGGGGGGGCTCTTGCTTTCGAGGGGGTATTTCTTAGTGATTTATTCTGCTTCTTATATAATCAGTCTGTGTTCTCCTTGGCCACCCATGTTGATAACTGGGGTTTGTGTCCATTTTATCACAGTTTTCAGTCACATGTGCATGGAACCTTTCTTTCTCCGTATCTTATTTTGTGTTTCGTTGATTGCTTTGTTCTTTATTAAGGAACAGGAAACATAGTGGTCATTATGGTTAGTTACCCAAAAGGAAGAGAAATTGTGGAACTTGTGCAAAAGGACATTCCGGTCACCGTTACCATCGGGGTGGGCACCCGGCACGTCCAGGAGTTCATCAGCGGTCAGTCCGTGGTGTTTGTGGCCATTGCCTTCATCACCATGATGATTATCTCGTTGGCCTGGCTAATATTTTACTATATACAGCGCTTCCTATACACCGGCTCACAGTTCGGAAGTCAGGTAACGGTCTCTCTTTAACTTTGCTTTTTTAAAGATCATCTGTAAATATTTTCTGTGTATTCTTTTTGAAACTATTAGACAATACCTTTAATTTCATTATCATTTATAATATTTAAGTCATTGATGTGTGGGAGTATTTTTAAAATAAGTTTGAAGTTAAAATATATTCAACTTTATGTGCTGTAGGAAATCAGGTCATCTCTCACTCCTGCAAAGATCCTCTCTCCTTTCCAGACATAAAGGGGTGACAAAAAGGCATGGAGTTGGGGGGACATGGCTGTGCTTTAGAAGAGAACTGGCCCTGCCTGTCTCCACAGTGGGGCTGCATTCAGAACCATCTGTTTGCGGGGGTGCTGCCTCAGTAGCAGCAGAGCAGGGCCCTGTGGGTCCCACACTCACCTGTTGTCTTGAGAACCACCCTTCCTGGCTGCTCAGGCAGCAGATGGTCATTGCTGGGTCATCTTCTGCCTCTGACCAGGAAGCCTCTGTCCTTTTAGGGGCCTTCACATATGAGTGTATGGAGCCCCGTCCTCAGCTGACTACTTTCTTACCAATAATCAAACATAAGATTGGTTTCTTTTTCAGGCATGGAACTGAAAATAAGTATTCTTGATCAAACAGCTCCTAGGTTACACATGACCTTTCTGTACGCTAGGACTTAAATGGTAGTTTTGTTGTTGTTGTTTTTTAAATTATTTCATTGTAATCACTAAATTTTTGCTTTTTATGACTTTTTTTCCATAGCTTGCTTACACTATATGAATTTTTAAAGTAGTGACTTAAACATTTCAATAATAATAAAAATGTGTTTCTTCCCTAAGAGCCATAGAAAAGAGACAAAGAAAGTTATTGGGCAGCTTCCTCTTCATACTGTAAAGCATGGAGAAAAGGTAATGTTTTCATGATTGTTTTTTGTTTGTTTATAGTATGAATCTGGGGACTTCCCTAAGACTTTGCTTTCCAATGCAGGGGACGCGGGTTAGATCCCCTTGGTCGGGTAGCTAAGTTCTCACATACTTCTCAGCCAGAAAACCAAAACATAGAACAGAACAAATTGTAACAAATTCAATAAAGACTTTAAAAATGGTCTGCATTTTTTTTAATCTTAAAATATATATATATAAAATACCAACCCATTTGTATGTCTTAGCTAACAGTGTTGATCATGGAGTTTTGGCTAGTTTGTTAATTTTGACATATGTGTTTATTTTAAAGAAGAGTTGACTGAAACACTCCAGTGTATGTGAAGAGCCATCTATCCCTGTGCTGCCCAGGAAGGTACCCCTAGCCACATACAGCTCTCTGAATTTAAATGAACTAAATTAAACTGAAAACTCAGCTCCTCAGTCACCCTGGCTGCATGTCAGATGCTCAGGTGGCGATACTAGTTACTTGCTGCCAGACTGGATGGTGCAGTCAGACACAGGTGACTCCAAAGAAGCTCCAGTCTCTCTGCCAGAGACCCTGAGGCTTAAATCCACCTCTGTTAAATGTTATGCTCTGTACATTCTCTCCGACTCCCTTAATTACAGGGAGAAAAGACTGGGATTTATGGAGAAGAGGAGAAAAGATGTTGAGTCATAATTGCTAGACCAATAGGGAAGTCTCTAAAAGGCCAAACTCATAGCAGAGTTCAGAAGCATGTTTATAATAAATCCTAAGTTTCAGAACCTCATGTTCTTAGAGGGTAGGTTCCTTACAAGGAAAACAGTTGCTAATGCAGGAATAGTTACTCTTTTAATGGTCCATTTTCAGTGCTATGAAATGTGAGGCTACATAGCTATGGGGGGGTTCCATCATTTGGGTTTTCTTCTTTTCCTCCATAAGTTGTTGAGACCTGATCCCCACCGACACTGCAGCCTCTGATCCCCAAGTGCCCTTGGGTTCACATCTCCTCTTGTGACCTACTTAAAGGATTAAACCTTCAGGATAACACTCATTACATTTACAGACCTTTGATTTTAAAGCTTTGAGATCAGATATTGATGGTTCCTGTGGAATATTTACCATTAGGATACTCTAGGAATCATATTGTTGGCTGCATTCTTTCCCGGATGCCTTACATTGTAGTAACAGTGAATTTGCAGGCTTGGTGCAGAGTCCAGGTTTCTCTCCATGTGGCTGTATTCAAAAGGAAAAGTGGGGAAAAAAAAAATCCCATCTCATGGGAAGATTAACATATGATTTACAAATTACGAGGGTCCCTGGCGGAGTGGGGGGAGAGAGAGAGTGCGTGTGTATGTGGGGTGCATGCATACCTGCTCAGTCCAGTCATGTCCAACTCTTTGCAACCCTCTGGACTATAGCCCGCCAGGCATCTCTGTCCATGGAATTTCCTAGGCAAGAATACTGGAGTGGGTTGCCATTTCCTTTTCCAGGGGATCTTCCCAACCCAGGGATCTAACCTAAGTCTCCTGCATTGGCAGGCAGATTCTTTACCAGCTGAGTCATCAGGGAAGCGCCCCCTGGGGGAGAGAGTCCCCAGCAAGTATCTTGAGACAGGCTGTGCATTCCGCTAGCAGTTCCATGATAAGTATAGTTTTATGTTCCTCTTGAAATGTATGTTCTACTCTCTGGAAGGAAATCTGTCCTTAAGTATGAGAAGACATAGATTCATATGTGTAATTTACTGTATGAAGTCTTTGAGAACATAAGTCAATTGATATTACCCTCTTCCTGTACAGAACAATTTTGAAAATATGCTTCTACAGACTATTGTCAGAAATAATGGTTAAAAAAAAGTCTCCATAAATGATCCATGAGGTATATAGGTGGATTTTCTGACAATCTTACATGTTTAATTTGTGCAAATAAAGACTGTGTTTTTTCTTAAATCTACATCTTGTTGAGTTCCGGAGACTGGTTGTTTCCTAGTTTTTCTTATGGACTCAATCATAGTAACGTATAAGCTTGCAGACCATTAGGGAAGTAAAAATGATTTCATCATTCTTTCTTGGCATGTGAAAAAAGGTGATAATGTCTAGTTGCAACATCTAATTTTAAGTTCAGTGACAAAGTTAATTTTAGTGCAATCTTTGATAGCAGTATCCACATATAAAATCAGTTTTTACTGCTTGCTTGTTAACAAGTGACCCATGTGCTTAAAGATACTTTTAAATAATTACATGATGACTGTGAAGCTGTGTTCCATAAAATTAACTTGCTGAAGCTACAGACACTGGTAACTGAGTCCCTATCCCAGAGTCCTGGAGGAGAGAAATTCATTGGCCAGATTTGGGTCAGGTGACCAGGTTGGCCATGCTTATTACTTTGGTTGATGGCTGAAGCCAGATGGACATATCTAGGTGGTACCCAGGGAAGTGGGATGAGCTGACACCCCCAGAAAGGTCATGACCCACAGATTCTCCGAAGCTGAAATTGTGTCACAAGACTGCTTCCCCAGAAATTTTTGTTTCTTTTTACCTTTGTTAACTTGATGTACGAAAAAGTAACTCGAGCTTCCCAGTGGTAAAGAGTCTATCTGCCAATGCAGGAGATGGGAGTTTGATCCCTGGGTCAGGAAGATGCCCTGGAGGAGGAAATGGCTGCCCACTCCAGGATTCTTGCCTGGGAAATCCCATGGATAGAGAAGCCTGGTGGGCTACAGTCCATGGTGTTGCAGGGTTGGACATGACATAGTGACTTAAAAAAAAGGTAACTTATTTTAATTTGTGGTTCTTTTATCACTAGTGAGGTGAATATTTTCAGATATGTAGTCCCAAAGTGTCTCATTTGTATTTTCTCATCTGTGGGTTATAACTTTGCATTTTCTCATCTACAAGTTATAACTTTGTTCTTTAGCATATTCAAATGAAACCTCTTTTGTATTATATTTCCAATGATTCCAGAAAATGTATATCTTATTATTCAGTCTCTTTGTAAGTTTTATATTTGAAAAAAATGTATTGTAATAAAGCAGGCATTTGCACTTCTATAGCCCTTAAAAATATGGTCACTTATAAAAATGAACAGCCCCTTATTTAAAGAGAGAAGGAAATGGCAACCCACTCCAGTACTCTTGCCTGGAAAATTGCATGGATGGAGGAGCCTGGTAGGCTACAGTCCATGGGGTCGCAAAGAGTCAGACACAGCTGAGCGACTTCACTTTTCTTTCTTTCTTATTTAAACATTGTTCGTATCTGATTAGGTAGACAATGAAATTTTTTCCTTTTTAGAAAAATTCTTTTAAAAAATAAAATCTCTTGATAGTGGTGAAGATAAATACCAAGTAGAAATTATCTGTATATAATTTCAGGATGTACCAATGCAGACTAGAATTCATCGTTTTAGTTGAGTTATAGTGAGTTTTGTTTTTGTTTAGATTTTGTTGTTGTAGTGAGTTTTACCTAGAGTGTATTATTTAGTAGTGTTAGTTGCTCAGTCCTGTCCAACCCTGCAACACCATGGACTGTAGCCCGCCAGGCTCCTCTGTCCATGGGATTTCCCAGGCAAGAATACTGGAGTGGGTTGCCATTTCCTCCTCCAGGGGATCTTCCAGACCCAGGGGTTAAACCCAAGTCTCCTGCATTGGCAGGGGGATTCTTTACAGTCTGAGCCACCAAGGAAGCACATACTATTTGCTAAGGATACAGCAAATTCTTTGCTCTTCTTTTTTACAGGGGATTGATGTCGATGCTGAAAGTTGTGCAGTGTGTATTGAAAATTTTAAAGGAAGGGACGTTATCAGAATTCTGCCATGCAAGTACGTTCTCTTACTTCCTGGGATGTTATAAAATCACAAGTTTCAGGTTTCTGACCAAAGAGTTAACGTGTCTTTCAGGATATGCAGATCTGACTATCAGGTGATATCTTGAAATCATCTCACCTCTTAGAAAAGCAGCTCAAAGTCTTCAAGGTCCTCTTGTACTGTTTTACTTTAAGACTGTTTTGCTTGAAGACTTTAGGTGACCATTAAGACCTACTGTCTCCTTTTTTTGCAGATTGGCTTTTAATCTTATAGGCAAGGAGGCTTCAGGAAGGTCTTGGGGGTCTATACTGTACATTTATCAATGGAGAAAGTCTGCCATGTTGGGAGAAAGGAAACTGAAGCTGGCCAGGTGAAGGCCCTGGGGGAGAGGGCCAGGGACAGTCAACAGACTTGGCTCAGGCTCTGCTATTATTATCATTTTTTTTTTTAGCTTTTAAATATTGTAATTCTTATGTTTTAAACTAGTGAACATTTTCCAGACATTTATTAGAAATGTTATCCTTAAAGACATTTCCTGGTTATGTATTTTTATCTGTTATTTTTCTGTGGAGATGCCTTTTTTTCTTAGATTAGGCTCTGCTGTTATTTGCACCCTGAGTTTGGATTCTTTTTGGGGTTGTGTGAAATAAATATTCCTCCTTTATTTAACTCGGTTTTTTTTTTAGCAACAGAAACTTATGTTTCCTTTTTAATCATGAGATGCTTTGGTAACTTTTCTTTAAAAATTGCTCTGTCAGCAGAAAGGTGTACAGAGACTGTGTTTTAAAGCTGGTCATTTTAAATTCTGCTTCGCACCGATGAGAAGCAGGTCACAAGTTAGCATGTAATTGTGCCTCGCTTTATGTTTGTGAGTGTTCAGAGTATATACCAGTAGTTTATAGGAGATAAAGTTCTCAGGAGTTCTGTGGAGGACATGAAGTAATGAGGATCAGAATAACAAAATTAATTTCCCTGCATCAAGATAGTGAACTTGAATCTGCAGGAGTTCACGTGGGTTGGTGTGCTGGGTGCTGAGTGGACGGGGTCCTGTAGAACATTATTAAAATAGAAAAGAATTATTATTCTAGGCTGGTTGAGGGCAGGTCCTTGTGACTTGTACGCCACACAGTGAGCAGCCAGGTTTCCTGCTATAGGAAATGGAGATGCTCCTGATGGCCGAGCTGGGACTTGCACTCATATCATAAACAGCCGAGTGTCTCCTGAATGTGCATGTATCCTCGTCGCCTTCGTGGGGTTTTCGTTCCCTGCCCCCACCCCACCCCAGTTTTCTCCTGTGATTTATTTCAACTAATTTCCCAGTGGAACCAACATATTTATTTTTCCCAAAACTATTCCTGTGGGTCGGTTTCAGTTTAAGGATGGATAGATAGGTCACAAGACAAGCTGGGTTGGACCACCTTACATCCTTACCTGCTGACAGGTTTCCCTTTGGAGAAAAGGTCTTTAGACAGTGACGAGAGTAATAATAACGAAAAATTGCTGAGGATTTATAGTGCCCACTACCCTAGTAGCCACGTGGTATGTGGGCTGCTCAGAACAGCCTTTGAGGTAGGTGCAGAGGGGCCTCAGGATCTAGTTCACAGTCATAGCATCTGATCACACAGCTGGCATCTGAGCCTGATCGGTGTGGTTCTGATCCCCACAACTGCTTACCTGCAGCACAGATAAACTGCAGACTCATCACCCGAGAAGGGGAGTGAGCCAATGAAGACCTCAGTAAAAGAAGAAAATTCATATGTGATTTCTTTTTTTGATTCTGAAACTAATGTGTTCATTCTAGAGAAATGTGGATGCTACAGAAATACATTAAGTGTTTTTTTAACTTGCAGCCCACAGAAAACTCTAACATTCTGATTGATATTTTGCTGCCTTTCTACTGGAGTCACTTTACATAAGATACTATCAGCTTTTTATTAGCTTGTTACTGTTAGTTAACTCTTTAGTTTCTTAGGCACATTCATTCCTGAAAGGCTAACAGAGGCACGTAAAAATACATTCCAGCATGATACAGAAATAAACCTTGCTGTTTTCGTGCAGTGAAGGGGGAGTTTCCCTCTAAATGCCAAATTCCATTTACTTTGGAAAGTAGAACAGATAACCTCCCAGGGTAAGTGGATACACTGGAATTTTGATATGACGGCATTTAACTTGTAAACAAGAGGATGAGTTGGTAGGATGTGTTATTTCCTTTATAAGGTATAAGCAATTATTTTAAGACATTAACACGTACTTAATTTTTTTAGGCATATTTTTCATAGAATATGCATTGACCCATGGCTTTTGGATCACCGCACGTGTCCAATGTGTAAACTTGATGTCATCAAAGCCCTGGGATATTGGGTTTGTTACGTTTTTGTTTATATTCAATCTCTGCTCCCCCCACCCCACTGCCCCCCATTCTCCCTGAGTGATTTGATTCTGTTCCTGACCAGAGAGGCAAGAGGAGTGAACCAGATGCTCCTTCTAGGGTTCTTCTGGTTCCTGAAGAAAATTTCCTCTATATCAAAAGTAAATTCTTAAGACTTTCCCCAAAAATCAATGAACTTAACAGGGTTATCGAATAATACACTAGGTGTATGCTTAAAGTTCGTACTTAGAGTGGTGTTTTTGCGATCTGTTGTAACACTCTGCAGGGTCTTGTAGATGCTGATCAGTGTCATAGAAATAATTATTGTAAAACATCTGACCTGCAAGGAGCCAGGTGCACATTTTACATATAAGAAAGTGAAAGCCAGCACCTCTGGACAGCAGCTCTCCCGATACCTGGGTTTCAGAGTCAGACAGCTCAGGGGAAATTCCTCCCGCAGCGAACGTGCTCCATCACTTTGCCATACTGAGCTGGTCACAGGGCCACGCTCAGAGAACAGAGCCGGGAGGGCGGAGTGAAAGAGCAGGTTATTGAAGCTGTGATCTAAATGACTTAACGCGCATCAAAATATTGACTCCTGGCCCCTCTGGGACGGGAGCACTGTTTTAGTAGCCACCTTTAGTAACCGGAAACACGAGCTTAGGGAGAAGTTGGTCACCTAAAGTCACAGGTGATGTGATGGGTTATCAGCTTTCAGGTGTAAGTTTGCTTAATTCCAGGGTCCAGGCTCTTAACTAGCCTCCTACCCAAAAGAAGGAAAACAGGTTTTCTTAGATTGTGATACTTTTAGAGTCTAAATATAACCTATTACTGTCCCAAGATACTCTTGGTTAAATATAAATTGTTTTGAAACAGAGATCTTTGAGAGAAGTAATTTAAATATCAGATAATATTTTTCTTGTTGCTAAACATAAAATGTTTTTGCAGCATTTACTAAAGAGAATTTTTTTTATGATAATGAATTTATGTGACTGTATCAGCCCTCAAGGCTGCAGGCCCCCTTCAAAATATTTTTCATTTTCCAGTTCAGCATATCTTTAAAAGAGAGCTAAAGGACCATGCACTCACTATCTTAATAACCTGTGCGATTTTCTGTGAATTACAGTGTTTGAGTGTGAGAGGTAGAGGCCTCACTGTGGATGCACAGAGAGGGAGGCAGAACTGTGTTACTGGAACCTTACGCACCTGGATGTCTAGAAAACGTGTCTCTGCTCTAGAATCTCTAATGTTCATTGACTTGTTGTTTTTGATAACTGACGGCTCCCCTCAGCTTGGCGGGTGTCCTGGGCATTCTTAGTGGCTGTGGCGCGTTCCTCTCTCATCCAGCCCTGCTGGGACCGTGTCTTAAACAGTGGGAGCCAGGGATTAAACAGATGGTTTCCTGGCAGTTTTCCTCCTCCTCCTCCTTCTGTAGATGCACTCTGAAACGCCTTTTGAGTTGCTGTCTTCATTAGTTGGTAACTTTAGACCTGCTTTTCATTTCTGAACATTTGTGGAAAAGGCATTCCGTTGACCTTAGCATTGAGACTGTTTTGGGAAATGCATCTACGTATATTTCATGTGTTAAAAATCAAGACTCATTTTACATCACGTTGTCTTGCTTTCAGAACTTTAGTTTCAGAAGGCTAGAATATGTGTTCCCAGAAAGCTTGTTTCCTGTTTTGAAGAAACTTACAGTAATTTGAAGTCACACTTAAGAAATTGTCTTGCCTTTCTTTATTTATTTTTTTAATCCTTTGACAGATAGGTCCTTTTCTTTAGACCCGTTGACCCTCCTGCATTGAGTTGTAGAGAGTTTTACACTCTCCTCTCGTGTGGTGACTAGTTCTAATTTCCACAGGGAGAACATGACCGCAGTGAGAGCAGCCATTGGCCCTCACAGACTCTAGAGTGGTGCCTGTCTTTGCAGCTGTGACCGCTTTGACATGCCTCTTGTCCCTGTCGTGTTTGCTCTGGGGCCGGCCTTTATCAGGGGCGTGCAGTGCTGGGTCTGGACGTGGCTCTGGAGAGACAGAGCTGCACAAGGCTCCACCCTTCTGCTCACTGGCTCCTAGGAAGTCCGCCATCTGGACTGGCGGGGGGCGGGCATGCACCCCACCCTGCTGGCCAAGGAGGCCTGTTTGGAGAGTGTGGGACACAGAGAGGGGAGGCCTTGACCCTGCCAGCAGCAATGGGAGCGTTCAGGGAGGGCTTTCTGGAGGGACATTTGAGCTGCGTGATAATGGATCTGTGTATCACAGGTCAATGGCGAGTGACCACGTGGTGTCTGAGATGGGCAGCTAGTTCAGCCTGGCAGGTACTCAGACAGGTACCTGGAAAAACAGATCAGGGCAGGCTGAGCGGGAGCGCGGGTGTGACGGCAGCCCAGCAGGACTTGTTGGTTGGTGTGGCAGGCGTCTTCTCTGGGGGTGCCTGTGGGAAGGCAGTGAGCCACGCAGTGTCCAGGGGTGGGGAGAAGGTTCTAGAACATAGGCGGAGCTGGCAGCGGGAGCAGCAGTGCCTTTGGCCCTGAGGACCCCAGGAGTGGAGCAGGAAGCTAGGCTGTGCGGTGTTCAGCCTCAGCCCAGGCTCACAGGAACACCCACCCACCCCCAGTAGGCCTTTTACCACCAGATTCGTCCATCACAGCTTTGACTCTGGCGTTACCCAAAAAAGGTTTCTGGATGGCCCCCAGGTTTTGAAACTAAATGCAGGGGTGCTTGTAGGGTCTCCTGTACCCACTTTCCTGATCTCATTTTCTTCTTTAAAGCAGCACATGAGGAAGTGGAGGCACACTGGGAGCAGACACACCCTGTGCAGAATCGGCGCTCTCTGAGTGAACCAGGGGCAATCTGCACCCCATGAGGATCGGGAGCCTGCTTGTCTCCTGAGCCCTGGCCACTGGCAGCAGTTAGGGCGGTCTTTCAAGCTCAGGGCCCTGGTCTCAGTGGTCAGCAGCCAGTCAGGCTGCTCAGAAAGTCAGGAAAATGCATTTGTGACAGAGCTTCACTTTCTGTCAATTCATAGTTTAAAAGCTGGCATCGCTTGTGTCAAGGGGAAAAATGGGTTTTTGGAGGAAAAGCATTTAGGCCATAAAAAGCTATTTACTGGCAGTAACTCACTTTCTGGTGATGCTAAGAAGATACTGGTGTGCTTTTTGCAATATTGGTGTTTAAATAGTTTGTTTGAATTATGAGCAGATGATGATAGATAAGCTTGATGGTGTTACTGAGAAAAGGTTTTCCTTTGCTCTAACTCTCAAGGGCGAGGTTGAGGACGTGCAGGAGGTGACTGCCCCAGAATCTCCCCCTGGGGGTGTCTCGGCTGCAGATCTGAGTCTCTCGGTACCGGACGGTGAGAGAAGTGACACCGGCAGCTCCGAGTCGCCCTCCACCAGTGACCCTGTGCCGCCCTGTGACGCCGGCTTTAAGGAGGATGCAGGTGAAAACACAGCCTTGCTGGGTGAGTCACTGGCCGGTTAGCAAACACAGTGGTGTTACTAGTGCTTAAATGAAAGTGAAAAAGCACATAATGTGCAGAAAAAACATAAAGGAAAAATGAAAACCATAATCTTACCCCTACAGATACAATACCGTTTCAACATTTCAATAAATATATCTCAGATTTTTTGTTTCTGTGTGTGAGGAGGAGGAGAATATCATTTATGTGCCCTTAGGTAACCCGTTTCTTCCTCTTAGTGTATGAAACTCTGTATCTGTAGACAAGACATGTGATTTTGTGCAGCTGTGTACTAGTACATTCTGGGTTCAGTATAGTTTCTGTAAGCCACATCCTGCTGATGGGCTTTTATCATCAGTAACACTGAAATAACTTTAGTGTATATATTTACCACCTAGCTGTCTTGTGTCCTCCTCGTAGGTAAAATAAAACGAATTGCATTTTTAAAGTTACTGATGCAACTACCTTCTTTTCATATTTGTTGGTCATTTATATTTCTTTTCTGAGTTGCCCATTTCATCCTTAATTGATTTTTCTATGGAAAAACGAACTTTTTCATATTGATTCTAAGAGCTCTTTGGTCTTTGCTTTGTTTTTTATCTTGTCCAGCCTTCTCATACTTTGCATGATTCTGCCTTTGATAGAATGCTAACTTAGGAAAGTCTTCTCGGGGTTATTAACTTATATTTTACTAACAGTTGTGGTTTTGTATTTTATGCTTAAATCTTTAATGCACATAGCTTCAGAAAAGATTTAACTCAACTATTTTTCCCAAATATTTAACGACTTGTCAGTTGTTTAGTGATGATTACTTGTGAATAATATGTTTTGATATTCACAAGGCAAGGCAGATTTCCTCACCTTTATTCTTATTTTTAAAAATTTCTGAGCTGTTTTTCATTTTTTTAAGATTAATCTTAAAATCAGTTTACCATGTATAAGAAAATCCCATGAAAATTTTTATTATAGTTGAATTAATTTATAGATTAACTGAGAAGAATTGATGCTTCTAATTTTGAATTTGCCAACCTGGAAAAAGAAGCATATTTTTCCAGATTGGTAATATTCAAACTGAATCGGTTTGTCTTTTTTTTTTTTTTTGTACATTTTTAGAATCTGGGAGGCAAAGATAGAAACATGAGAACTGAAGTTTTAAAGCAGGACCAGAGGAAGAAAGGATGCGTTGTGTAAGAAAAAGGGAGGATGAATTTCAGAGAGTTAGGAAGTGGAAAGCTGGATCGGCAGGAGTTCTAGCTGGGTCTCCTGCTGGGGATGAACCGCCCTGTTTTCAGCAGGTCCATTGCAGTGAGCCCAGATGCGTCCCATTGTAATTTTTGCTGTTTCCTTCAGTCTCCAGAAGGGAAACGAAATTTGTTTCCTCTACTACTTGACTACCCTTGAAATATTTCAGGACAGGTGAAATTCTTAAGCTGAATTTCTAAGTATTTGTTCACCAGTAAATTTGACAATTAATTAATGTGTTAATATTATTTCTAGCTTACCATCATAACAGCGTCATTTGAGAAATATTACATTGGAAAAAAGTTAATTCTTTCCAGCTGACCTTAGGACTTCCAGAGTATAATGTAACTTCACCAGTAGCTAAGCTAACACTTTCTTGACCCTCAGGAGCATCTGGAGATGAAGGTGGGGGTTATTAGGGCAGCCCACTCCCTGGAGAAGGTATCTGCAGCAGTGGGTTCCTCTCTGGCCCACTTGACCTCAGGTCTGGTTGTTGGTGAACTCACAGTGCTTGGCTCTCCTAGTTTTGAGGAGGTACTGTATTCCTGAAAGAAACCTGCACCAAAATTATTCTGTTCTCCTTTCCTAGTAATATCCGACTGGACTCGAATGCCAGTTTGAACCTCTCCGGGTCTCAATGTCCAGTCTCTAGGTTGGGGGTAATAATGTAGACGTCTCTAGCTTGTAGGGTCATATACATTGCCCAGTAAACGCACGTAGCTGCTGTCCTCATGGGTGGTGATGCCATCGCTGCGTGTTTGGAAATACACTCTGGTTAATCCCACCAGCTCAGCCTGCATCTTTTCTGTTGCACGGTGCTGACCACATGCTTGCTAACTAGACTAGAAAACCTCTCATGCTGTATATGAAGAAGGTGTTTTTATATTTTCTTAACTCTCTGTCTGGAATAGATTGCTGTTTCTCCATGTAAGTTTTATTTAAAATTTTCTATAATTTGTTTCATGAATGATGATCTCCAAATGTAACAGTGTTTATGTAACCAAAGCCCAGGATATGCCCAGCGACTAACACTGGCTCCCGTTGCTTTGTTGTAGAGACAGGCAGGAGCGACACTCAACGTGACGGACCCACCTGCTAGCGCGCGACCTGTGGACCGTGTCACGGACAGAGCCTAGGCTCGAATTAAAGGACATTTTATTTTTGTTACTTTAGTGCATAGTTTGTATATGTGAAAATAATGTACATTATTTTACCTTTCAGGTTCTAATTTGGTATACAAAGAGCTCAGATATTTTATTCTTTCAAGAGACTTTTTGATTAGTCGTGATATATTTATCTATTGAAATGTGTCATAAGATGATTCTGTCTTCTCAAGGATGGTTCTAGCCTAAGCACGTTGACTTTAGACTAGTTGAAATGGAGTTGCGTGATTATATTCAGTAATCGGTCATGGGAGTTTCCCTGGAGGAAAGACTTTCTTCGAACATTAAGCTTGTCAATGTGATGAGAGACGTCCGTTGCTTTCTTGCACCTCTGTACTTTAGAGAGATCTCCAAACCCGAGAGCACTTTCATTGTTGTTTTTTAAGCTTGGAATTATGAGAAAAGTACTGGTGGGCTTGAGTAATTTCTTTTCTCCCTTTTATTACCTAATTTCTTCTGATAACCTTGATGGGGAGGGAAGTTTTGTCCCTTTTTTTCTACAAATAAAAAAAGCTGTCACATGCAGCATGACGTTCTTCATTGCTTGTTAAGGAAATGGAGCAGACAGACTCTGTGGGTTATTTGGGGGATTTTTGTTTTTTGAGGTAAATGATGAATTTACTGATTCCAACTACAGTTTAATCTTTACATTTAAAAGGGTGATAGATGGAGACTTTCAGCTGCTGTTAAACAAGTAACCAGATTTCTAGATTAATTTTAAAGCAATGAAAAAAAGCAGTGAACTTGTTTCATCATCTCTCCCCTCTACTCTTGTTTGCTGTTCTTCCTCGAAGGTAGGGGAATTAGGCTGCTCTGAAGCTTTGGGGGCCGCTCTCTAAGTTGAAAAAGTGATGAAACACACAGTGGTTAAGACTCTGCACTTCCACTGCAAAGGCTGCAAGTTCGATCCCTGATTGGGGAAGTTCTGCATGCCACAGGGGTGGCCAGAACAACAAAAAGACACATTCTGCTCTGCTGTCACTTCTTAGAGGTGGAAGGTCCAGAGAGGAAGAGTTAGTTTTTTTACAACTTGAAATTGTAGTCCTTTGTAGCTTCCAAACTGTTTACTGTGTACATCTTTATTTCATGGTAAAAATAAATGTTTACTAGAGTATATAATTTTTAAAGTGTAAACAATTTATTCTTACAACTGTCTCTAAGATGTAAAGTTTATATAGTTGTTTTTTTTTTTTTTTCAAGTTACTTAGGACACTGATCCCAGCCACTCAGTGAAACTCTAGGTGATTAAACAGTGTTACTGATCAACGGAGGCCAGACTCCATGGGAAGAGCTATTGGGATAGAAATTGCCTTACTCTTGAGTGCTCATTTCAACAGACACTGCAGTGGGTTTCCGTAATAGCCATTATCTTTGAAATTTGCCTTCTGTGTTGTTCATTGCAAATAAGAAAATATGTCCCTCATTCTATACCAAGTAGATTGCTCTTTGTATTTTAAGACACATACTAGCGGAAAGTGCTTTAATTCTTCCCATTAGCCAGTGAAGCTGACTTTAAAGAATGCTTTAACAGGTCAGGGTGAATTGTTTTTGATGATTATGGGCGAGTGAGTTATCATCAGCGGCTGTCAACCAGAGCTTCACCTGATTCAGGAGTTTGAGGGACTCCTCTGGGGTTCAGTTTGGCACTCTGTGCTTCCACCGCAGGGGGCACAAGCTCCACCCCTTGTCAGGGGACTAAGATCCCCTGTGCTGTGAGGCACAGTCAAGAAAAAGAGACTTTGACCCTAAGTTATAAACATAAGAGACTGGAAAAATTATAGTACTCTCATCTTTAGAAACACAAGTCTTTAACAGCAAATAAGGAAATCTGCGAGAGCAGACAGAAAACCCTTTTGTACTCGGTAAGGAAAATGTTTCCTTTAAGGATTTTCTTAGGTAGATGTGACAAAGGGTCAGTTACTAGAATTTTTGCTGAAACACAACATTGATAAAATGCTGGGAACCTGGGGAATATAAATGAAGAAAGATTAGTAAAGCAGAGAGTTTTAGTTCAGATCGTATTACTTAATGGCAGTAATCACTTTCCTTCTGACAGTTGTCTTGAAAGCTTTGTTCACAGATAATGTAGAGACTGTTCTTTCTTTTTAACTGTGAGGGCCTCTCCTCGGTGGTGTGTGGACAGCATGTACCTGTGGATGCCAGCGCCCCCGCTGTGCAGCTTCGGGGCTTCCCGTCAGAAAGCCAGGCCGCCTGGAGGAGGGATGTGCACACCGCACCTGGAGCAGGTAACAGCACCTCACCTGCTGGGAATGTTGGGCGCCCAGACTCTTCCCTGGAGGACTGCCCCATAGTTACTGAGGAATGATGACACTAAAAGGCCGAATTGCAGTGTGCCCCTTGGCAGTTGGCTCTCTGTGGGTGCACGATGACAAAACCTCCTGAAGCGAACCTCTGGTCTGACCTCAGTAATCTCGGGGCACAGTTTCCAAAATGGGCCTTTCCAGCAAGCTCAGACATTTTCAACAAGAGATGACTGGGGAACCCTGGGCAGCTTTGGGGCTTCAGCATGCAATAAGCACCATTCTTCATGTTTTATGATACCCTTGCTACACCAAAGACCGCTAGAATCATGAAAACAATAACAGTAATAGACCACAATGGTAAATTCGCATGCCAGTGCAGGAGACACAAGAGGCATGGGTTCGATCCTTGCCTGCATCGGGAAGATCCCCTGGAGGAAGAAATGGCAACCCACTCCAGTATTCTTACCTGGGAAATTCCATGGACAGAGGAGCCTGGTGGGCTGCAGTCCCTGGGGTCAAAGAGAGTCAGGCCTCACTGAGCACACAAGCACGAGACATTCAGGAACCAGGTTGCTTTCACTGGGACAGAATGCCCAACATGACCAGATGCCCCCAGAAGACGGCTTAGCTTAGCTATAGTCTTTGAGCACACTCGTATGATCAATGAGGGCTGAGGTTAAGTCAGCACATACACATGGCTAACTAGAAGCTGAGGTGCTTACATGTTTTAGTCAAAAGCATTTCTCCAGGCTTGGTGTAAACTCTTAATTTGCAACTTACAGAGCACAGAACTTTGGCCTGAACCAGACTTCATCTTACTTTTCTGCACGCTGTGCTTCTGTCACAAGATCACCAATCAGAAAAGCCACCGATGCTTTCCCCAGTTAATTTTCATTTTTGAAGTTTTAAAACACTTAAAAGCATTCATTTTCAGAAGTACTGGCACATCTGTTACCAGTTACAGAAGTAAAACAATGTCATCATCAGCCATGCATCTAGAAGTGTGCCCTCATTCTAACAAGAAAGTATAAAATAAGTTGTAAATCAAAAAAGTATTTGCATTACATTAGTTTAAGATTAGTACAAAAGTCAATCCATTCTTTTTTATGCGTTGGAGGCTTATTTATCAAAGGATAAAAAGAAACCTGGGGAAACACTTATATTTTCTGTTAGGCTGATTACAGTTATTGAATCTCAGGATTTTGGAAGTCCTTTTCTTAAGGATTTTCCGCATAAGCATTTGCACAAACTCATGTCCATTGAGTTCATTAAAATTTATTAAAGTTTGTCTATTCTGATACCATTTATCATGGTATCATTTGTCTGAATGACACCATTTTCTTAGAGTTGCATAAATAATACTGCTAAAGAAAGGTATTTGAAAGAGTTATGTTCACAAATACTTTTTCAAACATCTTTCTACCCTAAGATGTCATTTTAACAGGTTTTCTTGCTGTCTTCTTTTAAGCAGGTGATTTGAAGATATTAAAGCTAGAAATTGGAACTGAAAGTCCAGAGAATTCAAGACGTGGTTTTTAAAAAACATGAACTCATCTAATTAAACTTAAAAGTTGATGCAGTTATCAAATCCCAGGATTATAGTTCCTTTTATTTCAGGTAAACTTTCTTCTACTTTTAAATATATTTAACGAAGAACTTTTTGCTGGTGTTGTATCTGGGTTTTTTTTTTCCTCCCATAAAATGTTCTCTAAATATAACTACTATTCCTTGTAAGCTGTTTATTTGAAATACATCTGAAACCCTTTCCTCTGTCAAGGACTATAACCTAGAAATGATGAGCAGTGGTCTGTCTTTAGTCACAGGCCACGTTTGCACATCTGTTTACAAAAGCCTATTTGTGGCCCCAAATCAGTGTTTGCATGGGTGGCAACTTGTGGATGCCCCAGGGGCAGAGAAGTGCCTAGCTGCCGGCACACATATTCCCAGGGGAGGCTGGACAGGACACGGTCTTCTAGCATCAGACTGACAACAGGTGTCCTTTCGTGGTCGTTGTGCTGCCACGTTTCTGACATTTTGTGCCGCTTAAGTTGTGATTCCGTAGCTTGGGACAGTGCCCGGGCATAGGGCTGCAACATGACTGAGGTGCCTCACAGAAAACGTGTGTCAGGTGAGATCCACGTGTGCATCCAGGCTGCTGGCCAGGAGCTCTTGCTTACCGAGAACCGCCAGGGCCTGAACCCGAGGCTGGGCGGCTTCCAGCAGTGGTATGGTCGAGACTTCGCCATCACAGACAGTACTGGCTAATAAACTTTGTTTGCCCAGTGCTAATGTGCAAAATGGTGATGCCCGCATGCCAGCCCTGGGCAAAGAAAAGTTAGGTGTGGGAAGAAGTCCATTACTGCCATCATTTTTAGACTTCTGAAGGCTACACCAGCTTGGGTCCTTTTGAACCTGATGTATTTATAAATCCCTTCCCTTTATGAGAATATCTAAGCTAAAATTTCGCATCTAGGCATACCGTTTTGCCAGTATTACAAGGCTGGAATTTAACTAATCTTAAAACCTGCCCTGCTTGGTATATCCTTTAACTTTTGCTAAGAGTTGAACTGGAAGGTGAGTGACTCAGGTTTCTGTAGAGTGTGCTTTGAAAGTACCTCAGTAGATGGGGGATTTTTCATAATTTCTTCAAGTAAAAACTACATCAGATAATAAAGAGTTCATAGAAAACTTTAATGTAAGGCACTGTTGTCCAGAGTTAAAAGAGGGGTAACAGCCCACAGGAGCCCACAGGCGGGGCACGCACCCCACTCAGTGAGGACAGCTCCCCAGGACTGTCCTCCTCCCAGAGCACCGAACATCAAGAGAGAAAGCCCAGAGAACCACCAGCTATCACAGCCTCCAAAGGCGGTTTCTAGGAATCCCCACGTTGGTGGGCAGCCCAAGAAAAGCGTTTACTCTGTTGTCTCTTAGGTCCCCGTGAAAAGCAAGCCTGAGGTTACACGTGTGTCCATGGCTCACACTGGACCCAGTGAGAAGTTCAAGGGTCAGACTGCCATCCCGGGATGACTCCAGGCCCCAGGGGCAGGAATTCATGTTCTTAAAGAGGGTCTTCATTTACTCTCCCTAAAGCCTTATCAGAAGCCTATGACTTACATCTTAAGCAAAAACAAGCCTGTTGCTCTTCAGTGCTGATGGCCTCATCTCCCGAGTGCCGTGACTTTGGGATGACCTTTCCCTGAGGATAGCCATCAGCAAGACACCTATAGGACGCATTCTTCCAGGTTCCTACCAAAAATTCATCTAAAGGGAAAAGTCACCCAGGGAGGCAAGACTAAGTGGAGAGAGTGATGTTTATGTGCATTAAACCAAGCAATCACGGGTCTGGACACTTTTAAAAAGGAAAGCACAGCACAGCTGAACAATGAACGGGAGGTCCCCAAGAGGCATCACTTGGACATCTTGGTCTCGGCAGGTGTCTCTCCAGTGTCCAGGGTCTTCAGCAACCGGAAGAGGCCAGCGGCCTCGCGGATCCTGCTGAACTCGATGCAGAAGGCCTGCACTTCTATAAACAAGTCCTGCACGTTGATGATCTTATTACGGATCAGAGACTGGAGAAAGACGCACACAAGACGCACCAGACGGTTCTGAAAAAGGAACCTGTGTTAGCGTCTGTTTTCAGGGCAGGTATTCATAAAGGTTACAAAAATTGTTACTTACCTGCATATATTTATCCTTAATTTGTTCACAGGTAGAAATGCAATTGGATATATAAAGGTGAATAAATTCAGGAGGTAGATCAACAGCTGTGGTTAGTCTGTTTCATAAAAATAAAGGCAGGCCTGTTAATGTCGGTCACTTAGTAAAAATTCTAATATTAATGGTTTATGCAAGTAAACATCGGCGCCACCCACCCCACTCACCCCCGTTAATAAGTGACACTTCGTTTCTTACGTCTGCACAGCATATGTAATAAGTGCTGAGCACCATGTCCCTGGGTGGTCTTGGCTGAATCATAGTTCCTAGTTACTGTCCAGGCTCTGACAATGTGGGCAGTTACTCAGTCTGTGTAAGTAATACCGACCTGATTACGAGTGCTGTGCAAGGAGCATGTGAAGGCAGGCGTGGAAGGACCTGAACAGCACAATGCATGACTAAGTACTTACATGAGGCAAATGCTTGCACAAGGAGCAGTGTACGTGGGAAGGCTTCACAGGGCACGACTTAAATGGGAACCCAAGGAGAGAAGTGTTCCTTCAAATCAGTGAGTAGTCTGAGTGAAGTGTAGAATCGGGGGTTGGCGTGGCACATTTCTAAACTTACTTGACTACAGAATTTTTTCCCACAAGGCTCCAAGGAAACGCAGCCACAGGCTGCTGGTGACACGTGGGATGGGCTGATGCACAATGAGTTGGGTGGGTGGGGCTCCCACAGCAGACCCCTCCCTTGAAATCATGTCCACACTGATAAAAGGATGTAGTTATCCTTGGACAAAGTGCCTACGGTCTGGTTTAGACAGTAAGTGAACACTCAGCATGGTCAGCCTGGAGGACCCAAATAGAAGAAAGGCTCAGACGAGAAGGCAGCGGAAGCAGCAGGTTAACAGGTCTTGCAAGCGACAGAAAATGAAGGCTGAAAACCTCATGCTTCCTCTCCCTCCCTCCCCAGATCTGTGCTGCCCTAGGACACACCTGCCCTGGGCTTTCAGTTAGGCTTTTACCACCAGCTGATTAACGTAAAAGGACTTTTTTGGGGGGGAGCGGGGGGCTTCACCATGCAGATTTTGGGATCTTAGTCGTGTTCCCCCTCCCCACCGAAGGGAGTGAATGCTGGCCCTCGGCAGTCGAAGTGCTGAGTCCTAAACACTGGACTGCCAGGGAATTCCCAGCTTAGTACAGCTATGCTGCTGCTGCTGCTAAGTTGCTTCAGTCGTGTCCGACTCTGTGCGACCCCACAGACGGCAGCCCATCAGGTTCCCCCGTCCCTGGGATTCTCCAGGCAAGAACACTGAAGTGGGTTGCCATTGCCTTCTCCGAGTACAGCTGTAAGTAGGTTAAAAAACAATAATCCCCACCTTACAAACAGCGTTCCACAAAGGTCACGCTGTAGTTGAAGTGTGGTTGCCTGGCGGTCAGAATGGATCTCCCCGTAAGCAGAAAGGCCATCTCGTTTAGCCCCCAAAACAGGACACCACGTGGAAGGGGGCTGAGGATGAGAAGCCTAATTTGGGACCACACCAGGCAAGCCTGCCTATATGGCTACACTATTTGTTGTCGTTCAGTTGCTAAGTCGTGTTTGACTCTCCTGTGACCCCATTTGCTGTACTCTGCCAGACTCCTCTGTCCATGGGATTTCCCAGGCAAGAGTATTGGAGTGGGTTGCCATTTCCTCCTCCAGGAGGATCTACATATAAACAGCTTAATTGCAGGTTCCCAAGCTAAGTCCAAGTCTGTGAAATTTGTGATGTACCTAAAACTTACTTGTAAGCAAAATAACAAAGTGAGAGACCTCTTGTTGCTTTCCTGACAGTTGATGACAGCAGGGCAAGGAGACCAAATCAAAGAGCGGTTCAGAGAACAGTGCCAGGAATTCTAGGAAGGTATTCTCAGAACTGTCTCAGCTCCTAGGCCCCTACCTTCCCATGATATAGCTTCAGTCACTAACAGAAATAATGTAACACCTGTAATTTATGTAGAGATAAAGAATACACAGCTCCCCGGGTGGTGCAGTGGTGAAGAACCCACCTGCCAATGCAGGAGACTTGGGTTCGATCCCTGGGCCAGGGAGATCCCCAGAATAGGAAACGGCACCCCACTCCAGTATCCTTGCCTGGAAAATCCCATGGACAGAGGAGCCTGCTGGGCCGCCGTCCATGGGAGCACAAAGAGTCACACGTGGCTGAGTGACTTAAGCATGGAGCACTAAGAATATATAACCATATATAGGGAAATAAATTTTAGCAATTAGGTTTCACAGGTGGTAACTTCCCAGGTGGTTCAGTGGTTAAGATAGTGTTAAATGCTCAGAATACCCTCCAAGTTCTTCCTTGGGGGTGCGAAATTCATTTGCAGTTAACACTAAAGCTCAGATTATTTAATGGGTTTTCTCAGACTAACAATGTCAGGGAAAAAAAATTGTTGCGAGTTTTTCCCCTTCTAATCATTTAATCAGGATTTATATACCTGCCCCACACACCCCCACCCAGCATTTGATCGAGTACAGAAACTTACCGATTTACAACTTCCATTGAATGTAATGACATATCCATATTGACCAGAACTGAAAAATACTCAGTGATCTGACTTGACTGCATTAACTTCAGCAACATTTCTATAGCGACTAGAGGATTGTTTTCCACTAGGTCAGGAAGTTTGGCTGGAGTGAGGCCAATATGATAAACAAGTTTGGGGTCCTTTTCCAACTCTCCAAGGAGCTAAATCAAGTTTTTTTTAAAGAGAGAAAAAGAAGTTAAGTTAGAAATTCTCTTTCCTGCATATAAAAATACCCAAATATTTTATTTTTAAAATGTTATAAAATTTACCTGCACTGAACCAACTTTATCAGTATCTTCCCTCAAACCCATGATCATCATGCTTTGATATTTTGACACATTTGAATTGTCAGTTATTACAACCAGACACCATCACAAGAGTTTATAGATAACACTGATGCCTCCTGGGCATGAAACCAGAATCACTTCTGTCTGGATTTTAACAATAATATCCTTAAGTCCCTTGTAGGTAGGTTTTTTTTCTTTTTTGTTTTTGGTTATAATCAAAAACAATCTTACCAACTAGTACTACTGAAAAGCACAGACCACAGAGGTCATCAGGAAACTCAGGAACTGAAGCCCTGCCCAGCAGCTGGGGGAGGCAGGGAGGCGGGGGTCGGAGTGCTTACACTACAGTGCAAGTCACACACACTCTGTTATTCAAATCTGTGTCCTCAAAAATAATGTTTTTTGCCAAATCTGTACATTGCTTTACATACATTTTCTATGCTATTTCCTCATCTACTTGCATGTACACACACTCTTTCAGGACTGACTCGTTAGCAAAGTGAACTACGAACAAGGCTGTTACTTGACTCCGAAGATGGTGTTAGGTGGTTAAACCGGGTTGGAGATGTACCTCCTGACAAGTTCTAATGGGGAAGTGTGCAAACTGGGTAAAATGCACCAACAGGAACTACCCACAGCGTCCTGTCTTTCCTGAAGGAAGTCTCATCGTCGGGCACAGGGACTTTTGAATCCACGACCAACCAACCGTGTGATGGGTGCTGGTTTACCTCCCTGGTGAAATGTGAGTAACTGCAGACTTACCCTCTGGGGTAATAAGTCCCGTTCAGCTTAGCAACAGCGTACACAAGGCACCCAGCAGCAGAGCCAGAGCAGAGTGCCCCAAAGTGAGCACCACCTCAGACCCTTCGCCCAGAGTCGAACTGATCCTGGACAGAAGCTGCAAGGTGTTTGGGCACCAGACTCATTGCCCCACCACAGTGCAGTAAGCAGAGTGGGAGGCCAAACGAAGCTTCAGGGACCAAGACACTTCCCACTAGTGGGTCACTAGTCGTTTATCACTTTATGAGAAACAAAACCGCTTGTTGAATTGAATATAGGAGAACGCTGATGGTAAACACATACCTGTGTCTGCTGAGGGGAGGACAGGGGGCTCTTGAAGGCTTTAGCCATTATTCGCTTGATCTCCACACCAGTGCTGTTCTTCACGCACATTGACTTGTCCCACTGGATTGCGTGGTCAGGCTCAGTGGGGTTGAGCCAGGCCAGCTCATCCTCACACACATGCAGCGGAGGCGGGGGGCGAATGAACTCTGGCCGAAAATGGCCTGCAATCAGAGGAGCCTGTGTGACTGCTGCTTTGGGTTGGCCGACACTCATTCACTTCTGTATAAACCCCACGTCTGTGCATGTGGGCATGCGCGGTCATGTCTGACTCTGCGACCCCATGGGCTGTAGCCCTGCAGGCAGCTTCTGTCCACAGGATTTCTCAGGCAAGAGTACTGGACTGGGTTGCTTAATAAGGACAACACGGTCACACTGATTCAAAACTCAGAAGCAGAAATGACATAATGTCGGTTTTTTCCAGAACACAAATGAAAGAATGAAATGCTGACACAGAATTATTATACCAGAGACCAAATCTATCTATCTTTGGAGAGCAGAGGAAAGCATTACTACCCCCTGCCAACTCCTGGTTCAATCATGATCAGTAGCAAAAGGACACCACTTACTTCACTGGCAAGTCTTTTGATGGGAAAAATAAAACACTGTTTGATCTCAGTCTTCCTATTCTCAGCACTATTTTATTCAGAGACCATATAATGTGCACCAGTTTTATTTTTGCATCTTAAAACCTTGCAGTAGCAAATTATGTATAGATAAAATGGGCAGGTGAGAACTATGGTTGACTAGACATTCTCAAACGAATCTGGAGAGTTTCATAAACCCATAAATTCACAAATGCTGTATCATTTTAATAAAACAGTGAAAAGAAAAACGGGAGTGACTCGATACCTCAACTGTTTTATAAAGATTGATCCCTAAGGTATAAATGCCCTTAAGTAAATGAAAACCAACACTGGCTGGGACTCCTGAGCAAACTTCACCCCTCACTTCGGTTTTCACACAGGGCCTAAGACGGCTGTCTCCTCCCATGGACCAAGCCCCAGTCAAATTTCAGTCTTGGATACTCCAGTTCACTGAAAATGTCTATTTTCTGGCTAAGAATAATCCCTTTGTCTTTTGGGGTTGTGTTAGGTCTTTGTCGTTACATGGATGTTTCTTGTTGCGGAGAGCGAGGGCTGCTCTCCAGCTGCAGTGCCTGGGCTTCTCATTTCGGCAGCTTCTCTTACTGCAGAAGAGCATGGGTTCCAGGCATGCAGATTTCAGTAGCTGTAGCTCCTGGGCTCTAGGGCACAGGCTCAACAGTTGTGGTGCACAAGCTCAGGTGCTCCTCAGCATGTAGGATCTTCCTAGACCAGGGGTCGAACCCGTGTCTCCTGCACTGGCAGGCAGTCTTTACCACCGAGCCACCAGTGAAGCCCCTTCCCTTTATCCTAAACTGTACCATCTCTTCACCAGAACCAGCGCTGCATCTCTGCAGACTATTAACAAAGAGGAAGTGTTTTAACGTTTTAGGAGATGCAGCACTTATGTGATCAAGAGAAAGTCCCCATGAGGTAAGGATGCTTGGTGTTCAGTTAGACTCAGACCTGGCCGGTCTATTTCTTACATCCCTTTCCAGCGGCCCATGCCAGTCACCGCTGTGCCCAGCAAGCACTAAATAACCCCTCTGTGCCTTGGTCCTGCCCATACACTTGTGACTAGCTGAGACTTGTTTATGCCAAAGAACTACTATAAATGGCATAAAGAGTCACAGTGCAGGTTTCAAACTCAAGGTAACACTATAGTCCAGAGAACATAATCTTACCCTAAGCAGAAAGCATGCCTTCATCATAAAACCACACAGAAGCCTATAAAACCAAAAAATACAGTTCCATAAGCTTCAATAGGTGTTTTCTTTGAATTAAAGTAAGAGCCGTAAGACTCAGTAAAATTTTAATGGAGAATGATGAAATTAATAAAGATGTATAAAACAAAAAAGGTAATAAGATACAAAAATAACCGGATTTCAGTAAAATCAGGGAATGTATAGCTATAGGTATGTAGTAAAAAAAACTTGGTATTTTTATTAAAGAAACTAACTTTTATTGAGCATATCTACTATGTTCCAGACACCATACTAGAAATTTCTCATTAAATTCATGTTTAACATTCTCTGGCATAAATCCCACCAATGTTTTTTTAGATCATTCTCCCAAGGCAATAGAAATAAAAGCAAAAATAAACAAATGGGACCTAATCAGACTTACAAGCCTTTCTTCAGCAAAGAAAACCATAAATAAAACTAAGAGAAAACCTACAGACTGGGAAAAAATATTTGCAAATGATGGAACCAACACGAACTTAATTTCCAAAATATACATAGACCTCATCCATCTCAACAGCAAAAAAATCAACCCAATCAAAAAATGAACAGAAGATCTGAAGAGACATTTCTTCAGAGAAGGCATACAGATGGCCAATAGGCACATGAAAAGATGCTCAATGTAGCTAATTAGAGAAATGCAAATCAAAACTACAATGAGGTACCACCTCACACCAGTCAGAATGGCCATCATTAAAATCTACAAATAACAAGCTGGAGAGGGTGTGGAGAAAAGGGAAGTCTCCTTCATTACTGATGGGAATGTAAGTTGGTGCAGCCACTGTGGAAAACATCACGGAGGTTCTCAGTAAACTAAAAACAAGTTGCCATATGATCTAGCAATCCCACTTCTGGGTCTGTATCGACAAAACTGCAATTCAAAAAGACAACACGTACCCCTACGTTCAGGGCAGCACTGTCCACAACAGCTGAGACATGGAAACATCTGTCCACGGAGAGATGAACGGATAAAGAAAAAGAATGAAATAATGCCATTTGCAGGAACATGGACCTAGAGATATCATATTAGTGAAGTAAACCAGCCAGATAAATATATCACTGCTATGTGGGATCTAAATGGAACTGAAACAGACTCAGAGCAGGCGTGTGGCTGCCATGGGGGCGGGGTGGAGTGGGATTCTGGGAGCAGCAGATGCAAACCAGTATGTAGAGAATGGATAAAGGAGGAGGTCCTACCATACAGCACAGCAAACAAAATCCAATATCCTGTGTGAAACCATAATGGAAGAGAGTATGAAAAAGAACATGTAACTGAATCACTCTGCTGTACAGCAGAAATTACCTCAACACTGTAAATCAACTATTTCAATAAAATAAAATTTTTAAAAGATTCGTGTTTCAGCATAAATGAAAACAACACATTTCAGAACACCAGAGTCTCAGGGACACTGCTAAAATAAAACCAAGAATACAAAAGAATATAAAATCAGATTTACTCACTTTCAATAGGTGGCTTTGGTCCACTGACTAAAGCTTCCGTGATCTGAGAGGCAACGGAGCTGTCGAATCCAGAGTTGGACGAATCTGGGTCCGGGTCACTGAGAATGCTAGGGAAGCTGGCCTTACTTTGAGTTGGCAATTCAGACTGGCGTTCTGAACAAGATTAAAACAAAAAACACTTTAAAACGCGGCACAAGGAGAGTGAAAACACAAGCTCGTAACCGGAGAAACTTGTCTACAACACACAAGCAAAGGGCCAGCTTCAAGCTTTTTTGTTTTTTCTCTAAAACTCCTATAAATCAGTCTTTAAAAATAAGGGGGGGAAATGGGCTAATGACGTCAATGAGTATTTTATTTTTAAAAGCTTGAATGGCCAATAAACACCTCAAAAGATATTCGACCTCAGTAGGAACCAGGGGAAAATCTGTTAAAACCCAAGATACTGTTGCATACACACTGTAGTTTAACTGTTCCTTGTGGTTAGTCATTGGTGCTTATTTCGTTGTTTTCTTAAAGTTAGGAAACACAACTGCATCACCCATAAATATATCTGTGGTCCCTGGATCTCACTGTAAAGACAGCTGAATTGCAGCCTGGCCTCTGCACAAGAGTACCTGAGCCGTGGCTCCGCCTTACCAGCCAGGGCGAGCTGAAGCCCGCTAATGTCCACAGACTGGCCCATGTTCCCAACGTCCATAAGGGCAATCTGCCGGGGTGTCTTTTTGAAGAGTTCCCGTGGGGGTGCCAGCATGAGCTGGGAAAGAAAAAACTTCTCTGGTGGAGTTATAGGAGGTAAAAACCCTGTAAATACACAAGCAAAAAATGTATGACAATTTCGCTAATGGTTATTTTTAGAAATTATCTTGAACCTGATAAAACTAGCATCTCATGCATCTTTAAAGACAGTTATAATCGAAGATTCATTTAACCAAATACATACATTTATGAAAATATAATTAAGGAATCATCCCAAGGACTGGTTCCAGGACCTCCTGCAAATACTAAAATCCAGGGATACCTGGGTCCTATACATAAAAGCTGTAGTATTTGAAAGTAACCTACACAGATCCTCCTTATACTTTAAACTCCAGATTACTTACAATACCTAAGACAGTGTAAATGCTATGTAAATACAATGTAAATGCTAGGTAAGTACAATGTAAATGATATGTAAACAGCTGCCAGAATTCAAGTTCTGTTTTGGGGAACTTTCTGGAACTCCCCACACACACACCCCCAAGGGGCTGGTTGAATCCTTAGATGCAGAACCCACAGACGTACAGGGCCAACTGTTGTATGTCAAATGATTCACTATGATCTGTGGTAATGAAACTTAAAAACTGGAGCTATTAAGAACTTTGTTTTCTAACATGCTTCAGTTCCTGCAAAGATAAGTTTATGTATACAGACCAAAACAAATAAAAAACTACAGTCCTCAGAAATGCTTTTCTTCTCTGCTGCAGCCAGCAACTGTGTAAAAGGTAAAGAGACAAGGAAGCCACCACTAGCTCTGCACCGTTATAAGACCTTCCTCATCTGGTCCTGACGCACTCTCCTCATCCCATTTCCCCTTCCAACGCTTGTGTTCTACATTCCGGTTGCACAAAACCTCTTAGCTTCTCCGAGTCCTGATTTCAAAACATACAATACACGCAGCTGTTTGAATACCTGAGAGGGTCGCACCCTTCTCTTCCCACCACCTCTAATCAACATCCAACAGAAACATCACTCCCTCTCCGGCTCCACGGGTGTAGTTCCCCATGCCACGACGCTCTGTGTACCTGCCACCCAGCACAGCCCTGGAGGTTGGGTCACAGTCACGTTTGTGTTTCCTCGGCCAGACTGAAGTTTCCTGAGTGTGAAGAAGCCTTCCTACTCACATCCAGATACATTTTCAACCTTGGCTCTGCAGCAGAGTCACCTGAAACGCTCAAAAAACATACACCCTCTAGATGGGAAGCTGCTGTATATATGGCACTGGGAGCTCAGCTCCGTGCTCTGTGATGACCTAAAGGGGAGAAGGAGGGAGGCTCACAGGGGGAGGATGTTTGTATACATACAGCTGATTCACACTGTTGCACAGCAGAAACTAATAATACTGGAGAGCAATTACAGTCCAGTTTTTTTTTTTATTAAAACTATATATATACCCACTATATATGCTCCTTGGTGTACAATGTAATAAGCTTTGTCATTGACAGTCCCTCTGTTGTAGATTTAAGCACCATCTCTACCAACAGTAATTGTGAATAACACTTACTTCTATTCCTCATAACAGCTCTGTGTTTGTTAGTCCCGAAACCTATATGCAGGTCAGGAAGCAACTGTTAGAACTGGACATGGAACAACAGACTGGTTCCAAATAGGAAAAGGAGTACGTCAAGGCTGTATATTGTCACCTTCCTTATTTAACTTATATGCAGAGTACATCATGAGAAACGCTGGACTGGAAGAAGCACCAGCTGAAATCAAGATTGCTGGGAGAAATATCAATAACCTCAGATATGCAGATGACACCACCCTTATGGCAGAAAGTGAAGAGGAACTAAAAAGCCTCTTGATGAAAGAGGAGAGTGAAAAAGATGGCTTAAAGCTCAACATTCAGAAAACTAACATCATGGCATCTGGTCCCATCACTTCATGGGAAATAGATGGGCAAACAGTGGAAACAGTGGCAGACTTTTTTTGGGGGGGGCTCCAAAATCACTGCAGATGGTGATTGCACCCATGAAATTAAAAGATGCTTACTCCTTGGAAGGAAAGTTATGACCAACCTAGATAGCATATTCAAAAGCAGAGACATTACTTTGCCAACAAAGGTCCGTCTGGTCAAGGCTATGGTTTTTCTAGTGCTCATGTATGGATGTGAGAGTTGGACTGTGAAGAAAGCTGAGCGCCGAAGAATTGATGCTTGTGAACTGAGGTGTTGGAGAAGACTCTTGAGAGTTGCTTGGACTGCAAGGAGATCCAACCAGTCCATTCTAAAGGAGATCAGTCCTGGGTGTTCATTGGAAGGACTGACGCTGAGGCTGAAACTCCAATACTTTGGCCACCTCATGCAAAGAGTTGACTCACTGGAAAAGACTCTGATGCTGGGAGGGATTGGGGGCAGGAGGAGAAGGGGACGAAGGAGGATGAGATGGCTGGATGGCATCACCAACTCGATGGACATGGGTCTGGGTGAACTCCGGGAGATGGTGATGGACAGGGAGGCGTGGCGTGCTGCGATTCATGGGGTCGCAGAGTCGGAGACAACTGAGCGACTGGACTGAACTGAAGTCATGTGCAACTCTTTGCCATGTCATGGACTAGCCTGCCAGGCTCCTCTGTCCATAGGATTCTCCAGGCAAGAATACTGGATGGGTTGCCACTCCCTTCTCCAGGGGAACTTCCTGACCCAGGGATCAAACTCTGGTCTTCTGCTTTGCAGGTAGATGCCTGCAAAGCAGCTGCCTACTCTGCCAGCTCGGAATTATTATCTGCAGCTTACAGACAAGTAAACTGAGGCAGAGACAGGCAAAATAACCAATCTACAGATTTCTTTCCTGGGAAATCTGTTTACAATACAGTTAACAGCCTAGATCTAGTTTCAGACTCATTGCATTTGAGAGTAACATTACATAAATCACAGTTCTTTACCTAACCCACACTGTCTCTGTCCATCTTGGGTGGCGGGCTTGACCAGACCACACACATACACATACACAACGCACCTTGCAGTCACTTTTCTGGGCATTCTCAAACTCCCTGAAAGTCAGGTTCAGAACCTGAACCCTACAGACATCTCATGGAATACAAAAGTTGCCCCTTTTAGGTAAGAGCCGTGCAGGAAACCAGTCAGAAGATGCGTTAGATCCATAAGAATTGCCAGCAGCAACAATGAACAGCTTAACTGTAGAAGCCCTCTCCTGCAAGAAAACATTCTCTAGTATTACATTAATCCTCTGCCTTCACCTTCTGGCTCTCCCTTCCTAAGGAGTGACTTACCTGTTTCCTCACTCCCTGAGGACTATGAGATCAAGCTGCTTCCCACCTCTGACAACCTGTTCTGCCCACTACACTGGGCCCTGTCTAAATCTCCCAGACACTCATCACCATCTATCTCCTCTGTGCCGTTCTCCTCTCCTGGCTTCAGGTCTTCTCCTAAAATTAAGTCTCATAAACAAGCTCTTGAGTTACCAAAAAAAAAAAAAAAAAAAGCAGTCTCACATCAAATCCACCGGTCTCACCAAAGTTGCAGAAAACACACCTTTTACATAATGTCCAGCAGTAGTTTTCTAATCTAGGCGGTGAATTGGAGGCTGCTTTCTATCCTGTGACCCCATCGCGTTAACCAAGGACACCTAACAGCAAGAAGGTGGCTAGTATAATCCTTTGTTGTTTAGCTGGTAAGTCGTGTCCCACTCTGCGACCCCATGAGCTGTAGCCTGCCAGGTTCTTCTGTCCATGGGATTCTCCAAGCAAGAATACTGGAGTGGGTTGCCATTTCCTCCTCCAGAAGATCTTCGTGACCCAGGGGTCCAACCCGTGTCTCCTGCATTGGCAGCCGGGTTCTTTACCACTGGGCTACGGGGGAAGCCCTGCGTAATGTGTATCTCTGCCTCAACCACGTCTTCCGGTTCTGAATGACTTCTCATTGACTCTCCTGAGACTTAAAGCCGGGGGCAGATAGTGTGTCGTTACTTACAACTCCACACACCTCTGACGGGCTAGACGAGAAGGAACCGCATGTGAGGCACAAAAGCGTCAAGCCCCACACTAAGCTGCGCGGTTTGACTGCTCCTACTGTTGCGGGGGGAGCGGTTAATTTTCGGTGCCAGGAAGCTGCCACTCGTTCGTACTTGATGGAGGGGGTGGGGAGGGAATTTCAAAAGGAGACGATGGATTTCCCAGGCCGGTGAAGGCCCAGCAGCTCCAGGAGGGCGGTCCCAGCCGTACCTGAGAGGGGGGGTCGGTCGGGTTCCTGGCCGCCGCGGGCGGGCGGCGCGGGGTTGAGCAAGTGCGCGAAGCTAGCGGCGAAGGGGTTGGCGGCGAGCGGCTCGGTGCGGTACATCTCCCAGAGCAGGTAGAGCGCCGTGAGGCGCTGCGCCGCGCTGGGTAGCAGGTCCGGCTGCTGCAGCAGCATCACGAGCACCGAGCCCAGGCGGAAGTGGTCGGCTTTGCTGAAGTAGTGGTGGAAGGCGGTGGACAGGCCCTCGAAGGTGCTGCCGCCGCCCGCCTCCTCCGAGATGATGCTCAGCAGGCTCGAGAGCTCCTTCGGGGTCAGGCTCATCCTGCCCGCGGGGCCCCCCGGGCCTCCGCTCCCCGGCCCGGGGACGCCCGCTCCGCCTCTGCCGCCGGAGCCCGAGCTTCCCGGGCCGCTCCTGGAAGCCGACCCCGCTGCTTCCCGGGCTCCCCTTTGCTCCGCGGCGGTGAGAAGCCGGCCAGATGCCGCGCTTGCCCCGCCGCCGGGCATCAACCTCTTTCGCCCGTCCTGCTTCACGGCCGGAGGGGCCCTGGCGCCGGCTCGCTCCGTCCCTGCGGCCGTAAAGCGCGCTGTGGCACGACAGCGTCGCAAACCAAACAAGCCTGGAACCCAGCCGGCAGTAGAAGAGAGGGCAGCGCGCAGCCAGAGCGAGGCTGCTGGAGCCAGGCCAGGGAGAAGATCCCGAGACGCCGAGGGGCGTAGCAAAAAGCCGGAAATTGAGGCGGGGCTTGCAGGAGGGGCCGAGCCGCCGGCCGGGTCCGCATCTCGCCTTGCGGAAGTGTCGCGGAGCCCCAGAGCGGCGCTGGGTTGTCATCTGCGCGTGCGCGAGCGAGAGGCGCGCCCGCTGGTAGTGTGCCCGGGAGAAACCGTCGTCCAGATAAGCGTCTGGAAAATGCATATTAGAAACTGAAAAGCTCTCTTAATTAACACACATGACTATTCATGGTAGAAGATTTTTAAATGCAAATAACTATAGACCATGCGTTTCTCATAACCAAAATTAATTTTCAATCCTACAGTATTTGAAGAAATGGAGTCATACTGCACACGAGCTATTGTACGCAGTTGTTTTAATAAAATTTCCGGAACATGTTTTCAGAAAGCAGAAACCCCTGCCCAGGTGACTAGGGCTCGCTCCAGGCTGGGAACCACCGAGTGGTGTGACCCAGACTTGCTCGGTTCCTCCCTTAGACCTGCAAAACCCTGCAGGGATTTCTGCCAGGGAATTTGGGAATCTCAAGTTTGGGAAATCCCGTGTGACCTAACTAATGCTGGCAACTGGAGAATTCTCTAGTTCAGTGCCTCCTTAGTTCTAAAATAAAATTGAAAGAAGAGAAATTGGTTGGTCATTGAGGATGCCTATTCTGAAGACTTCTTGAATTGACTATTAGAGGGACTTCCCTGGTGGTCCACGGGCTAAAACTGTTCTCCCCATACAGGGTTCTTGGGTTGGATCCCAGGTCAGGGAGCTAAGATCATGCAGGATGCAATGAAGAGCAAAAATTCCATGTGCCACCACAAAGGCCTGGCGCAGCTAAATAAAATTTTTTTAAAGTTTAAAAAAATGTTAGATATCCCTCTAGAAAGGTCCTGCCAATTAAGAGCAGCAGACATAACTTGGTAACTTGGGAAACTGATTTAAACTATCTTGAAGGTATTCTTATTTACTACAGTAAATAAACTTAATTGTGTTTGGGAGGTGTGTTTGTTACTGGGGTTTGGTCTTTTTATTTTTGTACTGCAGATTTTTTAAAATATGTGTTTATTTCGGCTGTGCCAGGTCTGGCCAGTTGTGGCGTGCTGGATCTTTAGCAGTGGCATGTGGGATCTAGTTTCCTGACCAGGGATCAAACCCAAGTCACTTGCATTGGGAGCACAGAGTCTTAGCCACCGCACCACCAGGCAAGTCCAGTTTTACTGTTTTGGTTTTTTTTTTAAGTTGTTTCAAAATATTTGAACATTATGTGCCCCCCAAGCCCCAATAAACTAAGTTTTTTTTTCTGTAGGAGCACTTTCAAAATTAGGTTGATGTTAAAAAGAACCCCAGAGGCCCCAGATGGAGTCACTTCTCCTAGGTCACACCACTAACCTAACTAAAACTTAATCCTCCCCCAGAAAGTGTGAATGTTAGTCATTCAGTTGTAGTCATTCACTCTTTGCGACCTCAGGGACTGCAGCCAACCAGGCTCTTCCATCCATGGAATTCTCCAGGCAAGAATACTGGAGTGGGTTGCCATTTCCTCCTCCAGGGGATCTTCCCTGATCCATGGATTGAACCCCAGTCTCCCGTACAGAAGGCAGATTCTTTACCGTCTGAGCCACCAGGGAAGCCAAAATGTGGGCTTAACCAGGAATTTTCTAGTTGGCATCAATGAGGTAATTGGTCATGTGGACCCTCTCCATCCCCCAAAGGAAGATGAGGTAGTCTGCCACAAAGACCCCTCTGTTCCCCATAAGCAAGTATGTACTGTGCTCAGTGGCTTCAGTCATGTCCGATTCTTTTGCCTGCCAGGCTCCTCTGTCTGTACAGTTCTCCAGGCAAGAATACTGGAGTGGGTGGCCGTGCCCTCCTCCAGGGGATTTTCCTGACCCAGGGAGTGAATCTGCGTCACTTGCGTTGAGGGCGGGTTCTTTACCCATTGAGCCACCTAAGAAGCCCCATAAGCGAGTTACCTATGCCTGAAATAACGTTTTTTTGCTGATGACTTCCTTGTCTTGCCTTTGAAAACCTTTCCCTTCCTAAAGCCGTTGGGAGCTCCTCTCTTCTTCCTGAATGGGATGCTGCCTCACTTGTGAATGGTTCAGTAAAACCAATTAGGTCTCTAAAATGTACCCAGTTGTATTTTTGTTATTTAACAGCAGTATCCAGGGTTTCCTGCATGTTCCCTGAAAACAACTCTCAGGTCCTGGAAACAAATAACCACAAACATCAATCTATCCTCTCATAGTTCTGGAAGCTAAAGTTCCAAAATGAGGGTGTGAGCAGAGCCAGGCTCTACTCCCCCAAAGGCTGTAGGGAAGAATACTTCCTTGTCTCCTTCTGGCTCCCAGTGATGTCCAGTGGTGTCTGGTGTCCCTTCTCTTATGCTTCTACCATTCCCATCTCTGCCTCTGAGGTCAGGTGGCCTTCTTTTTCTATATTAATGTTCATTGGAGTATAGTTGCTTTACAATGTTGCATTACTTTCTACTGAACAGCAAAGTGAATCAGTATACATATATATATATATCTTCTCTTTTCTGGATTCCCTTCCCATTCATTTTTTAAAATTCAGTTTTATTCAGATGTATTGATATAGAACATTGTATAAGTTTCAGGTGTATAGCATATAATGTTTTGATATATGGTGCTGGAGAATATGCTCGAGAGTCTCTTGGACAGCAAGGAGATCAAGTCAGTCAATCCTAAAGGAAATAAACCCTGAATATTCATTAGAAAGACTGATGCCAAAGCTGAAGCTCCAGTACTTTGGCCACCTGATGAGAAGCGCCGACTCATTGGAAAAGACCCTGATGCTGGTGAAGACTGAAGGCAAAAGGAGAAGAGAGTGACAGAGAATGAGATGGTTGGACGAGATCACTGACTCAATGGACATGAGTTTGAGCAAACTCCAGGAGATAGTGAAGGACAGGGAATCCTGGCATGCTGTAGTCCATGAGGTAGCAAAGAGTCGGGCGTGACCCAGCAACTGAAGGACAACAAACAACATACATTACAAAATGATTAGCACAGTGAGTTCAGTTAACATCGTTCACCTCTCACACTTATAATTTTTCCATGTGATGAAAACTTTTTAAGATCTACTCTCTTAGCAATTTTCAAATATACAGTACAGTATTGTTAACTGTAGTTATCAGGCTGTATATTAAACCCCCAGAACTTATTTCTGGAAGGTTGTACATTTTGACCACCTTCACATAAATCCTTCTCTTGTATGGACCTTTCCTTCTTAGCAGTTTTGCCTGCTGTTTCGTTTTACTTTGCATCTCAAACTGCTTCTGTGTATTCAGGGCACCACGGCACATTGCATAGAATTCTCTGAGCTATAGAGTAGGTCTCATTAGTTGTCTGTTTTATGCAGAGTATCAACATGTGGCCTTCTTTCCTGTGTATCTGTGCTTCACTTGGCTTTCTTATGGGGACACCAGTCATTGAGTTTAGGGCCTACCCTAATTTCATATGACCTCATCTTAACTAATTACACCTGTAAAGACCCCATTTCCAAATAAGGTCACATCCTGAGGTTCTGGGTGGACATGAGTTTTGAGGAGACGAAACTCATTCTCCAATCAGTAGAGACCCAAAGTTCTCCTGGGCACGTGTCTTGGTGATTCTCCTTCACACCCACCTCATCTCTGCCCTTAGACTCTCCCCTAGCATTTATACAGTTAAAAAATACTGCAGTTTCTTTTTATATTTACTTATGTATTTTGCAGCACATGGGATCTTTGGTTGAGCCATGCAAACTCTTAGTTGTGGAATGAGAGATCTTAAGTTCCGAGACCAGGGATCAAACCTGGACCCCTTGCATTGGGAGTTTGGAGTCTTAGACACTGGACCACCAGGGAAGTCCCCAACAAACAGTGTTTTGAACCCCTACTATGTGCCAGCCAGGGCTGGAGGCAGTGAGCAGAGACAATAAAGCCCTGCCTCAGAGGAGCTGGGCAGCCTCTTGTTCAGCCCTACAGTAACTCTCAGCACAGCCTGGAACCCACAGGAGACCTCATCCGGATCATTGACTTAACCATATAATTGTAACATCCTGCAGAAACTTTTAAATTCTTTCTGAAATGGATCACAAGTTTCCCTTTCCCTTTAGACTGAAGTACAGACAGGATTTCACCTTGCTGTCATGATAACTAGGATGTTCTCAGACAGTAACCACCAGGGCCAGTGACACACAGAACTAGTTGCCCTGCACAGAGGGTCCTGCAGCTGCTATACCTTTCAACTCTTGTGCCTTTTACAGTTTTTCTATTTCCTTCTGCTCTGTTGGGTTGTTACTCTTGCATGAGAGTTAGCCTTGTAGCTGCCGTCCACACAGAAGTGTTGTAGTGACAGGGCATATGGTTGCTGGAAACTTGATTTTTTAAAATCATTTTTAAAATTTTTATTGATCAATTTGGCTACGCCTGGTTTTAGCCGCAACACGAGGGATCTTCCCTCTTCATTACGGCGTGCGGGATCTCTAGTTGCAGCATGGAGAATCTGCTGCCCTGACCGGGGATTGAACCTGGGCCCCCTGCATTGGGAGCCCACACTGGAGCACGAGGGTAGACCCTATAAAACATTTTTGAAAAGACCACATTTTGGAGATTAAAAATAGATGAATGGTTTCCAAAGATTGGGGAGTGGGTGGGTGGCAGAGAGGTAGGTCTGCCTCTGAAAGGGTAACGTGGGGAGCTCTGTGGTGATGGGAGAGTTCTCCACCTTAGTTGTGATGCTGGCTACACAAATGTGTACATGTGATAAAACTGCATAGAACTGAACACATATATTGTAACATTGCTTGTTTCCCAATCTCGATTGTGTACTAGAGTTATGCAAAATGCTCCCGTATTGAGGGAAATTGGGTGAAGAGTGAGTAGCACTCTCCCTACATGTTTTCGCAATTTCCTGTGAATCTGCAGTTATTTCTTCTGTTTTAAAAAACACTTGCTTAAAAAAAAAAACTATTGAATTTGTTACAGTATTACTTCTCTTTTATATGTTGATTTTTTTGGCTGCAAGGCATATGGGATCTTCGAGCCCCAACCAGGGATTGAACCTTACTCCCTGCATTGGAAGGCTAAGTCTTAACTACTGGACCACCAAGGAAGTCCCTGCAGTTATTTCAAAATAAAGTTTTGTGTTTTTTTTAATATAACAACATTCCATATGGCATAATGCTAAATGCAGAAAACAAAATAAATGTGTTTCTCTCTCTGTGTGTGTACATGCATGTACGCTTAAAACTGAAAACAGTGGTTGTCCTTAAATATTTACCTTTTTACAAAAAAGCTTTTTATTGAAGTATAGGTTAGTGTTGTGTTAGATTCAGCTGTGCAGTAAAATGCGGAGAAGGCAATGGCACCCCACTCCAGTACTCTTGCCTGGAAAATCCCATGGACGGAGGAGCCTGGTGGGCTGCAGTCCATGGGGTTGCACAGAGTCGGGCACGACTGAGCGACTTCACTTTCACTTTTCACTTTCATGCATTGGAGAAGGAAATGGCAACCCACTCCCGTGTTCTTGCCTGGAGACTCCCAGGGATGGGGAAGCCTGGTGGGCTGCCGTC
Organism: Oryx dammah; assembly: GCF_014754425.2. Lineage (NCBI taxonomy): Eukaryota > Metazoa > Chordata > Mammalia > Artiodactyla > Bovidae > Oryx > Oryx dammah. The sequence goes on along the minus strand of NW_024070209.1, from coordinate 6,164,249 downwards.
TATGGGGTCGCACGGAGTCGGACACGACTGAAGCGACTTAGCAGCAGCGGCAGCAGCAGTAAAATGATTGTTATATATTCTTTTTCAGATTCTTTTCCATTATAAATTATAAGATATTGAATATATTTGGCTTCCTTGGTGGCTCAGTGATAAAGAATCTGCCTGAAATGCAGGAGACGTGGGTTCAACCCCTGGGTGGGGAAGATCCCCTGGAGAAGGAAATGGTAACCCACTCTGGTATTCTTGCCTGCAAAATTATATGGACAGAGGAGCCTGGTGGCTTCTTGTGCTATACAGTAGGTCCTTGTTATTTATCTATTGTATATAGAGCAGTCTATATGTTAATCACAAACTATCCCTCCCCCACCCTCTTCCCTTTGATAACCATGTTTGTCTCCTATTTCTGTGAACCAACTTCTATCTTGGAAATAAGTTTATTTATATTGTTTTTATTAGATGCCACAAATGAATGATACCATAGTTGTCTTTGTCTGACTTACTTCACTTAATATAATAATCTCTGGGTCCTTTGTTTCTTCTTACATTGATGTGACTTCTGAATAACATGTGTTACTTTTAGGATGGAAAAGAATTGTATTGAAACACAGAAACATGCACCGTGGGTGTCTGATTGGAATTTTTCCGCATTTACTCAGACATCTGCCCATGAGACCTTTCTGAAGTCTCCTCTGCTCTCCAGCTGAAAGGAACTTTGTCCCCTGCTCCTTCTTTCTGGGGTGCCAGCAGCTTCCATCCATGTTCCACGTGGATCACTGTGAAACTGAAGGCAAAGCAGTGCAAGTGTCCCTGTGGTGCCATCAAAGAGAGCTTGCAGTTGGTTTATTTCTTATCCGTCCTGAGCGGCTCTTCCAGAAAAACCAGGAAAGGCAAAAAAAGAGGAGGGAAGCTTCAGTGGAAACCTTTGATTTTTCTGCGCATCAGACGAATGGTCACCTCCTGTGAGTGTGCTAGCACCATAAAGCTCTTTCCATCTCTGACTTTCCCAAAGCCCTTCTATATACTGCGTATAGTCACCAGTCATTTGGGGTATCTTGTCAGTTCAGGGCTTTCAAATGACTTGACCAACTCAGCTGGAATAGGCGTAAGCCAGGGAAGTTGGCAGAGCTACAGAAGCAGGCTCACCTGGTCTGCCCGTGTGTGCCTGCTAAGTCGCTTCAGTCATGTCCGATTCTTTGCAACCCTATGGACTGTAACCCTCCAGGCTCTTCGGTCCATGGAATTCTCCAGGCAAAAATACTGGAATGGGTTGCCATTTCCTCCTCCTGGGGATCTTCCCGGCCCGGGGATCGAACCTGCATCTCTTCTGTCTTTGGCATTGGCATGTGGGTTCTTTACCACTAGTCCCACCGGGGTGCAGCCCAGTAAACCCCTCCCTAGCACAATTTGTGAGCCCCGAGCATGACCTGGAGTGGTGGCGGGGACAACGTGGAGGAGACCTAGTCCCTGTTCTTGAGGCGCTTTTGGGCTGGATGAGGAGGCGCTCAGCATCCCATTTGTAACACTGGCCTCGAGTGGGGCTCTCTGGGCCTCAGGTTCCTCTTCTGGGCAACAGGAGCTTCCCTGGTGGCTCAGACAGTAAAGAATCCATCTGCAATGTGAGAGACCTGGGTTCAATCCCTGCGTCGGGAAGATCCCCTGGAGGAGGGCATGGCAGCCCACTCCAGTATTCTTGCCTGGAGAAGCCCCACGGACAGAGGAGCCTGGCGGGCTGTAGTCCATGAGAGTCGGGCACAACTGAGTGACAAAGCATAGCACAGCCGGGAACAGAAGATCCACAGGAACGGAGCCGTACTTTGGGCTCCCCTTGCCTCAAATACCTGTCTTGAGAAAGAGAAGAAAGAGTTGTGTTTTTTTTTTTTTAAGTTAATCATTTTTGGATTGTGGATTTTTAGGCACAAATTTGTCTTTACTGGGACTTCTGATTAAGAAGTGGTCCAATGGTTAAGAATCTGTGTTTCCATTGCGGGGGATGTGGGTTTGATCCCTGGTCTGGGAACTAAGATCCATGTGCTACGGAGTGTGGCCAAAAACAAACAAACAACCCCCTCCCCCAAATTAGCTTTTATTGTTCACCTCATTCAATAAAACTTTTATTTCAGCCTTAGATAATTTCAAGATGTCTGACATGAAGTTAACTTTAAGTATTTCTAAATCTTTCTGATGAAAAAAGACCAAACCTATGAACATAGAGGGGCTTCCCTGGTGGCTCATTGGTGAAGAATCTGCCTGCAACCCAGGAGCCGTAGGAGATGCAGGTTCAGTCCCTGGGTCGGGAAGATCCCCTGGAGGAGGGCATGGCAACCCACTCCAGGATTCTTACCTGGAGAATCCCATGGACAGAGGAACCTGGCAGGCTATAGTCCATGGGGGTCACAAAAAGTCAGATACAGTGAAGTGACTTAGCATGCATGAAGGCCTTTCTCCTCTCAAGAGAGTATAAGTGCCATAAGACCAGAAATCTTTTTTTAGTGTTTTAATTTGTACTTCTTTCTCTCTTTATTTTTGTCTCACTGGGTCTCTGTTGCCACGCCCAGGCTTTCTCTAGCTGCAGCAGGCGGGGGCTGCTTACTCTTTGTTTTGGTGAGCAGGTTTCTCGTTGCAGCGGCTTCTCTTGTTGCAGAGCACAGGCTCTGGGCACACAGTCTCCAGTATTTCAACACACAGGCTCAGTAGTTGTGGCTTAGTTGCTCCGTGGGTGTGGGATCTTCCCAGAACAGGGATCGAACCTGTGTCCCTTGCTTCGGCAGGCGGATTCTTATCCACTGCACCACCAGGGAAGTCTAAGACCAGAGATCTTAACTGTCTTAATTCTTTGCTTCCTTAGGACCTATAAGAGTGCCTGGCATATAATATGTACTCAATAACTATTTGCTGAAGGAGGGAAGGAAGGGCTTGTCAGTATAGCGCTGGCGTTGAATGTTTCTCTTTTTCATTTTAGGATGGTGGTTCTCAATCTTGGTTTTGCACTGTTATCACCTGAGGAGCTTTTAAAAAGTCCTGCTGCCCATGCCACACCCAAGACCAGTCAAGGCAGAATCTCTGGGGCTGGTGCCCAGGTATCAGTATTTTTTTTTAAGTTCCTGGGGTGTTTTCAAGTCTGAGTCCATTGCTTGCAAAGCACTCCTTTCTGAAGCAGTACCTGTCATTTCCACTAGATGGCAGCCGAAACCGTCTGGATGTTACCAACCAAGACCTCAACCGCCCTCAGTCGCTCAGACATGTCCCACTCTTGGCCACCCCGTGGACTGTAGCCCACCAGGGTCCTCTGTCTGTGGGATTTCCCAGGCAAGAATTCTGGGCATGTATTGTCATTTCCTTCTCCAGGGGATCTTTCCGACCCAGGGGTGGAACCCACATCTCCTGCGTCGGCATACCACTGCGCCACCTGGGAAGCCCAAGAGCTAAAATTCACTCAAAAAATAATGCCACATACCATAGATGGATATTTGTTTCACCAGACTGGGGTTGGTCTTTATATTGGGAGTAATCCCATAACTCTTCATTACAGCAGATCTTCTGGTTTTGCTTCATTTTAAAATAAAAGGAAGTGAAATAATGATAACACATACGTACATACTATACATCTATGGTATGTGAGATTAGTTTTTTTCCTGAATGAATTTTAGCTATTTATAATCACTTTCCCTTAAAAACAGTGAAACACTTTAAACATATAAAGAATTATACAACATCACCATAATAAGTATCTATATGCCTTTAACCCAGGCTACGGAATCAGAAATAAATACAAGTGTAGTCCCCAGGGACTGTTTTTTCCCTACTCCACCTCTCCTATTGCAGTGGTGGCGGTTTAGTCACTGAGCCATGTCTGACTTGAGACTCCATGGATTGCAGCCCACCAGCCTCCTCTGTCCATGGGATCCCAAGCAAGAATAATGAAACTGGTTCCTGACCCAGGGATTGAACCTGTATCTCCTGCTTTGCAGGCGGGTTTTTTACTGACTGAACCACCAGGGAAGCCGTCTCCTATTATGAAAAGGCTAAATTTATAAGTCAGCTCATATGTACACAGAATCTCTCAATGCCACAGCCACAGCAAAAAAGAAAAAAAAAATGTAAGCCTATGTCCAGGATTTAAAAGAATCCCTCTTTTCTTTTTTACTAACCTGACTTGATTAAAAAATATCTTTAGACTTGAAGTATAGTTGATGTACAGTATTATGTAAGGTACAAGTGTACAATATAGTGATTCACAATTTATCAAGCTTATATTCCATTTACAGTTATAATAAACTACTGGCTACATTGCCTGTGTTGTATAATATATCCTTGTAGATTATTTTATACACAGCAGTTTGTGCCACTTATATCCCTGTTCTTATCTTATCCCTCCCTGTCCCCTCTCCCCACTGGTAACCACTCATTCATTCTCTATATCTGTGAGTCTGCTTCTTTTCCATTATATTCACTGGTTTGTTGCATTTTTTCGATTCCACACATAAGTGATATCATACAGTATTTATCTTGCTCTGTCTGATGTATTTCACTAAGCACAATGTCCATCCATGTTGCTACAAAGGGCAAAATTTCGTTTTCTTAACGCCTGAGCAGTATTTCATTTTTTGTATATGTGTGCCTCATCTCTTTCCATTCCTCTACCGATGGACTCTCACACTACTTCCATCCCTTGGCAATTGTAAGTAATGCTGCTGGGAATACTGGGGTGCATATGTCTTTTCGAATTGCTGTTCTTGCATTTTTCAGATAAATATCCAGAAGTGTGACTTCTGGATCGTATGGTGCTTCTACTGTTGGTTTTTTGAGAAACCTCCATACTGTTTTCCACAATGGCCGCACCAGTTTACATTCCCACTGTAACCAAGCGGGACCCCATAGGACACCCGCCGTCCCTGGCTCCACACATCCTCCAGCTGCCTGTGTCTGTCGAGAAACTTTAAGGATAAATTTAGGGATCTCCCTGGAGGCCCCATGGTTTGGACTTCACCTTCCAGTGCAGGGGGTGCTGGACTGATTTATAGTAGGGAAGCTAAATCGCACATGCCTCATTTCCAAAAGGCAAAACATAAAACAGAAGCAATATTGTAGCAAATTCAATAAAGACTTTTAAAATGGTCCACCTCAAAAAAAGAATTCTTTAAAATAAAAGAATAACTTTAATGGGAGAAGAGCAAAAATGCAGAAAGAAAGGAAAACAGTCAAACAACAAAATAATAACAGTTTAGCCATTAAGTTCCTCCTCAAGGACTTTAGATAATATTCTGAGCCATGTCCTTTCAGCCTTTTTGCAGAGATTGAAACCCCTGCCAGGTGGAAGCAGGTATGCTGCCCACAAGCACACAGACCCAGACAGGTTGGAACCAGGTTGATGATGTTGATTCCTGATTACCTCACCACCAGCCAATCAGAAGAATGTCTATGCACTGATCAGACACCCCGTGAACCAACCTCCCCCCGACCCACCTTGTCTTTAAAATCCTCCCCATGAAAGCTTTCATGGGGTTCAGGTCTTTTAAGCACTAGCTGCCTGGGCTAAACAGTAATCGTTGCAATAAATGCTGGCTCTCCTTCACCACAATCCCGTGTCAGTGAACTGGCTTTACTGAACTCAGGTAAGTGGACCCAGGTTTGGTTTGGTAACACCACAAACAGGGTACAAGTAATCTGACTTGATCTGAAATCCTCTTTTATAACAGTTTTATTGAGATATAATTCACATGCCGTACAATTCACCCATTACAAGTGAACAAGTCAATGGAATCCTTCTGTTTTCGGGTCTGTTTCATGGTTCAGATGGTAAAGAATCTGCCTGCAATGTGGGAGACCTGGGTTCAATCCCTGGGTTGGGAAGATCCACTGGAGAAGGAAACGGCACCCCACTCCAGTACTCTTGCCTGGAAAATCCCATGAACGGAGGAGCCTGGTGGGCTGCAGTCCATGGGGTCGCCAAGAGTCAGACACGACTGAGCGACTTCAGTTTATTTTTGACTGTGCTTTGTTGCTGCACGGGCTCTTCTCTAGCTGTGACAATCCAGGGCTATGCATGGATTCTCACTGCACCGGCTCCTCTCGTTGCGGAGCACCGGCTCCTCTCGTTGTGGAGCACCGGCTCTGGGGTGCACGGGCTTTAACAGTTGTGGCACGTGGGCTCCGAGGTTGCGGATCCCGGGCTCTAGAGCACAAGCTCAACAGTTGTGGCACACGGGTTTAGTTGCTCCGCAGCATGTGGGATCTTCCAAGATCAGGGATCGAACCCATGTCTCCTGCATTGGCAGGTGGATGCTTTACCACTGAGCCACATGGGAAGCCCTAGAGTCTGCTTTCTATTTGCAGCTCTGGGCTCTTCTTCAGAGGTACTCTCAGGCTCCGTCCAAACTGGTCATGTGTGAAGTTCCCATCTGCTTCCGTTTTGTTCCTGGGAAGCCATCAGTCTCCTCCTTCACAGACCCATTTCTCCCATCCCCACGTGGGCACAGAAAAAAGCCTGATGAAACAGCCAGCAAGCCATGGGAAGCTGGGCAGAACTTAGATGGTGTGTTTAATAAGCTTCTGTATCTTTTGACAGTTTCACAAATGGTATGTCTATTATTTTAAGTTTAAAACAATTTTTAAAGTCTTATCTCTCTCTAGCATTTGCCTAGTTATCATCTTCAGAGGCACTAGTGGTAAAGAACCCGCCTGCCATTGCAGGAAGTGTAAGAGATTCGTGTTTGATCCCTGGGCTGGAAGATCCCCTGGAGGAGGGCATGGCAACCCACTCCAGTATTCTTGCCTGGAGAATCCCTTGGAGGAGGCTGGTGGGCTTCCATCTATCGGGTTATTGAGTTGGACATAATTGAAGTGACTTAGCACATACGCGGGCATGCATGCACGCATCTTCCTGCATGGAAAATGCCAGGAGCATCCAGTGGAAGGCAGACCATCCCCTTCCTTCCCAAAGAGCAAGCTCTGTGTCAGATTTCCCATCATAAGAGTGTCGACTCCATCTGTCTTGTTCTCCTTTCTTCCATCACTCCAAGGATGAAGGTCCTCCCCACACTAACTCATCTGCAGTCAATGATGGGCATGACTGCCTCCAGGTAGAGAAAGTTTAAGTCACAGAATTCCTTTTAACAGACAAAGGTACCAAATGCCATAGAAACCAGTCCACTAGTCTTAAAAACACGGTAAATGAAAGCAGTGTTGCTGCTGCTGCTGCTGCTAAGTCGCTGCAGTCGTGTCCAACTCTGTGTGACCCCATAGACGGCAGCTCGCCAGGCTCCCCCATCCCTGGGATTCTCCAGGCAAGAACACTGGAGTGGGTTGCCATTTCCTTCTCCAATGCATGAAAGTGAAAAGTGAAAGTGAAGTCGCTCAGGCATGTCCAATTCTTATTGACCCCATGGACTGCAGCCTACCAGGCTCCTCCGTCCATGGGATTTTCCAGGCAAGAGTACTGGAGTGGGATGCCATTGCCTTCTCTGGAAAGCAGTGTTAATGTCCATCAAATTTCCTGACAGCAGCTCTGAGGGCAGCCGGGAGCTGGCCCATCCCTGATTGTGTGTCTGGCAGAGACCCTGGCCCTGAGTCCATGTGGGAGCGGACCTCAGACACAGCATATCCAAGCTAGTGAGCCTGGGGAACCCCGAACTGTGTTTACTCAAGGACCCCTGGGAGACCATCACCCGATCAAGAGCTGTGGAGAGTCTGAGATTTTGCCTTACAAGGAAGCCACCACTGTTTCATGGCTCTGGTGGAAAAGGGGACTCCTGGGTCAGAACTGGAGGATGGATCATTACTCTCAGAAATAGCAGCATCTGTGCTGGTTCCCAGGGCCCCAGCTCCCAGGGACACACAGAGACGGCCAGGTGAGCCCTGCAGCTCAGTAATGACACTGCACAGGAGATTCCTGAGCTCACGGAACCAGGGCTTTTATAACAGACAACAAGCCTATCTGACCTTTATGATAGAGAGGGCAGCTTTAGTCACACCTACCCTTTTCCCTCACTGTTCATCATACTCAGATTCTGGGAAAGATGACCCAAAACAAAGGTCCGAGCCTTGCTCGCCAAGATCCAGGGAGAGCTGTCAAAGTTCAGCTCTAAACAAAAATACCCTCTATAATTATTATAGTTCTGAATTCTGTACATTTGGATAGGTTTGTTTTTTTTTTAATCTTTTGATCAGGTGTCATGTGGATCTTAGTTCCTGACCAGGGATAGAAACCATGCCCCCTGCCTTAGCAGCACGGAGTTTTAACCATTGGACCACCAGGGAAGTCCCTATGTGCATTTCAAATACACCCATGGCTGATTCATGTCAATGTATGGCAAAACCCACTACAATATTGTAAAGTAATTAGCCTACAATTAAAATAAATATATTTTAAAAGTAATAAATTAAATGGGAGCCTTAGGAAAATGTGAGTGAAAGTCGCTCAGTCGTATCCAACTTCTTGCGACCCCATGAACTATACAGTCCATGGAATTCTCTAGGCCAGAATACTGGAGTGGGTATCCTTTCCCTTCTCCAGGGGATCTTCCCAACCCAGGGATGGAACCCAGGTCTCCAACATTGCAGGCGGATTCTTTACCAGCTGAGCCTATCATCCATAAAATTCAACTCCTCTGTTTTTCTTTACTAGGCTACTTAGCTCAAAGCAAAGTTAAAAACTAAATTTCACTTTAGACATTCTGAGAATATTTTCTCCAGTAAACAGTAAGTAAATTACATTTTCCTAACCAGACAGGAGAGTTTCATGTCTTGCTACTTTGCTACCAGAAAGGAGAAAAATAGATCTTAACCTATTAAAAACAAACAACAACAACAACAAAAACTGTTAAAGATGAATTTACCTTTACCTTATGACTAGAAAATGTCACCCCTTGATTAATTTTTCCTTTTCTGCTTTCCTGTGGGTGTAGTGTAGCCCCGAGGTAGAAGCTTTGATTTTTGCCTTTTTAAAATTTATTTTACTTTCTTAAGAATTGGAATATACTTTCTTTACTACGGTATTGTGTTAGTTTCTGCTGTACAACAAAGTGAATCAGCTATATGTGTACACAGAACCCCTCCTTCTGGGAGCTCTCTTCCCCTCCCCATCCCATCCCTCTAGGTCATCAGGGAACTGAGCTGAACTCCCTGTGCAATAAAGCCCCTTTCCACTAGCTGTCTACTCTACACATGGTAGTGGATATATGTTTTTCTGAGCAGAGTTGTAGATTGGATACAAATGAGCGGAGGGTGTAGAGAGATCCTGAGTGGGGCTGGGGTGGCAGGGAGCAAGGAGTGTGCAGAAAGGGATAGGGAGGCTGAAGGGGGTGGGGGGGATGGGGGAGCAGAGGAGGCAGGGCTGGACCAGAGGAGATGCACCATTTCCTTAGGAAGTGGGACTTTGGGTGAGAGACGTTGCAGCACATTTTTCTGATGTTTTCCGGTGTGAGTGAACCTTTGCCTTCTCTTTTCCTTGAAACTTTATCCACACTATTTGCAGATGCTTTCCAGTGGGTTTGGGGTTTTTACAAGGTACAGCTCTACAACCTTGGCCTCAGGGTGTATATAGGGTGGCAGCCAAACCAAATTGGGTTGCAGTGTTATGTTTTGAACCCCAAAAGTATCCTCCTGGCTTATCTATGCAGTGATAGGGAACTATCAGGTCGCTTGAGCAGACACTCTGGAAAACACTGCTTAGCCTCTGGCGAGGAAATCGCGATTATGTGCAACAACTGAGGGGCTATTTGGCAAATACTTGTAGGAGGAAAAAGGAAGCTACGGAAGGTCCACATTCTGCCCTGGGGCTGCTCTCTGCTGTAGACAGACCGCTGCTGGCGCTAACCAGTGCTATGGCGTACGTGTTTTCTCTGCTTTCTGATAATCCTGAGCACAATACCCATCACCAGCTCTCTGTTAGCTCTGGGACCCCCTGTTACACGAGTAATGAGCAACAGCCCTTGGTACTTTGTGAGCTTGAGGCCAGAAACTCTGCTCACACCCACACGCATGCCTGTGCTTCATCCCGCCGGCCGCTCAGGTGACTGGCAAACGAGATGCTTCTCGCTCCCAGGTAAGTGGGCGGAGCCCTGGAGAAGGAAGAGGAAGCCGCTGCGGGGAGGCTCGCAGGTGGAGACTGGAGAGAAACAGCGCCCGCTGCTGACGCCCGGGCTGGAGCGCAGCGCTGCGAGGACAGACAGAGTGGGGTGGGGATCCTCAGTAGGAAAGAGAGGGGCCGGCGACAGGGTGGCGACCACGCGGAGCCCCCACCTTGCACTGGGCTTGGCGGGCCCCGCCTTCCTGGGCCCAGCGGAGGAAGCAGCCCTGGCGGGGGTGGGGGTAGGGTGTCCGGGGAGGGATGGGGAAATGGGGCTGGGGGAGATAGGTGACTTGCACAGGGTCACACAGCTGGAAACCAGGTTTTGGCTCTCAAGCCGGTGCTCTTCGCTGGTTGTCGTTGTTTAGTCGCTCAGTCGTGTCTGACTCTGTGACCCCATGGACTGTAAGCCGCCAGTCTCCTCTCTGTCCATGAAGTTCTCCAGACAAGAATACTGGAGTAGGTTGCCATGCCCTTCTCCAGGAGATCTTCCCAACCCAGGGATCGAACCCACGTCTCCTGCATTGGCAGGGTGGATTCTTTACCACTGAGCCACCTGGGAACCCCCCTTCACCGGTTACCACATCGCGTGAAAACAAGCTTTGCCTCCCGTCTGGGTGCTGAGGACCATTGGGGTTTCCCTCAACAGCCCCCACTGGCAGGCAGGACCCAGGCTGGTCTTCGCTGCAGTGTGGGGCACTGGGCAGGCTGAGCGGCCTCGGATCAGTAGATGGACAGACATCAGGAGGCCCTCCCAAGCACTTAGGTGCTCCGCACGCACAGCATCTTTCTAAGTCAGTTCATCACTTATTCCTGGCTTCCTTTTTCAGGGCCTCATATCCAGCACTTGTTACTTGCCTTTGCAACACCACTCGATGCTGGAAAAGCTTTAAATACACTTTAATGAAGCATAATAGCATTGTATAGGCTCAGGAAGGAGTTATTGATTTTTTTGGTGTAAAATATTAACATGTCTTTCAGACTATGTTTGTCCTTGGACCACAGAGCTCAGGATGTCTGATGGCACACCAAGACCTGGTTTTCTTTCTGGGAAAACATCAAATATTTACCAGTAGCATCACCTCCATTCCCTTTCCTGATTTTTATTGCATGTCCAGGCTCTAAGTCATAATGGCTGTAGGTGCGGATGTTTATACAGCAGATGTATCAGGTTTTCAGGACCTGGTCTGGTTTGTTTCTGAGCTGGATGCTGACGTGGTTTTGGTTTTTTGGTTTTTTTTTTTTTCTGGCTGGGCTACACAGCATGTGGGATCTTGGTTCCCTAACCAGGGATGGGATCCACACCCCCTGCATTAGAAGTCCAGAGTCCTAGCCACTGGACTACCAGGAATGTCCTTGTGCTGACCTGGTTTTCACTGGAGACTTCTAGAGTCATCAGCTCCATGGCTCCTGTCAGATGTGGTTTCTGATGAAATAAAAATGTAAAATGTTTTTGGTATGTGATCTTCCAAACATTCCTCATTTTTTTTCCAGGAGTACACATGACTGATGGTGCTAGAAGTGCAGGGCAGGGGGTAGGTAATGCTCTTGTTGCTCCACAAAGAGGGCTGGGCTCAGAGGCAGGATGGAGCTGGATCAGGAGTGAAGGTCAAGGTGTGCTTGGGGCTTCTTCAGATTGGGGCCCCCAACCAACACGGATGATCATGCTGAGATCAGGAGGGCCAGTCAAGCAGTTTCCAAGACAGTGTGCGGCCAGCACCGCACCTTTCCTCCTGCGTGCACAGAGAGACCACAGCACATCTTGAGAAATTGAAATTTTCCTGGACAAACGGATGTGGGGGACGTTTAGATCCAGCCCATAGGCATCTCCCACCCAGGCTCCAACGTTCTCTCTTCCTTGGCTCTTTTGGAGACCACATGACCCAGGAGGTGCGGCTACAGGAGGGACGAGGGCCCTGGCACCCCCATGGCACTCTGACGCTGATGCTCTTAGACTTGCATTGTGTCACTTGACTAGGGTTCCCCCAGATAGCCTGTCCTTTCCTGACCATCCAGATATGTGTGCACTCAGGACTTCCCTCGCAGTTCAGCTGTTAAAGACTGCACACTTCCAGGGCAGAGGCCGTGGGTTCTATCCCTGGCCAGGGAATCTAAGAGCCTACATGCTGTGTGGAGTGATAAAAAAAAAATTAATTAAAAAAAAATAAAACAGGGCTTCCCTGGTGGCTCAGTGGTAAAGAATCTGCCTGCTAATGCAGGGGGCGAGTATTCGATCCTTGAACTGGGAAGATTCTACATGCCACAGAGCAACTAAGTCCACGCACCACAACTACTGAGCCTGTGTTCTGGAGCCTGGGGGTCTCAACTACTGAAGCCTGAGTGCTCCAGAGCCTGGTGCTTCAGGAGAGAAGCCACCTCAATGAGAAGCTCGCAGGCTGCAAGTAGAGAGTAGCTCCTGCTCACCGCAGCTAGAGAAAAACTTGAGCAGCAACTAAGGTGCAGCACACCCAAAATAAACAAATAAATTAAATTAAAAACATTCTTTTAAGAAGTAAAACAAATGCATACTTGTTAAAAAAAAAAACATGGTAAGTTCCTTGTTTGTAATAGTTTCTTGCTCAAATAATTTGAGGAACGTTAGTTTGCACTTATTTATTCATTGCCAAATTTCTCAGAGACTTTATTATCCTAACATGTATTGCAAATCTAGAGAGGCGTGGCAAGCCCTCTTGACCACTGGGGCCCTTTTTTTTGCTGGTGTCTCATGGGGAGAAATATCAATAACCTCAGATATGCAGATGACACCACCCTTATGGCAGAAAGTGAAGAGGAACTAAAAAGCCTCTTGATGAAAGTGAAAGAGGAGAGTGAAAAAGTTGGCTTAAAGCTCAACATTCAGTAAACGAAGATCATGGCATCCGGTCCCATCACTTCATGGGAAATAGATGGGGAAACAGTAGAAACAGTGTCAGACTTTATTTTTCTGGGCTCCAAAATCACTGCAGATCGTAACTGCAGCCATGAAATTAAAAGACGCTTACTCCTTGAAAGGAAAGTTATGACCAGCCTAGATGGCATATTCAAAAGCAGAGACATTACTTTGTCAACAAAGGTCCATCTAGTCAAGGCTATGGTTTTTCCAGTGGTCATGTATGGATGTGAGAATTGGACGGTGAGGAAAGCTGAGCACCGAAGAATTGATGCTTTTGAACTGTGGTGTTAGAGAAGACTCTTGAGAGTCGCTTGGATTGCAAGGAGATCCAACCAGTCCATTCTAAAGGAGATCAGTCCTGGGATTTCTTTGGAAGGAATGATGCTGAAGCTGAAACTCCAGTACTTTGGCCACCTCATGCGAAGAGCTGACTCATTGGAAAAGACCCTGATGCTGGGAGGGATTTGGGGCAGGAGGAGAAGGGGACGACCGAGGATGAGATGGTTGGATGGCATCACCAACTCGATGGACGTGAGTCTGAGTGAACTCCAGGAGTTGGTGATGGACAGAGACCTGGCGTGCTGCAGTTCATGGGGTCGCAAAGAGTCGGACACGACTGAGTGACTGAACTGAACTGAACATGGGAAGAACTTTCTAAAATATTCACTCGGGGAGATACTGCATCAGGGAGCTGAAAATAATAAAGGTCTTTTGAAATGTCAGACAGGAAGAAGTGGCATCACTTCTGCCCATGGTGTGTGTCTTTGTGGAGACGCACACATTTCCGAGGCAACCCACTCCAATATTCTTACCTGGGAAATCCCATGGACAGAGGAGCCTGGGGTGCTGCAGTCCATGGGGTCACAAAAGAGTCGGAAATGACTTAGCCACTGAACATGCACACAGGCACCATGTATCTTTGGAGTTTCTGAGCTGATGCTCAGGGATTTGGGTGCTGTCATCAATGTCATCTTTGAGGATAAAGACTGTAATTGCAGCAGTCCACAGTACATAATGGTGTTTTCGAAAATTTTCAAGGCCTTGGCCTGGAGCAGATTAATCCAACCAGCTTCCTGGGGCAAGAAGCTCCAAGTGGTATTAAAATATCATTTGAAACACAAGCAATAAAAGCAAAAAATAGATAAACTGAAATTCATCCAAATTAAAAAACTACTGTGCATTAAAGAACACTATCAAAAAGGTGAAAAGACAGAGGCTTCCCTGGTGGCCCAGCAGTTAAGAATCTGTTCTCACAATGCAGGGGTCTCAGGTTCCATCCTTGGTCGAGGAACTAGATCCCACGTGCTGCAAAGATCGAAGATCCTGTGTACTGCAACTAAGACCTGGCACAGTCAAGCAAATAAGTAAAAAGACAATGTAAGAGAAATGATTTGCTAATTATATGGGTTAGGAAGACCCCCTGGAGAAGGGCATGGCAACCCATTCCATTATTCTTGCCTAGAGAATTCTGTGGACAGAGGAGCCTGGGAGGCCACAGTTCATGGGATTGCAAAGAGTCAGACAAAACTGAGTGACTAACACTTCACTTCACCTCATATCTACTGAGGGATTAATATCCTAAATACATGAAGAACTCTTACAACTTAGAACAGTAATCTAAAGACAAATAACTCATTTAAGAAATGAGAAACATCCTTCTTTAAAGAAGATATACAAGTGGCCAGGAAGCGCAGGAAAAGATGCTCACGTCATGAGTCATGACTCATGTCACTTCAGTCGCGTCCAACTCTTTGCGACCCTATGGATTACATCCTGCCAGGCTCCTCTGTCCATGGGATTCTCCGGGCAAGGATCCTGGGGTGGGTTGCCATGCCCTCCTCCAGGGTTCTTCCCAGCCCAGGGATTGAACCCACGTCCCCTGTGTCTCCTGCATTGCAGGCGGAATCTCTACCACTGAGCCACCCTGGAAGCCCTGTGAGTCATGCTGCTGCTGCTGCTAAGTTGCTTCAGTCGTGTCCGACTCTGTGCGACCCCATAGATGGCAGCCCATCAGGCTCCCTCATCCCTGGGATTCTCCAGGGAAGAACACTGGAGTGGATTGCCATGTCCTTCTCCAATGCATGAGAGTGAAAAGACAAATAACTCATTTAAGAAATGAGAAACATCCTTCTTTAAAGAAGATATACAAGTGGCCAGGAAGTGCAGGAAAAGATGCTCACATCATGAGTCATGACTCATGTCACTTCGGTTGTTTCTGACTCTTACCGACCCCATGGAGTGCAACCCACCAGGCTCCTCCGTCCATGGGATTTTCCAGGCAAGAGTACTGGAGTGGGGTGCCATTGCCTTCAGGAAATGCAAATCAAAACCACAGTGAGATGCCTCTTCACACCCACCAGGGTGGCTGTGCTGAAGAGGATGTTCAGTGATAAGTGTCAGCAAGGAGGTGCACAACTTGGAACCCTGATATGTTGCTGGTGGGATTGTAAAACAGTACAGCTGCTTTTGCAAACAGTTCAGCAGTTCCTCAAAAAGCTAACCATAGAATTTCTATATGACTCAGAAATGCTACTCCTAGGTATACACCCAAGAGAAATGAAAACACATATCTATGCAGACACTTGTACTGAAATGTTTGCAACAGTGCTATTCATAATAAGCAAAAGTTGGGAAACTATCCAGATGTCCATTAACCAATGAATGGATAAATAAAAGGTGGTATAGCCCTACAGTGAAATATCACTCGGCAATAAAAAGACATGAAGAACTGATACATGCCACCACAGGGATGAGCCATAAAATGTTACACTAAGTGAAAGAAGTCAGAAACCTACACTCAGTCTTCCCTGGTGGCCCAGCGGTAAAGAATGCAGGGGACGTGGGCTCAGTTCCTGGTCCAGGAAGACCCCACATGCTGTGGAGCAACTGAGCCTGTCACCACACCTCCTGCCTGCCTGCAGCAGGCACTGACGCCTGTGAGTTCTAGAGCCTGTGCTCTGTGGCAGGAAAAGCCACTGAAATTAGGAGCCTGCACACCACAGCTAGAGAGGAGCCCCTGCTGGCCGCAACCAGGGAGAGCCTATGCGCAGCAATGGAGACCCAGCACGGTCGACAGTAAAATCAGTGAATAAGCTGTTCAAAAACACACCCCAAAGCCATATATTCTATGGTTCCATGTATGTGAAATGTCCAGAGTAGGCAAATCTATAGAAACAGAAATTAAAGGTTGCTGAGAGCTGAGGAGGGGACAACGGGGAATGGCTGTGAGGATGCGTCTCTTTTTGAGGTGATTTTAAATGTTCTGGAATTAGATGGCGTGGTGGTTGTACAACCTTGTGAATATACTAAGAATCATTCAATTATACACTTTAAAAGGGTGAATTTTATGATTGGTGAATTTTATCTCGATAATGATTTAAGAAATCCTTAGAATACATGGGAAGTAGGGTGCCCATCAATGCCAGCTTGCACACAGGACTCTTCACATAACTGGCAAAATGTAAAATGTCCTCACTGGGGGAAAAAGCAAACAAACAGACGAAACAAAAACAAGCAACCAGTTACCATTCCTCAGCAGTGCCAATGTATTTCCTTTTTTTTCTCAGATTTTTTTTACTTTTTATTTTGTGTTGGACTATAGCAGATTTACAACGTTGGGATAGTTTCAGGGGGACAGCAAAAGGACTCAGCCATATATATACATGCATCCATTCTCCCCCAAGCTCCCCTCTCATCTAGGCTGCCACATAACATTGAGCAGAGTTCCCTGTGCTGTACAGCAGGTCCTTGTTGGTTATCCATTTAAAATACAGCAGTGTGTCCATGGGGTTCCCTGGTGGCTCAGTGATCAAGAATCTGTCTACAACGCAAAAGATGAGGGTTTAGTCTCTGGGTTGGTAAGACCCCTGGAGAAGGAAATGGCAACCCACTCCAATATTCTTGGCTGGAAAACACCATGGACAGAGGAGCCTGGTGGGTTACGGTCATGAAGAGTCAGACACGACTTAGGGACGAAACAACAACACCAGTGTGTACACATTAATCCCAAACATATTTCTGTAGAGCACTTTGGCTCTGTGTTATATCCAACAGTCCCGAACAGGTCTGCATAGGCTCAGCCCTGACCCTCAGACCAATCAGATGAGGGTCACTCAAGATAATGTCCAGTGTCCAGAGCTGATAACTGGGAGTTAATGATTCTTTTTATTATCTACGTTGTAAAGCCTTCAGTAGTTTTGCCACACAATTGCCAGATTCAGAAAACAGCAGAAGGAAACAGGAGAACAAGAAATACTGACAAGTAGGGCAGGGTTGGCCACAAGCAAGCCTGAAGAAAGAGCACGGAAGACAATCTGGACAGGTCTGTGTGAATGTGAGTCACTTAGCCGCCCAGCTACAAGTAACAGGGAAAATGATGCCACGAATGCCATTCGGATGTTGTCATTTACAGCCTGGCGATACTGGGCTTGACCTGAACTCTGTGCTTCTGGGTAAAAAAGGAACTCTTAAGAAGCACCCTCCTCCCTTTGCATCCTGAAATTCCACCTCCGCCTCACCCGACTCGCTTGGTCTCTGAGAAACAACTGGCCCTAATTGCAAAGAACCTGTCTCCTGCATTTGACTTAGATAACATCCACTGTCCACTCTCTGGATTCCACAAGCATAGAATCTGAGGCCTCCTGGTCCTCCTGCCTCCATAAAACCAGGCCCCCTTCCTTTACATCAAAACGTTCCTCGTTAATTATGTTTTCTGTCTTGGAATAGCCAAAATAAAACCATCTCTTTAGTTATCCAGTGCACTTTTGTCTTCCACAGGCATATAATAAATCCTTTCTTCTGAACATGAAGAAAGAGGTATACAGTTTTTCTTAGCAGACAGTCTGTTCTTTCTGCCCCCCACTAAGAAAATGTTGGAAAAATATGCAAGGAATGTCAGTTTGAAGGGATGCCAAATTATTCGCCAGCCGGAGGTACCCACGACTAAAGTCTGTCTTGACCAGATATCTCAGATAACCAGGGCTGTGGAACAGACTTTTCGCGAAAGAAAACTCACCCCCCTGGTAGTGATCAATCAAGGGAGTTTAGTTTTTTAAAGAAATCGTTTTATTTATTTCTATGTTTTTGGCTGGGTTGGGTCTTCGCTGCTGAGCGGGCTGTTCTCCGGCTGTGGTGATCGGGGGCTCCTCTCCAGTTGTGGTGTGTGGGCTTCTCACGGTGGTGACCCGTTGCTGAGCACAGGCTCTAGAGCACGCAGGCCTCAGTGGCTGCGGTTCCTGGGCTCTGAGCACAGGGTCAGTAGTTGTGGTACACGGGTTTAGTTGCTCCAAGGCATGCAGGATCTTCCCAGGCCAGGGACTGATTGGCAGGTAGATTCCTTATCACTGAGCCACCAGGAAAGCCCCCTGTTTTGTTTTGTTTTTTAATTAAAAATATATATACATACATATATGTGTGTGTGCATGCATGCTCAATTGCTTCAGTCATGTCTGACTCTTTGTGACTCTATGGACTGCAGCCTGCCAGGCTCCCCTGTCCTTCACTGTCTCCTGGAGTTTGCTCATATTCATGTCCATTGAGTCAGGGATGCTATCTAACCATCTCATCCTCTTCCGCCCCCTTCTCTTCCTGCCCTCACTCTTTCCCAGACATGAGTTTGAGCAGACTTTGGGAGATAATGAAGGACAGGGAAGCCTGGCATGCTGCAGTCCATGGGGTTGCAAAGGGTCAGACGTGACTTAGTGACTAACAAGACTGTGCTCTTTTTTTTTTTTTTTTTTGGCTGCGCCATGTAGCATGCAGTATCTTAGTTCCCCGACCAGGGATTGAACCCATGTCCCCTGCATTGCAAGGCAGATTTTTAACCGCTGAACCACGAGGGAAGTACAAGTGCATGTTTCAAAAAAAAAAAATGTCAAAGATTTTACAACTTGGTGTTAGAAATAAACATTAATTTGATTCTGCCATTTTCTCTTCATATATTGGAGCTGATACCATTTCTTTCTAGGACTCAAAACTTTTCAAGGACCCTGGAAACACATGTGCAGGCTCTGGGCTCTCAGCTCATTTTAAGCCCTCAGCCAAGCTGTTCTGATTGCTTCCTCCACTCAGGGCCCCAAGTGAAATCAATCCAAAGTGTCCGATGGCCAGATCTGATATAGGGGCCAGGTAAAAACCTGAGCCACCTTGGGGACGTGGTGGGAATCTCAAAGCAGACATACGTTCCCTGTTAGCTGCCGCCGAGGAGGCCAATTTCAGCAGAATCATTAAAAGTTGATGATTCTGCAAATGTCTTTTGTTGGCTATGGCTATGTTGTACGTGGTGGGGGGAGTGAGGAAGGGTGTTTTTCTCCAAAACGGAGTTAAGCACTAGCTGAAGAATGGCTGAAAGATAATCCTGCACATAACCTTAAACTGACTGTGGGATTCAATGTTTAAGACTTTTCAGAAGATTTGGGAGGAAAGGAGAAGTTGGGAAACCACTGAAATACTGAAAGGTCAGGATATGGGGTAAGGAGGTCCAGGAGTACCTTCACAAGAAATAAGAACACAAAGAGCTGGTCTTAGAAATATTTTTCCCCTGAGGAATTTAAATACATCAGTGTTTGGGTTTTGACAGTAAATTTGAGACACTGGACGGCATCATAGGATGCATCCTTCTGTACGCGATGGGGCTGGGGTCCCACCTCTCCCTAGCGGGGACAACTCTGGCCTCAGAACGCAAAGTGCCCTGTAAACAGAGAAGGGAACACTCCAATAGGGGACACAGGCTCCTTGTCATCAGAACAGGTGGCACAGCTGGGCTGAGCTGGAGCCTGTGTTTCTAGATTCTCAGCCCCGAGTCTAACATTCCCACTGTTGGTTGTTGTTCTTGTTCAGTCTCTAAATCATGTCCAGTTCTTTTCCAACCCTATGGAATATAGCCCACCAGGCTCCTCTGTCCATGGATTTCCCAGGCAAGAATATTGGAATGGGTTGCCATTTCCTTCTCAAAGAGATCTTCTCAATCCAGGGATCAAACCCACATCTCCTGCACTGGCAGGTGGATTCTTTACCATGAGCCGCCTGGGAAGCCCATGCCCACCCTTCGGATAAACATGAGCTGACTCATCGGGCTCAGCTCTAGGCCACTGCTACATTCTGAATAATATTTGCAGATGACCGGCTCCCATGGATTGTTCAGCAAGCTAGCACTTAGATTTTGCGGTATTTCTTTGCCATGAAAAAAGCACATATGGTCAGTGAGTTTTGTTTGTTGAACCACTTCTTTCTTGGTCACTTGCTGCAAGCCCACAGATGATTGGCAGAACCACGGGACCTGGGAAAAATGGCTTACGGGCAGTTTCACATCATAAAAACTTCTGGCTATTATAGAACGGAAAAAAAAACAAAACTGTGAGGTCAAAGAAGAGGGAACGGCCTTAGTGACACTGAAGGAGGCGTTTCTAGCGAGTAGGTCAGTAGGTCAGAGCCATATGAGCTTTCTGCCTTCCCTGTTTCTCTCCACTACGTCCCTGAGTAGGTCAGACTGTTGTCTCCTCTCCCAGGTAAACCATCACTGAGCGTCCTCCATGGAGCGGAGATTCACGGGGTCAGGAGTTTCTCAGCACAGCGTGGGGGATGCTGCTGGAATAAGGTAGTTCTGGTTCTTGCTTGGTTCCAGCAGCCTTCACTGTGGCTTCCTGAGGGCTGCTGTGGCCCCCCGGGAAATCAGAGGCTTCAGGACCACTGCACTCATCTCAGACTCCTAGTCGCCATGGCAGCCCCTCAGCTCACAGCACTGTAACCTTCATAGAGGTTGCAGGCACTGCTGGGGAGCTACCAACCTATCCTGCCTGTGCCCACGGGACAGAGGGGTTGTAAGACCTAATGACTCAGACTGAGACTTGAGCCAACTGTCTTTTAATTGAGATCACACACCTGGTCTCAGGGTTTAGTGAAACTCAGGTTC
Source organism: Oryx dammah (assembly GCF_014754425.2). Lineage (NCBI taxonomy): Eukaryota > Metazoa > Chordata > Mammalia > Artiodactyla > Bovidae > Oryx > Oryx dammah. The sequence continues at coordinate 6,143,381 of NW_024070209.1, read as the reverse complement.
TTGATGTCTCAGTGCAGAAAGAATTTAGTGAGAGGCAAACTGATAGGTTTTGTTATTTGTTCAGTTGCTAAGTCACGTCAAACTCTTTGCGAAGTAAGTGACTTTAGTAGTGTCCGACTCTGTGCAACCCCATAGACGGAAGCCCACCCGGCTCCCCCGTCACTGGATGACTAGGCAAGAACACTGGAGTGGGTTGCCATTTCCTTCTCCAATGCATGAAAGTGAAAAATGAAAGTGAAGTCACTCAGTCGCATCCGACTCTTAGCGACCCCATGGACTGCAGCCCACCAGGCTCCTCTGTCCATGAGGTTTTGCAGGCAAGAGTACTGGAGTGGGTTGCCATTTGCCTTTGGTCAAACTCTTTGATACCCCATAAACTACAACACACCAGGCTTCCCTGTCCTTCTGTCCTTCCCCATATTCTGGAGTTTGCTCAAACTCATATCCATTGAGTTGGAGATGCCATGCAACCATCTCATCCTCTGCTGTCCTCCTCCTGCCCTCAATCTTTCCCAGCATCAGGGTCTTTTCCAGTGAGTCAGCTCTTTGTGTCAGGTGGTTAAAGTTTTGGAGCTTCAGCTTCAGCATCATTCCTTCCAATGACTAGGATTGATTTCCTTTAGGCTTGACTGGTTTGATCTCCTTGCAGTCCAAGGGACTCTCAAGAGTCTTCTCCAACACCACAGTTCAAAAGCATCAGTTCTTTGGTGCTCAACCTTCTTTATGGTCCAGCTCTCACATCCATACATGACTACTGGAAATACCATGGCTTCAACTACACGGACCTTTGTTGGTAAAGTGATGCCTCTACTTTTTAATATGCTGTCTAGGTTTGTCATAGCTTTTCTTCCAAAATGATAGACCAGAAGTGGATTTATTTAGAGAGATACACATTTCATGGACAGAATGCAGATGTCTCAAAAGGTGAGAGTGGCCGTGGGCATGGGTCCTCTTGGAAACTGAGCGTGGTCCTGGGAGGAATACCCTACAGAGTGTGGGCCATCTCAAAAGGGGAGGGGCTCTGAGATACAGGGTGCTTAGTTTTTATGGGCTGGGCAACTTCATAGGCTAGTGAGAGGGAGGATTATTCCAGCCATTTGGGGGGGAGGGGCAGGGATTTCCAGGAATGGGGCTGCCACCTACTTCTCAGCCTTTTCGGTCAACCTCAGAACTGTCACGAGGTTGGTTGCACTGGCAGATGGATTCTTAACCACAGAACACACCTCTGGTTGTGTTGTTTAGTTGCTCAGTTGCGTCTGACTCTCTTGTGACCCCATGGACTATAGCCTGCCAGGCTCCTCTGTCCATGGGATTTCCCAGGCAAGAATACTGGAGTGGGTTGCCATTTCCTCCTCCAAGGAATCTTCCCAACCCAGGGATTGAACCCACATCTCCTGCACTGGCCTGTGGATTCCTTACGACTGAGCCATATCTGTGGGTGTGTCATTTAGCGAATGTTTTACAGCTGGTGTGTAATGAGGCTCAAGGTCCACTGGAAGTCGAGTCGTGAACCATCTTTTGCCTAGTCGGTTCTTTTTCTTTTTTTAAATTTATTTATATTTTGGCTGCCCTGGGTCTTTCTCGCTGTGCTCAGACTTTCTCTAATTTCGGTGAGTAGGGACTAGTCTCTGGTTGCTGTGTGCAGGCTTCCCACTGCTGTGGCTTCTCTGCTGTGGAGCATGGCCTCCAGGGTGCTTGGGCTTACTAGCTACAGCACACAGGCTCAGTAGTTGTGGCCCATGGGCTTAGTTGCCCCGAGGCACGTGGAATCTTCCTGGACCAGGGATCGAACCCTTGTGCCCTGCATTGGCAGGTGGATTCTTAACCTCTGGACCACCAGGGAAGTCCTTCTGTAACCAGTTTTTGCTGTGTCCGCAAGGACTATGTCATTCTTTTAAAGATGTCCCCTGCCCCCTTCCCTCCTGTTTCCCTTGGACGGGAGGGACATCCAGACTGTTGATGACTTCCTGCAGAGAGAGACCACCACCCCCGATGGACTGGAAAGTACCCCGTGTTTCAGACCTTCTGTGAAGTCAGGCTGTCCCTCCTCTCCCTCATGTTTCTCCAACTGCACGAGCAGCCGAGGGAACTGAGACCAGAGGAGGAAGCGAGGAGGCTGCTGAGGGGGAACTCCAGTGGCTTGATGACCCTGCCCTTGAAACTCTCCTAATGCTATTGTTTGTGCCTTAGTGTCTGAGCACTTGAAATGACAGAACAGAGGGGCAGGGGCCAGGGCCAGAGGGATGGCCTTGGAGGAAACAGCCCTGGCTTTTCAGATGACAGCGTCACATAGGGGGAGAGAGTGGGTTCCCAGGGACTTGGAAGCTGTCACTCATTCACCCGTTCATCTGTCAGACACTGCAGTGGGTAGGGGATTTCCCTGGTGGTCCAGTGGTTAAGAATCCTCCTTCCAATGCAGGGGATGTGGGTTTGATCCCTGCTCAGGGACTGAGGATCCCACATGCTTCGGGGCAACTAAGCCTGCCCGCTGCAACTACTGTGTTCTGCAGTGAAGACCCAGCACAGTCACAATGAAATAAATAAATGAAACACCCACATTGGATAGCCAGTGGGTGAGACACCAGGGAGATAAGTGTCCAGCGTCCAGACCTGCATCCAGGAGCTGACAGGGTGGTGATAGCACCTTGCGGAATTATGGGATCCCTGGAAGAGGTCACATAAAGCTGAGGATGAGCAGGAGTTTGCCAGATACAGAGATGAAGGTGTTACCAAATTAAGTCCTATGGATGAGGCTTGGGCCCTAGCCCAGGCAGCAGTCTGGTTCTTGTTCCGTTCGGGTTCAATGGCCAATAACGAAACCAGAGCTGAGATCCAAACAGAACAAGCTGTATTCAGTGGCCGAAGACTGGGGAAGTGAGAACCAAGTTCACAGAACCAACTTCTCATCCACATGTAGCAGCAAGGGGGATTTAACTTTAAATACAAAGGGAGGAGGGGTGAGGCTGATGATGGGGAGGTATACACAATGGTCTACCAGGGAAGGAGTGGGGCTTTTCCTAGGGAGTGGGTTGTCACTCTTTCTTCATTCTTTTTTGGTCCTTCGAGTCTGATTCTGGCAGTTGGCAGGTGTGTCGTTTCCCTGGTGGTCCAGTGGCTGAGACTCTGAGCTCAGACCCAATGCAGGGGGTCCGGGGATCAATCTCTGGTAGGAACTAGATTCCACATGCTGCAACAGAGTGCTCACATGCCGCAACTAAAAGGAATCTGCGTTCTGCAACCAAGACCCAGCGGAGCCAAATAAGTTAATTAATTAATTAAAAGAATAATACTAACATGGTAAAATTAGCATATAATGAGATTCAGGGTCTGTTGGAGGTCAGATTCATCACCATCTTGGCCCTAGCTGGTTCCCTCTGGGATTTTTGTTTGTAGTTTCCTTTATTTTTTATCTCTGGACTTTTTATTTATTTATCTGTCTATTTATTTATTTTTTGACCACACCAAGCAGCACACAGAATCCTAGTTCTCTGACCAGGGATCAAACCTGCACCCCCTGCACTGGAAGGCAGGGTCTTAATTACTGGACTGCTGGGGAAGTCCTTGAACCCTTTAACTTGAAGATGTATGCTGATTTCTACTAAGGGTGGGGGTTGGAGGGTTCTGGGCAAAGATCCAAAGCAGCTCTGGTGGCAGCTGGGGAGAGGTGGGCATTTCTGGTTGAGGAGCCAGCAGGGTGGGGACCAGCCAGATCCCTGTGTGCAGGTCTGCAAGTCTTGGTATGCCCATTATCTTCTAGTGAGGAGGCTGCTGTGAAAGTCCAGACGAGAGGATGGAGGCCTCACATGGCAGAGAGGGGATGGCTGAAGGAGGAGGGTAAACCATGAACGTGATGAGCGATGTGTATGTGCGTACTCTTTGTAGCTCCATGGACTGCAACCTGCCAGGCTCCTCTGTCCATGGGATTCTCCAGGCAAGAATGCTGGAGTGGGTCGCCAGGCCCTCCTCCAGGGGATCTTCCCGACACAGGCATCAAACCCAGGTCTCTTGTGTCTCCTGCACTGGCAGGCAGGAAGCCCAGGGTGATGCTCCCCGATCCAGTTGCCATTTGGAAGATACCCACAGGGCAAGCCCTGTGGTAGGCACAAGGCCTAGCTTACTTCATTTAGGTCTTGTAACATCTCAGTGAGATGTGAATATTCCAACTGAGAAATGGAAAATGTAATAGGTTAAGGACTTTGCCTGTGGTCTCAGGACTGGGAAAGTGGGGAAGCAGAATTTGGAATCCAGGCCTGGCTTCTTTGGAGCCCCTGGCATTCAGGTGATGGCTCTAGTCTTTATTGAAAGTAATGTTAAGGAAAACAAGTGGTGTCACTCTGCTTCTGTGAATCAGACTGAATCACAACCAGGTGCACGTTAATGGAGAAAGCATTGGTCTGCAATTCAGAAAAGCCTCAGAATCAGTGCTGGTTCCGCCCCCTATCAGATGTGTGATGTCGGCAAGTGCCAAGCTCTTCTGTGGGCCTGAGTTTCCTCATCTATAAAATGGGACTAATTTTACTTTCTTTTTCCATTTGTGTGTGTGTGTGAAGAATGAGTGATATTCTTTTGGGAGATACATGGAGCACTGTGCTTAATACAGAGCGGCCCTCCTTCAGTTCTTTCTCTCTTGGGGGAATGTCCCCTTGGTAAGATACGAAGGCAGATACTAAATTTATTCATCTTTGCATCCCAGAAATTTTGCACTGTGCTTGGCTTTTGAACATTCTCAATGAATGGTTCATTTATTTATTTGGCTGCATTGGGTCTTAGTTGCGGCATGCGTGATCTTTCCTTGCGGTGCACGGACTCTTATTTGTGGCGAATGGGCTCAGTAGTTGTAGAACCTGGGCTTGCTAGCTCCTCCGTATGTGGGATCTTAGTTCCTGGATCAGGGATGGAACCCTTAGCCCACTGGACCACCAGGGAAGTCCTGGTGATGAAGTTCTGAAAAAGTGGTGTGCTTTCATCTCCAAATGTCCATCATCACACTTCAGGGCACACTTCTGAGCTGTGTTCCCATGCTTTATCAGAAAGCCAGTCAGTTAGAGCAGAGGAGGTGGCCACTGGGGTTTGGATACTCCAGAGCAGAGACATGTCCCAGAGACCAGGCCTGCTTCCCTCAATGTGCTTAGCCTAGAAAGTTAGCCTAAGGGACTTGCATCTTATCTTGGGGCCGGGGAGTATATTTAGTGGTGATTCGTATCCTGTGTAGAGGAGAACAAGGATCTCTGAAGTTCCTTCTCCCTTAACTTCTCTCTCTATCTTCCATCTTTCTACTATAGTGAAATAATTTCAGCATCTGGCCAATGATGTTAACCCTTCTTCTTATTGCTAAAATATAATTTTCAAAAAGTTAAAAGCATAATTCTTACTGCAAACATAAAATGAACATTGGACCAAAAATTTTATTCAACTCATTAACTCATGAACCCATAAATACTTAGAAGGGATGAACTTGATAAGTTTGGCTCATCTCCCCAAATTCTTATCCCTTCAAGTCCTTGCTGCCATCGTGGTCCCTGCATGACTTTAAACAGATTTAAAAGCAGTACTCTGTCCAGATTTATGGTTGTTTTCAGCAGGAGGAATGATCCTTAACTGCCGTTCCTAGAAGAAGAAATTCCCCACATTTCTTAAGGTCTTGATGAAGATGTATAGTGTAGTTGTAGGGTGGTGATCCCAATGACCAGGGGTATAGTATGGTTGTGGGGTGGTGGTTGTGTAGGCTGTAGGTTACAAATAAAATACCCACTCAAATATTCTCGTCTCATCAGCCTTTAAATTCTTAGTCTACAATATGCCAGGGAAGTTTTGGCATCTCCACCTCACTGATTTATGTTAGTGTGTGTGTATGCAGGCACTCAAACTCAGTCATACCGGACCCTCTGTGACCCCAGACTGTAGCCAGCCAGGCTCCTCTGTGCGTGGAATTTCCCAGGCAAGCATGGGTTGCCATTTCCTCTTCCAGGGGATTTTCCCAACCCAGGGGTTGAACCCACATCTCCTGGCGCCTCCTGCACTGCAGGCAGATTCTTTACTGCTGAACCACCAGGGAAGCCCCACTGATTATGGGCCATTGTTCAATCCAGGCTTCAATAAACCAGAGAATCAAACCTTAGAGCCACTCAGATGTGCTGAATACAATATAGCCGGTTATGCAGATTGACGTAGGTCAGAAAGAGAAAAACAAATACTGCATATTAATGCATACGTATGGAATCTAGAAAGCTGGTACTGATGAACCTATTTGCAGGGCAGGGATAGAGACACAGATGTAGAAAACAGACTTGTGGACACGGCGGGGGAGGGCAAGGGTGGCATGAATTGAGAAAGCAGCATTGAAACATACATACTGCCATGTGTGAAAGAAAGAAAACCTGCAATGCAGGGAGCCCTGCTGGGTGCTCTGTGATGACCCAGGGCTGTGGGATGGGGGTGGGCTAGGAGGGAGGCTCAGGAAGGAGGGGAGATATATATATGTAGTTATGGCTGATTTGAGTTGGTGTACAGCAGAAACCAACACAACACTGTAAATCAACTTTCCTCCAATTAATTCCTAAAAATTAATGAACAAACAAAAAAATCCCAATGACATTGGGGATCCTGGGTGAGTGTAACATATGTTTATAAATTTTGCTGAATCCAACCTTACATTTCATTCTTCTTGGTTTAACACTGTAGATTCCATTCCCATCCATGACCTCAGCTTCCTCTCAATTCATGCTGACAGGATGTTCCAGTTTCCTTGGTGTGTAATTTACCTCCACCCGGTCCCTAGCAGATCTCACAGTTTTCTTCTGGGCTCGGCTAAGAGTTTATTCTTGTTATAGCCCCAGAGCCAATGACGTGGCAAGTGGTCAGGATCTGAGAACAGGCATCTAACTGGGAGGCAAGAGCCCCAGATGAGAGACCTTCTTGTGAATGGTGGCTGATTTCCTCAAACAGGGGAAGAGCAGGTGCTTTTGTAGGCAAGAGAGGCTGGGGATTGGGAGGTCAACTTTTTAAAAACTTAATAATATCTTAGTAGTTTGTTCAGCATCTCTGGAATCTACAATTTTGTTTTTATGAAGCTTTATTTTGAATCTTCTCCTCACCTTTTCTTTCTCTTTCTATTGATCAGTCTTTCTAAAGACTGTATTTATTTTTCAATATCCAACTTTTGGGTTTATCTATTTTCTCTATTGCACTTTTATCACTTTTTTGATACTTTTATGAATAATTTTGTCAATAATTTTGTCAATTTATGTTCTAATTCTGTTGTTTGCTGCTTCCTATTTATTTCTTTGAGTTTCTGCATTCTATTTCTGTTTTTTAAATTGAGATATAATTGACAGAAAATGCTGTGTAAGCTCAACATATAAAATATATTGATTTGATGTGTTTATATGCCATATGGAGAAGGGAATGGCAATCCACTCCAGTATTCTTGCCTGGAGAATTCCATGGACAGAGGAGCCAGGAGAGCTACAGTCCACGGGGCTGCAAAGAGGGGTACAGTCCATAGGGTTGCAAAGAATCAGATATGACTGAGCAAGGAACACTAGCTCTCTCTGTTACACACTGTGTTGTGTTATGAAAGCCATTGTAGCATTAGCTAACATCTCTAGGGCCTCACATAATTATCGCTTTGTCTCTGCCTCACCCAAATATTCCCTTCACAGTCTGTGGTCCTGCTCCTCTCCTGTTAAAGTCCTAATCTTAGCAAGAGACTTGCTGAGGTTGCACACTTAAACTTTGCAACAAAGGGAAAAGAATCTGAAAAAAAAAAGGATATATATATATATATATACACATACATATATACAGCTGAATCACTGTGTTATACACCTGAAACTAACATGATATTGTAAATCAATTATAGCTTAATAAAGAAAAACGAGAAAAAAACAACTTTGCAACAACTTTATGACCTGAAAAACATTAAAAATTTTAAAAAATGTATTGGAGTATAACTGATTTACAATGCTGTATTAGTTTCAGGTGTGCAGTAAAGTAAATCGGTTATACATATGCATATATCCACTCTTTTTTAGATTCTTTTCCCACATAGGCCATTAGAGTATTGAGTAGAGGTCCCTGTGTAATACAGTAGGTCCTTATTAGTTATCTATTTTATTTATAGTAGTCTGTATATGTCAGTTCCAACCTCCCAATTTAACCCTCCTTCTCTGAACAATTATATAGGATCTGAGGATGACCCTTGTCTTTCCTGCAGCTGTACCAGATTAAGGCTTCCTTGAATTTCACTATAGCTGCTTCTTGAAATTAAATGGAAAACTTCATGTTATTAAAAAAAAAAAATCAACTCTTCAGGGCAGTCAGAAATAGCCATCTCACTCTACATGCCTTGTAATTATCATTGTTGCCATGGCAACCAGTGCACCAGAGGCAAGAGGTACCGCCGCCGCCAAGCCTTGTCCTGCCTCTGCCCATCACACTACCACCGTGGTCATTTGAGTAATCCTGCGGCCACTGTGATGGCACCTCACTCCAGTACTCTTGCCTGGAAAATCCCATGGATGGAGGAGCCTGGTGGGATGCATGCAGTCCATGGGGTCGCTGGTGGGCTGCAGTTCATGGGGTTGCTAAGAGTTGGACGTGCCTGAGCGACTTCACTTTCACTTTTCACTTTCATGCACTGGAGAAGGAAGTGGCACCCCACTCCAGTGTTCTTGCCTGGAGAATCCCAGGGATGGGAGAGCCTGGTGGGCTGCCGTCTCTGGGGTCGCACAGAGTCGGACACGACTGAGGCGCCCTAGCAGCAGCAGCGGCGGCGGCGGCAGCGGCGGCGGCAGCGGCGGCGGCGGCCACTGTGTGCCACGGATGATTGCAGTTCTCTTGCTCCCAGTGTAGGCACAGATATGCTAGTAGATACGCTAGTAGCCCGGCCCAGTGTGCTGGGGCCACTCCTGGCATCAATCACAGTCCCTGCAGGAACCCAGGTCTAGAGACCTGCATCTGAACAGCCATGGGCAAGATTAAGGAGCCAACTGTATGAGTTTTCTAGGACTCCCTTAACAGAGTACCATCCATAAACTACACGGGTTAACAACAGACACTGTCATACACTTCTGGAAATCTGAGATCAAAGTGTTAGTGAGATTGGTTCCTTTTTGTTGTTGTTGTTATTTATTTATTTGTAACTTTAAACTTTGTATTGGGGTATAGCCGGTTAACAATGTTGTGATGGTTTCAGGTGAACTCAGTCATACATGTATCCATTCTCCCCCGAACTCCCCTCCCATCCAGGCTACCACATACCATTGAGGAGAGTTCTGTGTGCCATACAACAGGTTTTGGGGGTTATCCACTTTAAATATAGCAGTGTATACATGACGTTCCCAAAGTCCCTAACATCCCTTCCCCCTGGCAACCATAATTTCGTTTTTAATATTTATTTTTATTCATTTGGCTGCAGCGGGTCTCAGTTGAGGCATGTGGAACCTTCACTCTTTGTTGCAGCATGCAGGAATCTAGTTGCTGCATGAGAACTCAGGCTTCCCAGTGGTAAAGAATCTGCCTGCCAAGGCGGGAGACACAAGAGACATGGGTTTGATTCCTGAGTTAGGGAGATCCTCTGGAGGAGGAAATGGCAACCCACGCCAGCATTCTTGCCAGGAGAATCCCATGGACAGAGGAGCCTGGTGGGCTACAGTCCATGGGGTCACAAAGAGTGGGCTGTGACTTAGAGACAGAGTACACAGGCATGCACGCATGCAAACTCTTAATTGTGCCATGTGGGATCTTAGCTCCCTGACCAGGGGTTGAACCCGGGCCCCCAGCACTGGGAGCGCAGAATCTAAGCCACTGAACCACCAGGGAAGCCCCAGGGTTGGTTCCTTCTGAGAGGAGGATGTGTTCAGGCCTCTCTCCTGGCTTCTAGTCGTTGTTTGACTTGTGACAGCTTGACTGCAATCTTCACATCTCCCTGTGTCCAGATATCCCATTTTGTAAGGACGCCAGTCATACTGCATTGGAGCTCATCCCAGAGACCTCAGTATGACTTGATTGCATCTGCAACAGCCCTGTTTCCCAGTAAGGTCACATTCTAAGGTACTGGGGATCAAGGCTTCAATTTATGAATTTGGGGGACACTTCTAACACCAACCATAGTGCCCAGAGATGAGCAGCAGTGAGATATATCTATCCATTCATCACAATATCCACTTGGGCTGGATATTCTCCACTGGCCCCTCCGGATCCCCTCTCTGACCACCTCCACCTTACCCTGTGTCTAGGAGCCTGATCTCTGCAGACAGCATATCCTGGGCTCCCCTGCCTTTTCACTTCTGTTGAACTTCACCAATGGGAGGTACAGGCAGGAGCCTTGCGGGTGGGAGGAGAGAGAGGTCAGGGCACCGTACCCCAAAGGACCCTTCCCATTCCCTCCCAGCTGCTTTCATATGTTGCTTTCCATGATTTAATATCATATAGTTTATATTTCGGAGAAGGCAATGGCACCCCACTCCAGTACTCTTGCCTGGAAAATCCCATGGACGGAGGAGCCTAGTAGGCTGCAGTCCATGGGGTCGCTAAGAGTTGGGCACGACTGAGCGACTTCACTTTCACTTTTCACTTTCATGCATTGGAGAAGGAAATGGCAACCCACTCCAGTGTTCTTGCCTGGAGAATCCCAGAGATAGAGGAGCCTAGTGGGCTCCTATGGGGTCACACAGAGTCTGACACGACTGAAGCGACTTAGCAGCAGCCGCAGCAGCAGTTTATATTTACCACTTGGCAGATAATGAGAGCTTGGTACTGTGGATTTAGTCGCTCAGTTGTTTACTAGTCTTTTCGACTCCATGGACTGTAGCCCGCCAGGCTCCTCTGTTCATGGGATTTCCTGGGCAAGAATACTGGAGTGGGTTGCCATTTCCTTCTCTAGGGGATCTTCCTGACCCAGGGATCAAAACCATGTCTCCTGTATTGGCAGGTGGATTCTTTACTACTGAGCCACGAGGGAAGCCCAATAAGAGCTTAATAATGTTTAAAATATGGGTGAGTGTGTGTGTGGATGGTTTCACCTCCAAGAACGTCTAGTGCTAAGAGCTGACATTTATTGAGTGCTTATGTGTGTTCTAAGTACTTGAATATGTTATACACTGGATAGAACCTATAAGGGAGGTGCTATGATTATCCCAACTTTATAGCTGAGTAGACTGAGGCTTCCTGAGATTGCAGTTACAGCCCAGATCAAGGGTGCATGGTGAGATAGTTGCTGGATTGGGATTTGATCTGTCTCTAGGGTAGTCTGTCCCTAGAAGTGTGCCCTAAGCCACAGGAGCACACAGGCTGATCCACTCACCAGACCCGCCCTCCCGACTTGTGCCAAACACATTCATTTCCCGAGCCCTGGTCAAACCACAGCTGTTGCGTGGGGCTTTCTCATCCTCTCCCTGAGGAACGGCCCCTTCATTCTGTGCACCCGCATTCTGAGCATGATCCCTACAACACCCTGTGCCTCTTTCCTACCTTCAGGGCGGGGGCCCTGTTCCACTCATCCTGCAATTCCACGGCCTGGCCCTGGGTCTGATTGTGTGTGTGTGTTAGTGGCTCAGTCGTGTCTGACTCTTTGCGACCCCAGGGACTGTGGAGCCCACCAGGCTTTTCTGTCCATGGGTTTCTCCAGGCAAGACTACTGGAGTGGGTAGCCATTCCCTTTCTGGGGGATCTTCTGGACTCAGGGATTGAACCCGGCTCTCCTGCACTGCAAGCAGATTCTTACTGCTGAGCCTCCAGGGAAGCCCAATTGTGGGAGTGTCAACGACTGCTTCTGGAAGGAATAATTTCCGTTGTGCTTGCCCCTTCTATATGCTCTGGGGTCCCCAAGTCCCCCTGCAGAACGGCTGACTTCCTTCCTCAGCTGAGCTCCGAGGATATCTGTCCATGGCCTGTGGTTCTGGACAACAGAACTGGCCCCCTGGGTGAGCGGTCCTGTTTGTCCTCCACACGACCTCTCACCTAGCATCTCACCTGCTGGGTCAGGCCCGGTTTCGAGCTGATCTCTTTGATCCTCTGTGAACAGATTCTCGGGCTCCACCGAAGGAGCTCTACTCAGCCCCCAGTAGTCTGGTGGTGGCTTTACTTTACTTCTGCTTTTCAATTTGTCCTAACAAACAGTCACATTTTGTCAGGAGTCCCTTTGTCAAAACCTGAGGGTCATGTTGACAGAGCTTTTTCCTCTCTTTCTAGGATGTTGGATTTAACTGCCTCCTCCAGGAGACTGCTCCGAGCCCCGCCTCCCCCACGCCCAACTGTTCAAGGCCAGCTGAAAAGTGAAAGTGTTAATCACTCTGCCACTCCACAGACTGTAGCCCTCCAGGCTCTCTAGCCCATGGGATTCTCCAGAATACTGGAGTGGATGCCATTCCCATCGCCAGGGGATTTTCCCAACTGCTACCACATGTCTATTTCCACCAGGCTTTGAGGAAATACTCACTTTTAAAGCCCAACCTCCACTTTCCCTATAGCTTTTCTTTACTGTCACCTACTCCGTATTTCCCAGCTTTTCAATTCTCTGAGAACCAATGTGCCTGGTTTCGTTCCTGGGTAGGGGACCTGCACGGGAGTCCTCACACAGGCATCTCCCGTGCCCACGAAGGTTGTGCAGTGTTGAGCTTGCTCTGACACTCCCTTCAGATTCCTACAGCATCACCCCTCTTCAGCAGACTGGTGGGATCACTCCTGATTGCATCGAGAGCGTACACTCAGCATTTTTAAAAAGCAGAAGAAAAATTTAGTTTTTTAATGCTATTTTTTGGTTACTTGTAAAAATGTGACTTATTTATTTTTTTATATATTTGGCTTCGAGGAGTCTTAGTTGCAGCAGCTGCTGCTGCTGCTAAGTTGCTTCAGTCGTGTCCAACTCTGTGCGACCCCATAGATGGCAGCCCACCAGGCTCCCTGTCCCTGGGATTCTCCAGGCAAGAACACTGGAGTGGGTTGCCATTGCCTTCTCCATGTGGGTTCTAATTCCCCAACCAGGGATCGAAGCCCAGCCCCTTGCATTAGGAGCTTGGAGTATTAGCCAGTGGGCCACCAGGGAAGTCCCTGTTTCTTGTTATTTTAAAATAAATTCTACTTATTCAGCTTTGGCTGTGCTGGGTCTCCTTGCTGCTAGGGTTTTTTTCTATTTGTGGAGAGCCGGGCTACTCTTCAGTTGCGCTGTATGGTCCTCTAATTGTGGAGGCTTCCCTTGTTGCGGAGCATGGGCTCTAGGGCCTGCTGGCTTCAGTAGCTGAGGCACATGGGCTCAGCACTCGTGGTGCCCGGGCTTAGTTGTTCCAACGCATGTGGGATCTTTCCAGCCTAGGGATTAAACCCGTCTCCTGCAATGGCAAGTGAATTCTTTACCACTGAGACACCAAGAAAGCCCCGCTTATTATTTTAAATGCCACACTTGCCTTTCATGGCGTGCATGCTGTTCCCCAAAATATAAAGGCCCTAGGCCGGCAACCTGCAGCTGTGACAAGAAGATGCCTTTTCCCCCCATCTCCTCCTTCTCCTCTTCGTGCTGCTGTTGCTGCTCTCCGGACTGCCTCCCCGCAGGGGCGGAGGAGGGGAGAGGGGCCCCGGCGCCCCCCACGAGCGCTGGAGAAGAGGCGGGGAGCAGCCGGGATCGGACTTCCTCCCTCCACTCCGGAACTGCCTGGAGCCGCCAGGACTCGGAAATCAGGACGTCCCCACGGGAGCCGGCGGGGTGGGCGGGGCGCAGGCGATGGGCGTGTCTGGGGGCGGGTCCGGGGCGGACCGGGGGCGGGCCTAGGGCGGGGCCGGCACCAGGACTGCGCGGGCTGCCGGGGCGAGCTGCGCCGGCCGCGCTCCCCGGACTTCGGAGCGCAGGGCGCCCGCAGGCTGCGCTCCCGCCGCCTCCTCCCGAGCGGGCTCGGCCCGGCGGCCGGGGCGATGTGAGCCGGGGCCCGCGGGCGCGGCCGGACCGCTGCGATGTGGCTCAAGCCCGAGGAGGTGCTGCTGAAGAACGCTCTGAAGCTCTGGGTGACTCAGAAGAGCAACTGCTACTTCATCCTGCAGCGGCGCCGCGGGCACGGCGAGGGGGGCGGCCGGCTCACGGGTAAGGGGCGCGCCGCGGCGGGCGGGTGGCCGGGCCCGGACCTCACTCCCCGCCGGGCCCGCGGCCCCAGTCCCAGGCTGCGGGCGGCGCAGGTGGCGGTTTCTGGGGAGACGCCGGGCTGAGTCGGCCCTGCCTCGGGCATGTTTTCCTTTCTCCTGCGTTTCTCCTGTACGCTCCCGTCGAGGTGGCGGCCGGAGGGACTCTCGGGCTCGTGCATTTCCCCGGGCGGGGCAGGTGCCTTCGCCGCCGGGCCCGGGGGCCGCCTGGAGGCCAGGCTTGACTCGGGAAGCCAAGGAGAGACCTGCGCTGGAGCGAGGGCCGCGCCGGGCGGAGCGGGGGCCAGGTGACAGCGGGGCCGCCCGGCCATCTGGACGCGCCCGAGGCTCCAAGTGGCGCCGCGGTAGGGACACTTGACCAACCCCCGACGAGACGAGGCTCGGGAGGCCCTGGCAATTTGAGACTGTCGGGGGGATTTGCGGGTCGGGCGCGGCGGGCCGCGCATGGTCTACACGCTCGGAGGAGAAACCCAGGTGGAGCGAATCCCGAGCTCGTGATCCTAGTAGCAAAACCGTGCGGGTCAGCTCCCCACCCCCACCCTTTCACTTTCTTTCTAGGAATGAAAGGAGGAAAAAAACCTCAGACTTGTAAAATTTATTTACCACCCCGCCCCCAAATTTAAGATCCAAAACTCTTTGAAAATCAAGCATTTGGACAGTTTGCATCAGCGGGGACACCTGTTTGAAAGGTCAGTGGAGGAATAATAGGAACCTTTCTCAGTTGTATATAGGGAACCCATATGGAATTTCAGATTTTGGAATCAAAGTAAAAGGAACCTTAGAGCTTCCCATCTTGTCCCTCCTTATACCCAGGAGGAGACCACGGCCAGGGAGGGAGCGGTCGAGGGGCTCAGCCTGGCTCCCTGGGCTCCCTGTTGCTGATTCTACTGTCTGCTTATTCTGAGGGAGGCCCTCCAGGCCCGATGGGGGAAATGCGATTAGTAACATCCTGAAAGGGCAGAACCAAGTGCCAGGGCTTGCTTTACTCTGCCCATACTGAAGAGGCCTGGAAGCTGGCAGCCAGATTCCTTAGGGAGGGCAGACTTCACTGAGTCTCGAGTCAATCGGAGTTGGTGGGATTTCTGGTTGGAAGGGGCAATGGGGTGGTGGTCGGTGGGAACAGGTGGATGGCAGGTGTTCCTGCTCTGGGAACTGTTTGAGGCTCTGAGTAAGGGAGCTCAGAGGTCAAAGGGGTCATTGGTGGGCCCCTGAGCAGCACACTGGCTTTTGGTGCCTAGGCTCTTGGGGAGTGGAGGTGAGTGGCATCCTGGAGGGGTGGCATCCTTTTCTCAGAGGAGAAAAGTCTGGAGGAGGGGTCTGTCCCCTCCTCGACCTTTCAGCGCAGCGGAGCTTTAACCTTTGGTGTGTTTAGCACAGAACCTGGCCTACAATGGGCCTCCTTTAGTAGAGGGTGAGGACAGAGCCTGAAATAGGAAGCATGAGGAATATTGGTTCAGCAAGTGTTTGTTAACTCGGTTCCGTGGACGCTGTCTGTGGGATGCTTCTCCCACAGGTGGCTGTGTTGGGAAAGACTTCAAGTTATTTACCATCGGGCAGGGGAGACGGTCCAGACCCAGGCGGCGAAGCTTACTGTCCTGTGACTAAGACAGGTTCAGGACAGCTTCCGATCTGGAGAGCCTGTTTTGTGGTCCAGTCGGTCTTGCTGCTCAGTTGCTCAGTCTTGTCCAACTCTTTGTGACTCCATGGACCCCTGCCAGGCTCCTCTGTCTGTGGGATTCCCCGTCTGTCTTAGATAAACTCAAAATGATGCGCCTTCTTCCACTGCATTCCAACATCAAAGAGTGCCTCTGCCTTTGGTCTTACTTGGGCTTGACTATGGTTTTGGCTTGCTGTGAATATGCACAATTTTCTTTCTTTTATAATATTTTTACTTATTTGGCTGTGCCGGGTCTTAGTGGTGGCCTGCAGGATCTTTAGTTGTGGCATGTGGGACCTAGATCCCTGAGCAGGGATTGAACCTGGGCCTCCTGCATTGGGAGGGCAGAGCCTTAGCAGCTGGACCACCAGGGAAGTCCCCAGTTTTCTTATTCTTAAAGGAAGTAAATCAGCTGAAAAAGGGGAAGAAAAATCCCCAGAAAAAGACCCCTGACATTTTGCTTTATTTCTTGGAGACTCAGAACCTCTTTCTGGGGCTTCCCAGCTGGCTCAGTGGTAAATAATCCGCCTGCCAATGCAGGAGACGTGGGGTTTGATCCCTGGGTCGGAAAGATCCCCTGGAGAAAGAAATGGCAACCCATTCCAGTATTCTTGACTAGAGAATCACATAGGACAGAGGAGCTTGGCGGGCTATAGACCACAGGGTTGCAAAGAGTCGGACCCCACTGAGCACACACAGAACCTCCTTCTGATTGTGAAAGGGTGGCATCCCCTAGCAGTGGACACCCCAGCTTTGGGCATTCAGTGGGGAGCCTATGGCTGTGCCGATTAGGCAACTCCGTTGCTCCATCCACCGGTGAGCTGGTCTAACTGGGGCCTTAACGAATGTTGTGAAATCAAAACTGATGTGACATTGGGGCAGCTCCATGTTGGTATGGTTTTCAGAACCGGCAGACTTCTCATATGGCAGTTTTTTTAGCAGTTTATTTCAAAGATTTAAAGCTTAGGCTGAGTTGATCCAATAAATTAATGGGTGCACATTCTGGCTGGTTATTAGGCTCTTCTTTGGAGAGAGGCAAGTAGCAGGCGGTTAAAAGGATTGGAAATAAAAGGTGGAGGAGCAGTAAAAGGAAGCGTGATGCAGACTTTGAGATTGGGTTGTTGTTATTGTTCAGTTGTCCGGTTGTGTATAACTTTTTGCAGCTTGCCAGGCCTCTCTGTCCCTCACCATCTCTAAGTTTCCCCAAGTTCATGTCCATTGCATCGGTGATGCCGTGAGATTAGGTAGCAGAGTCTCAAACATGTGAGGTTCCCATGGGCGTTTTAAAGTAATCTGATGTGTTGAAAGCTTGCCCACCGTCAGAAAGAGGAGGTTTTGTTTCATCGAGGATTGTAATTCATCCTCCGACTTACACAAATACATTCCCTATGCACATCTCGTTTTATTTTCTCCATAGCCCTTTCTCACTTTTTTCTTTCTTTTTTGAAATAGTTTTTTATTATTTTTTGGTCACACCGTGTAGCGTGTGAGACCTTGATTCCCCAACCAGGGATCGAACTTGCACTCCCTGCGTTGAAAGCTCAGTCTCTTAACTCCTGGACCACTGGGGAAGTCCTTCATTTTCTGATATCCATCGCACTTCTGTGTTTTGTTCATGGTTTCCCCTACTAAATTGTCTGTTCTGGGAGGGCAGGCATTTTGCCCATGGTGGTGCCTAGCAGATAGCATAGGGTCAGTTAACGTTTGTAGGATGAATAGATGGATGAGGCCATGCGTGAATGATTGAGCCCATATTTTTCTCCAAGGTTAGGTCGGTGTGAAGGCCTAGCTTTCAGACTGAGCCTGAGTTGGTCACAAGGGACAGGAAGCATACCCTCTGTGTCCTCTGCTTTCTGTGTACCTGCAGGCTGCCCACCGGAAAGCTGGGGGGAGTGGGTGGGAACTGAAGCCTATTTTGGTGGCTCCCTCCTTCGAGGTTGAGGAGCAGGGCATCAGCCTCTTAGGTGGCCTCTATTGCCAGCCTCAGGCACCTGCCTTGAGAAGATCCCAGGCTGGGGAGGAGGGGTTGGTGTGGCGGCGGAAGGCAGTGACCTTCACCTCCAGTTCAACTTGGTGACTGAACACAGTATTTTAAGATGTTTCCAAAACTCCCCTGACAGTGATTCTTGCTGCCCTGGAGAGGAGGAAGCTCTGTAGCGTTCCTGTGTATACAGTCTCCAGCCAGGGGGAATATTTCTTATAGAAGTGCAGTCAGCCCTAGGAGAACAGAGTTGGGGCACTTAGCCTTTGGGGGCGGTGGGCAGAAGGACACCACTTCCCCTCCCTGAGGTTCTCTGATGCGCTTACAATGAGCCACAGAAAGGGACCTGTAAAGACCAAGTGTCACCACCCATCTGTGCCCCTCTGAAGGGCGCATTTATTTTTCAGTGTTTTATTATGTCCATTCCTGTATGATCGTGCAGTCCTTTCCCCAAAGAGGCCGGCACTTTAAAAGTTATCATTTGAATCCCATGCTGATGTTTTCTGCTTTTCAGGGTGTTTCTCTCGGCCCTTGTTCCTGTCACTGTACTTGGAGCAGTTATGGGCTAACCAGTTTCCTAACAGTTAGGGACATGGGAGGAAGTATGGGCTGGGAGTGGAAAACATGGGGTTCGGAGTCAAGATAAGTCTGCTGGGTAGAATCAGGGCTAGTTTATTTGGTTTCTTTGAGCCTTTGTTATAACTCTGCCTTAAGGCAGGGACAGAAACAGACTTTAGAGGGTTAGAAAGTGTTTTCCACCTTGACTATCCCATCTTACACCCCATCAGCAATGTGAAAGGCTTCTGATTATGATAAGGGTTAGAATGAAAATAAACATTATACAGCAAGGGCTTAGTTGTGCACGTCACCTAGTAGTTTTAAAGAAAAAAAGCAAACTGGCATTTAAAAAGTTGAGCAATTAAGAGGGCTTTTTAGAACAAAAGTGTTGCCAAAAAAGTTCGTTGCATTGTGGTGAAGGATGTAAGAAACAGTCACTTACCCATTACTGCAGGATTTACCAAATGTAATTAGAAGAGGAAATTTTTTTATTTTTTATTTATATTTTAAAACATCTTCATGCTTATTGTTTTAGTTTTGCTTTTGGCTGCGCTGGATCTTTGTTGCTGTGCACGGGTTTTCTCTAGTTACAGAGAGACGGGGGTGCTCTTGCAGTGGCTTCTCTTGTTGGGGAGCACGGGCTCCAGGGCCCGCCGTCGTCAATTGTTGTGGCTCTTGGGCTCTAGAGCACAGGCTCAGTAGCTGCAGTGTCGGGGCTTCATTGCCCCAGGGCACATGGAATCTTCCCGGACCAGGGATCAAACTGGAGTCCCTTGCATCAGCAGGCGGATTCTTATTCACTGCACCACAAGGGAAGTCCAGAAGATGAACTATTTAATAGCAATTTGTGCCAGCAGGATTTGGGTACCGGGGGGTCTTGGACCACCTCAGATCCTAGTTAATAAAGGGAACTGAGTGTGAGGGGCCGGCCGTGGCCAGGGTGAATTGTCTCCTGCCTTCAGGACAGTGCCCCCGACGGGGAGAGTGTTATCTAGGGACTCACATGGACGGTCCCGAGGCTTGCTCAGGTGACTCTTGCATAGCCACAGTGGTGAAGCCCAGCACCTGTGTGGCCTTTCTCAACTAGCCTGTCTGACATCAACTGGGGTCCTGCTCAGGCTGCCGAAGGTGGTGGTGGATTACTTCCCCACCACCGACAGAAAAGCTTTTCGGCTCCACAGGCTGCTGTTGCATGGTGCGCGCTCCCCAGATACTGGCCCTAGAGTCTTACATGCTTTGGTTTTGTTTTTCCAAAGCAGGACAAGGAAGAAATCACAAAGGAAGTACTTTGATTCCAGGAGCGTAAATGAGAAGGTTCATATAAGTAAAATAACAGGCGTATCTCTAAGCACTGATAAGCTATTACAAAAGCTCTGGGGGCCCCCAACAGATGCGTTCAATGAGAACATAACAAGGGCCATGCATTTGTAATTGGATAATCAAACAAGGCCCGGGTTGTGTCACTCTAGGAAATAATATGAGGTACAAATGTGTGGATGGCGGAGTGATGAACGCTATTTCAGCCTAATTGGGGTTCTTTAGGAAGAGCTCAAAATGACTGAGAGGCTGGGAGCGTTTGAAGAATTTATTTGCTCCCTGTGAAGGGTTAGGATTTCATGATCTTGACTCCACATTCTGGCAGCGCTGGATAAGGGAGGGATTTATTTGAAAGTAGTAAGTCTGATCATATTGCCAGCACAGATGTCCCCGCTTTCATTTTGTAAAACTTTAATCTATCAAAGAGCAGGCTTCCCAGGGGGCTCAGTGGTGAAGAATCTGCCTGCCAATGCAGGAGACCTGGGTTCGACCCCTGGGTCGGGAAGATCCCCTGGAGAAAGAAATCGCAACCCACTCCAGTATTCTTGCCTGGGAAATCCCAAGGACAGAGCAGCTTGGTGGGCTATAGTCCATAGGGTTGCAAAGATTCAGACACAACTGAGCAACTGAAAAACATCAGCCACAGCAAAATTAAAGAGCAGCCCTAGCGTGTTTTCATGGCTCCTGGGGTGTGATGAGTGACCCCTGCACTGCCTCTAAGGCTGTATCTCCTCCGCCTTCTGCTCTTGAGCAAAAGACCCTCCAGCATGTAGGTCACTTTCCTCTCCTTGGGTCTTCACAAGCTGTGCCCTCTGCCTGGGTGCTCCCACCTCCTCTTGCAGTCTCAACTTGAGCGCCATTGCCTAGACATGGGGCCCCCACTCCCATCTTGTCCTGACCTGCCCTCTACCTTTTTTTTTTTCTTTTCTTTTTTAAAAGAAGGTGTTTGTTTTATTTTTGGCCGTGCTGGGTCTTTGTTACCGGGTGTGGGCTTGCTCTGATTGCAGCAGTCTTGGGGCTGCTCTCCAGGTACGGTGCGCGAGCTTCTCGTTGTGGCGGCTTCTCCTGTTGCAGAGCACAGGCTCGAGGTGCGTCAGTACTTGCAGTGCACGGGCTTAATGGCCCCGAGGTATGTGGAGTCTTCCTGGACCAGGGACTGAACCCATGCCCCCATGCATTGGCAGTCAGATTCTTAACCACTGGACCGTCAGGGACGTCCCCCTTCACTTTTGCTTTATAACACTGACTGCTGTTTGTTACTATGTGGCTCTTTGTGGCTTTATCTGTTTCGAGCAAAGCAGACTTCGAGCTCCCGAAGGAAGGTCCCCGGTTCGCCACCAGCACTGGAATCCTTGCTGTCAATAGAGCACTCTTGATGCATATTTAGTGAATCCACTAATGCCCAAGTCGAATCGATAGCTGTGAGCCTTTGAGGTTGAGAAATGTTTTTCGTCATCCTGAACATGGAAATTATGCAGAAAACAGGAATAGATAATAGAGAAGGTTGTTACTGCTATTTCTCATGCCTGCCTGCATGCTTGTAAGGATTGGTGGTAGCTTGTCAGCCATGCCAGCCCAGCTGTGAGAACTCCCTGGTGGTAACCTCTACAGAAATGAAGACCCAGAAGGATTTTCCCAGCACGTCACCAGCCAACTCACACAGCTCTACGAGTCTGAGGCTTTAATATTCTGGAACACTGGGTAGGTGTGTTGTAACCACTAGATTTATTAGTTCTCTGCTTCCTTTTTTCCCCCCAACTTAAAAAAAGCCGAGGGGTGGGTGGTGGTGGAGAGAAATCAACAGCAAAATAAACAGTCCCCAGTAGAACCTCCCTGGGCTTCCCTGGTGGCTCAGTGGGAAAGAGCCCTCCTGCCAATGCAAAAGACATTGGTTCAATCCCTGGGTCAGGAAGATCCCCTGGAGAAGGAAACAGCAACCCATTCCGGTATTCTTGCCTGGGAAATCCCATGGACAGAGGAGCCTGGTGGGCTACAGTCCAAGGGGTTGCTTAAGAGTCGTACATGACTTAGCGATTAAATAACAAAAATAAGATCTCTGAAGGAAAAGGTACCATATTTTGTGATTGCTTATATTCTCAGTAAGTGAATAGTTATTAATAGAGAATGGACGTTCAAATATAATGGGATGATAGTTTGCCTGAAGTTTTAAAATAGAAATCTTTTGTGTGCATAGGAGTATATAATGCCGATGTGAAGTATAAGTAACACAATAGCCACCAGCTATTGCTAAAAAAATAGAGTATTTCCTGTGCTTGAGAGATCCCTTGTGTGTTTTTCTAATTATATTTCCCTCTCTCCCTTGTGGGCACTAATATACTGAATTATGTGTTAGGACTGCCCATGCTTTTATAGTTTTGACGCTTTTATATGTATCCCTCATCTGTGCATTGTTGTGGCATTACATTTTTTTCCACTCAGCTGAAGCATGGTAATTAGTCACTTTAAAAAAGTCATCTATGGATTGTTTAGTTTTGTATGTTTTTTTTTTTTTTTTAATTATCTATTTATGGCTTTGCCTTGGCATGGGGGATTTTAGTTCCCTTAACAGGGATCAAACCTCTGACCTTGCAGGGGAAGTGCAGAGTCCTAACTACTAGACCACCAGGGAAGTCCCTGTATGTATTTTTTAAAGTGCTTTACAAGGGGAATCATACTTTATTTTTCTGAAGCTTGTTTTTCTGCCCCCCCCCCCCACGTTACTGTTACAATTTTACATGTATAGTTATGTTTCTCTAACACTGAACCATGCTGATGTCTGGTTCAATAGCTGTATTCATTCATTTTCCCTGATGAGTAGTAACCCATTGAATAAATATGCCATTATTGATTGATTGATTGATTCATTCTCCTGTCTGTTGATATTTGGGTTTCTAGTTGTTGTTTTGCTATTACAAATAGTGCTGCTGTGAACATTGGCAGAGATGTTATTTTTTGCCAATCTAGTAAGTATTAAAATAGTGTCTGAGAACCACGGAGGTGGGATTTCCTTCATAGGAGTCAGAATCTTTTTATGTGTTTATTAATTACTTGTCTTGCCTTTTGAGAAAGGTTTGTGTCTTAGGAGCTGTGTATGTGTGTGCACACGTCTGCATGTGTTTTGTATTTGTTTCCAGTTATACGTATTGGAAAATCTCTCTATGCCTAGGCTTTTTTCATTATGGGTCTTTTGAAGAACCAAATTCTTAAAAAAAATTTTTTTTATTCTTTATTATTGTAGTTTATTGTAGTTTTTCACTGGAGTGTTATTGCTTTACAGTGTTGTGCTAGTTTCTGCTGTACAACGAGGTGAATCAGCTCCATTTTTACATATATCCCCTCCCTCTTGGGCCTCTCTCCCACCCGTGCCCCCCTAGGTCATCACAGAGCACCGAGCTGAGCTCCCTCTGCTCTACAGCAGCTTCCCACTAGCTTTTAACATTCTTAATCTTCATGCAGCCATTCTTTCCCTGTAATAGTTTATGCTTTTTGTTACTTGTTTAAGAAGAAATCCTTGGAAAGGACTGTCCAGGATGACAGTGAAGAGAAATCCTGAGATGAGAGTCCAGTCCTGGGTCCAGTTTGGAGCAGGGCAGAGGCTCCAGGACAACTCCGAGAAGAGAAACTGATTGATGGAGCAGGGCATGTGTGTGTGCTCAGCCGCTGAGTCGTGTCCGACTCTTTGTGACCCATGGCCTGTAGCCCAGGAGGCTCCCCTGTCCATGGGATTTCTCAGGCAAGAATACTGGAGTGGGGTGCCGTTCCCTTTTCCAGGGGAGCTTCCCAACCCGGGGTATGAACCGGCGTCTCCTGCACTGGCAGGCAGAGTCTTCACCACTGAGCCGCCCAGGAAGCCCCAATAGAGCACTGAGCTTGTGGGTGAATCAGCCAAGAATCCCGGGACTGTTGTCGATTCCAGGGAAAATGTATAGCTGGGTGGGGCAGGAAAGGTTAGATCCTTTTATGCAAAACTCAGCTCTTGGTAACATCTCGATAATGTTAGTGTCTCAGTTGTCTTTACAGTAATGTAAATACCCACTGATGACCTAACCAGGCTGTTGCCTAACTGGGTGAATGGCAGGTGGGGGTGCTGAGTGAACGCCAGCTATTAATACATACTTTGTTTCTGAAAGTTGCCAGCTGATGCCCAAAGGGAAGATGATAGTAGTGGTACCGGCCTGTTCCTTGGAGAAGTGGAAGTAAATGGGAAAAGAGCCAGTAAAGAGTTGGGAGCAGTTGCTCTCTGGGAGCTGGGAAGTGGGAGCAGGGAGGGGTTGAGGGGGCTGCTGGGTTTCTCATGAGCCTTGTGCAATTAGATATTTCTTTCCATGCATGTGTAAACGGGATAAAAGACAGAATGGAAGCTTTGGGAGAGCTTGGCATTTTTCTGGCTAGGAGGATCAGGAGAGGCATTGAAACAGTGTAGCATGAGTGCCTCAAAGGCCATGATTCCTGGACCACCCATGCTTCAGACATTTGTCCTCTCGGTAAACTATATTTAGCCTTCAAAGCGTCTTAGATATGTGGGGTATGTCAGTTTCACAGAGGCTTAAAACTCGTTTTCAGAAATGCATCTAATCTAACCAGGTACTTTTTTTTTTTTCCTAATTTCCCCTTTCTATTTAAAAAATTTTTTAAAAAAATTTAAAATTTATTTTTGGCTATGCTGTGTCTTTGCTGCTACCTGCAGGCTTTCTCTAGTTGCAGTGAGCAAGGGCTACTCTTCATTGAGGTGCCTGGGCTTGTTGCAGAGCACAGACTCTGGGGGCTCAGGGCTTCAGTGTTTGTGGCTTCCGGGCTCTAGAGCATGGGCTCAGGAGCTGTGGTGCATGGGCTTACTTGCTCTGCAGCATATGAGGTCTTCTCGGACCAGGAATTGAACCTGTGTCTCCTGCATTGGCAGGCATATCTTTCATTTGAAATTAAATATATCTATTCTGGATTTGTTTTCTTCTAGAGAAGAAATCAGTTTAGAATTTTACACTTATAATACGTGTATTGAAAAAGCAAGAGAGTTCCAAAAAAACATCTATTTCTGCTTTATTGACTATGCCAAAGTCTTTGACTGTGTGGATCACAATAAACTGTGGAAAATTCTGAAAGAGATGGGAATTCCAGACCACCTGACCTGCCTCTTGAGAAACCTGTATGCAGGTCAGGAATCAACAGTTAGAACTGGACATGGAACAACAGACTGGTTCCAAATAGGAAAAGGAGTATGTCAAGGCTGTGTATTGTCACCCTGCTTATTTAACTTATATGTAGAGTAAGTCATGAGAAACGCTGGGCTGGAAGAAGCACAAGCTGGAATCAAGATTGCCGGGAGAAATATCAATAACCTCAGATATGCAGGTGACACCACCCTTATGGCAGAAAGTGAAGAAGAACTAAAGAGCCTCTTGATGAAAGTGAAAGAGGAGAGTGAAAAAGTTGGCTTAAGACTCAACATTCAGAAAACTAAGATCATGGCATCTGGTCCCATCACTCCATGTGAAACAGATGGGGAAACTAGAAAGAGTGTCAGACTTTATTTTCCTGGGCTGCAAAATCAGTGCAGATGGTGACTGCAGCGATGAAATTAAAAGACGCTTGCTTCTTGGAAGAAAAGTTGTGGCCAACCTAGACAGCATATTAAAAAGCAGAGACATTACTTCGCCAGCAAAGGTCCGTCTAGTCAAGGCTATGGTTTTTCCAGTAGTCATGTATGGATGTGAGAGTTGGACTATAAAGAAAGCTGAGTGCCTAAGAATTGATGCTTTTGAACTGTGGTGTTGGAGAAGGCTCTTGAGAGTCCCTTGGACTGCAAGGAGATCCAACCAGTCCATCCTAAAGGAGATCAGTCCTGGGTGTTCATTGGAAGGACTGATGTTGCAGCTGAAACTCCAATACTTTGGCCACCTGATACGGAGAGCTGACTCCTTGGAAAAGACCCTGATGCTGGGAGGGATTGGGGGCAGGAGGAGAAGGGGGCGACAGAGGATGAGATGGCTGGATGGCATCACTGACTCAATGGACATGAGTTTGGGTGAACTCTGGGAGTTGGTGATGGACAGGGAGGCCTGGCGTGCTGTGGTTCATGGGGTTGCAAAGAGTTGAACATGGCTGAGTGACTGAACTGAACTGAATACGTGTATCGTTTTTGCCCCTTCCCTAGCCTCAGACCTAGGGTGCTATAGCTGGACCCCATCCCTCCTGGGGTCTCAGATTCTCTGCCTGCAAAGCAGTGATAATAATTATAACAGCAAAAATAATTATTGCTTGGTAGAAGTCTTTGTACTTTGAAATCTCATATTTTACAGTCATGTTTGCAAAGTCCATTTAGTTATTTGTATACCAAGACGAAGTAAAAGCCAAGAGGATACTGCAATGCTGCCAGGTCCTGTGTTCTCATGACACATACGGTTGAGGGGTGGAGATACTAGTGGGAAGGGGGCAGTATTAAACCATGAAATACAGAATTATCAACGGTGGTCAGTGCGCAGGGAGTGAGAAGGAGTAACAGCAGGGAAGCTCATTTAGGTTGGGGTGTCAGGGAGTGTTTCTCTGACGACCTGTAAAGTTAGCTGAGACCTGCACGTGTAGAGGATGGTATTAACCTACTACAGGGTGAGAGAAAGAGCCTTCTGAGTGAAGGAAATAGCATGTGCAAGAGTCCTGTGGCTCCCAAGAGCCTACTTTGGACAAATTAGGTTTGACGGGCTGTGAGCTGTCCAGTAAGGCCTGTGGAGCAACTGTTTGGGCTCCAGGGATCAGTTTTGTTGGAAGACAGTTTTTCCTCAGATCAGAGCAGGGGGTGATGGTTTTGGGATGATTCAAGCCCATTACGTTTATTGTGCATTTTATTTCTATTATTATTACATCCACTATACCTCAGATGTGCTTACCTGGGTGGCTTAGATGGTTAAGAATCTACCTGCAATGTGGAAGACCCGGGTTCGATCCCTGGGTTGGGAGGATCCCCTGGAGAAGGAATGGCAACCCACTCCAGTATTCTTGCCTGGGAAATGTCATGGACAGAGGAGCCTTGGCAGGCTGCAGTCCAAGGGGTCACAAAGAGTTGCTGTTATAATTAAAAATAAACATAAAATGTAAGATTGGTTTCAGAATACATAGCTTATGATGTCTCATCTATCAAGGATTCAATCCCAGGAAGGATTTGGCTGGAGAGACTAGGTTTTGGTAAATCCAGTGTGGCAAAACCGTGTGCTTTGTGGATGTGTGTGTACATACGAATGCCTGTGTGTTTTTGTTAAGTGGACATTGTTTCATCCCAGTACAGTAGAGCTCTCAATGTTTGGATTAGGTTCCAAAATCAACACGGAAGACAGAAATTGCTTGTGGTAAAACTTACCCTTGAAATCAGGAAGGTCACCTGTCTTGGTAATCTGCTCCTGGTACAGAGAGTTCCTGTTGGGGGTGGGGGGCAGGGAGGGGGGAAGAGGGAGGTTCTCAGTGGAGCTGGAAGATTTCAGCTGCCCAGGGAGCTCAAATTGGCCAGTGGAGGTGGGTTTTTTTTGTTTGTTTGTTTTGTTTTTTAATTATTTATTTGGCTGTGCTGGGTCTTCCTTTAGGCTTGCAGGATCTTCATTTGCAGCATGTGAAGTTTTAGTTGCAGAATGTGGGATCTTGTTCCCTGACCAGGGGTTGAACTAGACCCCCTGCTTTGGAAGCTCAGAGTCTTAGCCACTGGACCACCGGGGAAGCCCAGGTGGTTGACTCTGGTAAGTTACCCATGAGATAGGTGTCTGTGTACCACCATCCACTGGTTGAAGTAGAGCCCCTGAGTCAGCTCTGCGTGCCGGTGAGGGCAATAGACACGGGGTCTGCCTGCAATGCAGGAGACCGGGGTTGATCCCTGGGTCCGGAAGATCCCCTAGAGAAAAGAATGGCAACCCACTCCAGTATTCTTGCCTGGAGAATCCCATGGACAGAGGAACCCGGTGGGGTCGCAAAGTCCTTCCAATGAATATTCAGGGTTGATTTCCTTTAGGATGGACTGGTTTGATGTCCTTGCTGTCCAAGGGACTCTCAAGAGTCTTCTCCAACACCACAGTTCAAAAGCATCAATTCTTTGGCGCTCAGCCTTCTTTATGGTCCAATTCTTACATGTGTACATGACTACTGGAAAAACCATAGCTTTGACTATACGGGCCTTTGTTGGCAAAGTGATGTATCTGCTTTTTAATACAGAGCATTGTATATTGAAAGACAAAAGTTAAGTTAGAGTCATATAATCATAAGCATATGTACTTTCTTTGGATTAAAATACAAACTGTAGGCAAGGTCAGAGATTTAATTGTGTTGATGGTGCTTGAAATCTAAGATTCAAGATCGGAGTCTCTACAGGTGAGCTTTGCTTTATAGCAGAGAGATTGTTAGAAAGTCTATGTGTAGGGGAAGGAAGGAGGGAAGACAGGAGATCCTAGTTGCAGGAGCTTTGGGAAGATGTGCTCTAATGTGCTACATTATAATATTGTAGCATGTGTTCCTGCAGAGTTTTAGTTAGAATTGTATAAATTGACAGTTTCCCCATTACTTACAGCCTTAGAGAGATCTACATTTTAAGAACAGAGTAAGTTACTGAAAATTTGTGGAAAAATCTGTAAATTTGAATCAGATCATAATATTTCAGGTATAAGAATATTTTTATTACAAACTAAAAACAACTTTGGTGATCAAAACTGTCAAAAACAAAAAAAGGGCTATGGGGACTTCTATCTTCAAAATGCAGCATTTAAAGAAAGGCTGTGGATTCAAGGAAACCACGCAGACCTGATCACTAAATGTGCCTGACCTAGCGCGAGGGTGGGTCTCACACTGGAGAAGAAAACGCTGTAATGGGTGTTATTGGGTCACATAACACAACTGGGATACAGATAGTCGATGAAAGCACGTGTTAATTTGTGTGACATTGCTAACTAGGTTATTGTGTTAAAATATCTTTATTCAATATCATATCATGTCATATCAAAGCACACTGCATCCTATCATAGCATACCATCTCACATCACCTTATATCATACAGCACATGGCGTCATCTAATGTCGTAACGTACTGAATCCTGCCATGTGTGTGCCAGTTGTGTCTGACTCTCTGCGACGCCTTGGACTGTAGCCCACCAGGCTCCTCTCTGTCCGTGGGATTTCTCAGAATACTAGCGTAGATTACCATTTCCTCCTCCGGGGCATCTTCCTGACGCAGGCATCGAACCTTTGTCTCCTTCATTGGCAGGCCGATTCTTTACCACTAGCTCCCCTGGGAAGCCCATATCATGCCATACCATATCATGTCATATCTCATGAGAAAGAGAGCTGTGTTAGAGCAGATGGGGTGAACTGTTAGTCATGAACCGGTTCCTAGGCAAAGGGTATATGGCTGTCAATGGTCCTGTTTTAATTCCTGAGGCTTTTCTTTAAGCTTGAAGTTATTTCGAAATAAAAAGTTAAATAAATAGATAGGTTTAAGTTGCAACCTGGAAGCACTTATCCACTTTGATAGAGGTATTTTTAGCCTGTAATAACAATATAGAACTAAAAAAAAAAAAACCTCGAGGAAGTTTCTTCAGGAAAAATAGCTTTATTGTGAGTAGGAACTGACCATCCTCTGCTTTTCTCATTGAAACCACCATTTGTATAACCTGGTTTCTGAAAAGTTGAGGTTTCTTGGGGTCCCCGTTGCCATGTGTGGCTGGACAGGTGTTGGCTGTCATAGATCCCCCCACCCTGGGCTTGAAGTGGCTTTGACATAGGCCTTCTTAATATCATGCACGTGTGTGTTTCTGTGTTACGTTAAGCCTTGGTTGTGGTCAGTAAACAGTTGGATTTTGAGAGAATAAAGCTTTTGGGAAAGAAGTTCACTGAATAGGTATTTACTGTATACCTCTGGGTACCCAGCTTTCTTCCAGGCAGCGAAGTCCTGCCTCGTGGTGTACTCTGCTCTCCTAAATAGCCCAGAGCACCTCTTCTCTTGTTCGTTGTCATTCAGTTGCTAAGTCATGTCTGACTTTTTGCGACCCTGTGGACTGCAGCACACCAGGCTTCCCTGTCCTTCACCGTGTCCCAGAGTTTGTTCAGACTTATGTCCATGGAGTTGATGACACCATCCCAACCATCTGGGCTTCCGTCGCCCCGTAAAGTGATTACTTGCTCTAGCAATTAATCTAGAACGACTTTACTCCAGTAATTACTTACTCTAGCAATTAATCTAGAACAGTCTGTTTCTAGTAATTACTCTAGTAATTTAGAACAACTCTGTTATAGTAGTTACTTAGTCTAGTAATGAACCCAGGACTAGAATTCTCAAGTGACTGTGCAAATCCCCTTAACTGTGGCATCATTGTAAATTTACTTCATCAAAACATTTTACGACGTTTCTGCCGCACTGTAATGAGTTGGCTTTTGTAGTTTTCGCTCTTAAAAACTGAAATATTTAATCCAGGAAGTTAGGGCCTCTGAGCCAAATCTTTGAGGTTCTTTCCTGCTTTTTGTTGCTGTTGTTCAGTTGCGAAGTCATGTCCGACTCTTTGCCACTCCGTGAACTGCAGCACGCCAGACTTCCCTGTCCTTCACCATCTCCCAGGGTTTGCTCAAACTCATTTTCACTGAGTCGGTGATGCCATCCAGCCATCTCATCCTCTGTCGCCCCCTTCTCCTCCTGCCCTCCATCTTTCCCAGCATCAGGGTCTTTTCCAATGAGTTGGCTCTTCGTATCAGGTGGCCAAAGTATTGGAGCTTCAGCTTCCACATTATTCATAAACTCCCTGTTGGGGTGCAAAGACTTGAAGTGGCTCCTGCCCCCTTGGAGTCTCTCTGCCTCCTCTTTGTTATCGGGGACCGGTGCACCACAGTGAGCACAGCTGGCCTGGGCCTCGGTGCAGGAGTGGCTGGGGGCCCTGCCCTCCTGGGTGCCGTGAAGTGTTGGCACCTTCGGTTTCCCTGGTCCTTCCCTCTCTTGTGAATCAGCTCTGCAGCCTTCTGTAGGTGACTAGAATGATGGGGGTTCATTTTCTTATTTAAAAATAACCTACAGAGACTTCCCTGGGTTTCCCTAGTGGCTCAGATGATGAGGAATCTGACTGTAATGTAGGAGACCTGGGTTCAATCCCTGGGTCAGGAAGATCTCTTGAGAAGGGAATGGCAGCCCACTCCAGTATTCTTGCCTGGAGAATTCCATGGACAGAGGAGCCTGGTGGGCTACAGTCCATGGGGTTGCAAAGAGTTGGACACGGCTGAGTGGCTAACACTGAATGGCATTAAGGACATTCACACTGTTGTGCAACCAGCATGGCTGCATGGTTCCAGAGCTTTCTTTTCCTTCCCAGAAGGAAACTCTGTCCCCATTAAACCCCACCTCCCTATTAAACCCCACCTCCCCATTAAACCCCGCCTCCCCAGCCCTCCTGCCCCCAGCCCCTGGCACCCAGCACTCTGCTCTCTGTCTCATAAGGAATCTACCTCTAGGTCCCTTGTGTAAGTGAAATCATACAACATTTGTCTTTTCTTAAGTATGTTTATTGTATGTATTTGGCTGCACCAGGGCTTAGTTGCAGCATGTGGGATCTTTAGCGGTGGCATGCAAACTCTTAGTTGTGGCATGTGGGATGTAGTTCCCTGTCCAGGGATCAAACCCAGGCCCCTGCGCTGGGAGCACGGAGGCTTAGTGACTGGACCACCAGGGAAATCCTGGTATTTGTCTTTTCATGACCAGCTTATTTCACTGAGCATAATGTCCTCAAGTTTCATCCACACTGTAGCCACAGTTTCTTTCCCTTTTTCATGCATGCGTGCTAAGTCATGTTAGTCGTGTCCGACTCTTTGCAACCCTGTGGATTGTGGCCCACCAGGCTCCTCTGTCCATGGGACTCTCCAGGCAAGAATACTGGAGTGGATTGCCATTGAACCTGTGTCTCTTAGTCTCCTGTATTGGCAGGTGGGTTCTTCACCACTCGTGCAACCTGGGAAGCCCTCTTTCCCTTTAAGACTGAATAATACTCCATTGCATGTAGAGACCACACTTTTGGATTACCTGTTCATCCACTGAAAGACACTGAACTCCTTCTGCCTTTGGACTGTCATGAATAATGCTGTTAGAAACGTAAGTGTGCAAATATTTGTCAGGTTGCAGCTTTCAGTTCTTCTGGATGTATACCCAGAAGTGGGATTGCTGGATCATACAGTAATCCCATATTTAATTTTTTGAGGAGACACTTGATTTTTGCATCTGATTCTCTATCTCCCGGGGCCTCTGTGGACTTGATCATCTGGCTGGGACTGTACTAAAAGTTTTCTGGGATCCCCAGCTTCCCAAGCACCTTCCGCCCGGCTCTAGAGACCCTCGCCTCTCTTCCCAGGAAGATTGAGGGAGGAATTGGAGAGAACTGAAGCTAGTTCAGAGGGGCATGGCAGTCCTTCGAAGAAGATGGAGAGGAGTTAGAATTTGACTTTGGGAGTATCTTCATGTTTATTGTTAGGTTGTTTGGATTTCATGGAGTTTTGTGTTTTATAGCTAAGCTATGGAGTGGAATAATGAACATTAATTTAGTTTTGATGGATTGTTCTAATATGTCCTCAATTCCATCTGAATTTAATTTCCTTAATTGTTGTTGGTTGAAAAGAGTAGGACTACGAGGAGGTAGGAAAGAAATCTTGTTCTTATTCCTTGTATTATTCCGTGGGCCTTAAAGTTTCCTCTTGTAAAATGAACTAGTATTATTCACCTAACACAGATCACTGTAATTATAATAGTAATTGGGAAAAAAACATGAAGTTTTGATACTAGGACTGTGCTTGACAGCCACTGGACTTAGTCTCAGCTTGTCTTTTTTTTAATTAAAAAACTTAAAAAACATTTTTGGCTATGCTCCGTGGCTTGTGGAATCTTAGTTCCTCAACCAGGGGTTGAACTCGTGCCCCCTGCATTGAAAGTGCAGAGTCCTAACCACTGGACCCCTAGAGAAGTCCCGTCACTCTGCTTGTTACTGTGCAGTAATTGGAAATTGTATGTGGGGGTATATAGTGGTCCTCAACTTTTTTAATTGAAGTAAAGTTGATTTACAATATTATGTGAGTTTCAGGTATATAACAAAGTGATTCCTTTTCAAGAGTCTTTTCCCTTATAGGTTATTACAAAATATTGAGTACAGCTTCCTATGCTATACAGTAGGTCCTAGTTGTCTTTTATTTTGTATCTGTTAATCCCGGCCTCCTAATTTATCCCTCCCCTCACTTTTCCCCTTTCGTAAACATAAATTTGTTTTCTCTGTCTATAATTCAGTTTCTGTCTTGTAAATAAGTTCATCTGTATCTTTTTAAGATTCCACACATGAGTGATATCACCTGGTATTTGTCTTTCTCTGACTCGCTCTGTCTAGTATGATAGCTCCATCCGTGATGCTGCAGACGGCACTGTCCGTTTTTTATGGCTGAGTGGTATTCTGCTGTGTTTACGCATGCCACACCTTCGTCAGCCAATCCTCCAGTGGACGCGTGGGTTGCTCCCGTGTCCTGGCTCTCTAAGTAGAATGTGGTAAGCAGTGCTGCTGTGCCTTGGCTAGTGTAACCGTGCACGAATCTTTTCAAATCATGGTTTTCTCCAGATGCATGCCCAGGAGTGGGGTTTTTGGTTTTTTAAGGACCTTCCATCCTGTTCTCCCAGAGAAGGCAATGGCACCCCACTCCAGTACTCTTGCCTGGAAAATCCCATGGACGGAGGAGCCTGGTAGGCTGCAGTCCATGGGGTAGCAAAGAGTTGGACACGACTGAGCGACTTCACTTTCACTTTTCACTTTCATGCATTGGAGAAGGAAATGGCAACCCACTCCAGTGTTCTTGCCTGGAGAATCCCAGGGACGAGGGAGCCTGGTGGGCTGCCGTCTCTGGGGTCGCACAGAGTCGGACACGACTGAAGTGCCTTAGCAGCAGCAGCAGCAGCAGCAGCAGCAGTGACTTAGCAGCAGCATCCTGTTCTCCATAGTGGTCCTCGATGTTTGAAGAGTAAGACAGAAGCAGTGGGATGAGCCAGGAGCAGGGCCAAGAGGGGGTTCCAGTCTCACACAGGCAATTAACTCCCCGTGCTGTGTGACCCCAGGTCACCTGCCCAGCTCCCTCCAGCCTCAGATCCTCACCTGTCAAATGAAGATGCTGGTCCCTTTCCTCATTATGCTTCCTTGTGGCTCAGCGATTCCAAAGGATTCTGTTTATGCCTAGTCTTTATATACATGTGTGTGTGTTTGTGTGTGTGTGTAAACACATAATTGATATAGCATGATACTAGTTTCAGGTGTACAACATAATGATTTGGTATTTGCATATTCTGAAATGATCGTCACAGTAAGTTAGTGAACATCCATTATCTCACAGTGTTAACCTTTTTTTTTTCTCTTGTGATGAGAACTTTTCAGATCTGTTCTCTTTGGGACTTCCCTGGCGGTCCAGTAATTTAAGACTTTGCCGTCCAGTGCAGGGGGTGAGGGAGGCTGAGATCCTACATGCCTCAGAGCCAAAAAATGAAAACACAAAATAAGCAATATTATAGCAAATTCAATAAAAAAGACTTTAAAAATGGTCTACATCCAAAACCAAAAAGTCTTAAAAGGATCAACTGTCTTTGCAACTTTCAAACAGGTAATACAGTTTTAATAACTATAGTCATGTCACCCTTGGTGTACGTTACATCCTCAGGACTGACTTATTTTATAATAGAAAGGATGTACCATTTCATACCCCCCACCCCCAGCTTGACTGTGGAGTTTTTTTTCTTTTCCGTGAAATCAAGTCCATTCTCTGTAGGTGGTGGACATATCCCCTTGGGAGGGGTGTGAAATGAACTGAGAATTTCTGGCATTTCAAGATCTGCTGCTTCGGGGCCAGGTGGGATCCAGAGTTTCCTGTTACTAGGGTGGATGCCAGATTTCTGGCTCTAGCCCCAAATTCCAAATACCCATGAAGAGTAAACGCTCAGGCTCCTGTGTCCCCAGGGGTGGCCAAATCTAGCAAGGGAATCAGAGAATCCTTCCCACGGAGAGGAGAGGAGAAAAGGATGAGGAGAATGTCATTGCGGCTGTGGATATCATTTTCACTTGCTCAAAAATAGAGTGAGATCATCTTCAAGGCATCGGGCAGAGGCTGTCTTGCTCTGCCCACTTCAAGACTTGGCTGTTGTCTACAGTTACCCTTGTCTTCTGCATTACTATACTACAGTGATTGGTCTTTATTTTCTCCAAGGAAGAACAACCAGCATGTAATTTGTAATGCCTTTTTCTTCTCATCTTCCTATTTTTAAAAAAGATTGCTTCTTAGTGCAAGGCTTCCCAGGTGGCTCAGATGATAAAGAATCTGCCTGCAGTGCAGTAGACATGGGTTCCATTCCTGGGTCGGGAAGATCCCCTGGAGAAGGGCATGGCAACCTACTCCAGTGTTCTTGCCTGGAGAATTCCCACGGACAGAGGAGCCTGGTGGGCTCCAGTCCATGGAGCCGCAGAAAGTCAGACACAACTCAGTGACTAAATAACAGCAACATCACTACAGTGTTTTTGTGTATTGCGTTGCACTTTTTCGTCAACTCTCCCTCACTGAATGTGTACACAGAGATTTGTCTGGGCTACTTGGCATCCTCTTGTTGCAGACTGAAGTGGGTATGGCCACCTGATTACTCTTGGTAGCAGAGCCCTGGCACCTTGTCTCTTTTTATGAAGGGAATCAGTCAGCAACACTCAAGAAGTGTGTATTTATGGAAGGTCTGCATATGCCCAGCAGAGATGCTTGTGGTGAAGAGTTCTTACCTTCAAGGCATTAAGACCTGATAGAGTCTTAAGGGGAAGAGGATGGAGCCCAAGTCTGTTCCCTGTAGTTAATATAGTTATTTAATTAATGTAATTAAGGCCAGTAATTAAAATGTCTGATGCATGAAGGAAGTGCTGTGAATTCATAGTTTGGGGATATCTGAATTTAATACTGTAATACTAGTTCTGCCTGATGCTGGCTTTAGGAAAAGGAGATGCCCGTGTGTGTGCTTAGTCACTCAAACCCCATGGGCTGCAGCCCACCAGGCTCCTCCATGGGATTCTCTAGACAAGAACACTAAGTGGGTTGCCATTCCCTTCTCTAGGGGATCTTCCCGACCCCGAGATTGAACCTGGGTCTCCTGCACTGCAGGCAAATTCTTTACCAGCTGAGCTGCTTGGAAAGCCCAGGGAAAGGGGATACTGTTTTTCTTTTTTAAAATTATGTGAGTTTTTTTAAAAGAAAATTATTTGGCTATGCCAGGTCTTGTTGTGGTGCACAGAATCTTGGATTCATCGTGGCGTGCGGGATCTTTAGTTATGACATGTGGGTTCTAGTTCCCTGTCCAGGGGTTGAACCCAGGCCCCGCACATGGTCTTAGCCACTGGACTACCAGGGGAAGTCCCAGGAAAGGGGACAGTTTTTAAACAATGGATTCAGATAACCTGAAACCTCTGGGCTGTCTATCATAAAAGCTTCTATAGCTTATCTCTGCAAGCCATTTCACACTATTATTAGGTGTAAAGACAGGAAACATTGCCTAACATGACTTATTTCTAACCTTTTCCTCCTATTTTTTAACTGACTTATAGTTGATTTTCAGTGCTTCAGGTATTTAGCAAAGTGACTCCATTATATTCTTTTTCAGATTCTTTTTCATGATAGGTTATTACAAGATATTGAATATAGTTCCCTATGCTATACAGTAGGAGCTTGTTGTTTTTTTAGACTCATTTATCATCTTGAGGACTGGTGGTATGGGGGTTGACCTCTGGAAGAAAAGGTATGGGCTGGCCCAGGACCTTCTTTGGAACAGAAATAAGATGTTTAAATGAAATTGCAGTAGAGAAGAATCTACCCTGGCTCAGACGGTAAAGAATCCACTTGTACTGCAGGAAATGTGGGTTTGATCCCTGAGTCGGGAAGATCTCCTGGAGAAGGAAATGGCAACACATTCCAGTAATCTTGCCTGGAGAATCCCATGGATAGAGGAGCCTGGCGGGCTACAGTTTGTGGGGTTGCAAAGAGTACGACACGACTGAGCAACTAATGCTACATGGAAATAAAACTTCTGGAAGAAAGCTTTGGTTTTTTTCTTCTTCTTTTCTGAATGTCTATATGTATATTTCCTGAAGTTCCTGACTTTGTATGTTTAATAAACCTGTCAAAACAGCAGTGTTCAGGTCTGGAAGCACAAGACATGGGAAATGGGGTGGTTCCTACAGTTTTTCTTGACCAGCTGTCCTGATGACTACTGGCAGGGAGTGGCTGTGAATAGCAGGTTAGGAATGTGGGACTGTTTTCAGACTATGAACTCTGGCCCTGGGCGCCCAGGGGCTCCGGAGGCTCTGGGCTGCCAACTGCGCTCGTTGGCGGGGGAGAGATGCTGGTCTGAGGAGTGGCCGGAAGGCCTCTGAATTGTTTGGATGATGAATGCATCTGTCATGGGAGACTGCTTGTTTTTAAACAGGCATAAAAACATAATTTGCTCAGAGGAAATGAATTCGCACACACATGTCATGAACCTGTTCCTTGGTGATCTTGTGTTGTTTGTCTGTGAGATGGTTTGCAGATTGCGGAGCTTAGCTCTAAGGCATTTGAGGCAGGGGCTCTGAATCTGTGCTCTAGAGCCTGTTTGGTGAGGCATATTTGTCTGTTTGCCTCTGTAGGGAAGTCCTACCACGTCTCCAGGGGCTTTTTTTTTTTTTTTCCTTTTCAATTGTGACATGTAAACTCTCAGTCACAGCATATGGAATGTAGTTCCCTGACCAGGGATGGAACCTGGGCCCCCTGTATTGGGCGCTCGGAGTCTTAGCCACTGGACCACCAGGGAAGTCCCTTCTTCAAGGGCTTGGAAGATTCTTGCCTACCCAGCCCTTCATGATGCTCTGATTGTAGGATTTTCCTCCACCCCCCCACCATATTCCTAAGTAATAATCTGCGAGTACTTCTGGTAGCTGGTAGTCTGGGCTGTGTACCAAAAAAGGTACACGTTTGTGCTCAAGAAGTTTGGGCAAAAGCTTTGAGGCTGGGCCTCAAATTCAGTCTTGCGTTTGGTGAGTTCTCTTGGAGAATAACCTGAGCTTACCTCTTCTCCACCGGTTACATAAAACCCTTGCCAAACCTATTCATTTGCTTGTGCCAACTGAATGTATGTTGAATTAATATGAAGTTTTCCCTTAAATTCGAGGAGTTGTTTTCTGTTGTATTTTTTGGATTTGTGGAGTAGAAATGTGTTTGTTTTTACCTCAGTTAGCCTGTAAACAACCCTTATAGAACTCTCTTGAAATTATTCTTGGGAAATTTGAAAGTATTTCTCATAGAGACTTGAAACAGCAAGTGAACTTTCCTTAGATGTTGTTTAGTTGCTAAGTCATTGTCCAACTTTGCGACCCCATGGACTCTCCAGGCTGCTCTGTCCATGGGATTTCCCAGGCAAGAATACTGGAGTGGGTACCCATTTCCTTCTCCAGGGGCTCTTCCTGACCCAGGAACCCAACCTGCGTCTATTGCTTGGCAGGTGAATTCTTTACCACTGAGCCCTAGATACACAGCACTTAAATGCTGTTTTTATATATGTAACTTTGTTCTGTATTTTCCAAGTCTTCTGTAAATGTGTTATCATACTTTTATAATTTATTTTATTTATTTTTTTTTATATTTTATTTTTTATTTTTTTTTAATAATTTATTTATTTTTAATTTTTACTTTACAATTCTGTATTGGTTTTGGCATAGATTGACATGAATCCACCACAGGTGTACATGCGTTCTAAATTCATTTAAAAAATGCTGTGTTTAGGTAATGATGCAAATAGTTTAAAAAATGTGTGTAAAGAAAGGGAAAGGATGGACTTCCCCAGTGGTTCAGTGGTTAAGAATCTGCCTGCCAATGCAGGGAACACAGGTTTGATCCCTAGTCTGGATCCCACGTGCTATGGGGCAACTAAGCCCGGGTGCCACGACTGCTGAGCCCATGTGCCCTAGAGCCCCTGTTCTACAACCAGAGATGCCACTGCAATAAGCACCGCACCGCAACTAGAAGTTAGCCTCCACTCGCTGCACCTAGAGAACACCTGTGCACAGCGTCAAAGACCCAGTGCAGCCAAAAATAAGAAAGGGAAAGGGTTTCAGTTGTTCTTCCTTGTTGGAGATTGCTTTACAGTGAATACCCCGCTGCCTCCCTCCTGCTGTTCCTGGCAGCTTCTGAAGGAGCGCTTGTCAGGTTCTAGAAGGAGGGGGACCCTGGCTGTGGGAAACAGCTGTTCTCTGGCTTGGGGAGGGCTTAATGCTTCAGGGCTTACTCCCTGCACACCTGGCCAAATCTAAACAACCACCTGCCTGTTAAGCCAATGAACGGTCCTCTTTTATAAGGTAGAGTAATAGCGGGGACAGTGTGAGTCCCAGGGAAGGGCGACCTGCTCTCTTTTAGGAATAGCAGTTAGAAATACAGCATGAGGGGCTGCTCTGGTGGTCCCGTGCTTAAGACTTCCCCTTCCAAGGCAGGAACTGGATTTGATCCCAGGTCGGGAACTAAGATCCTACATGCCTTGTGACCAAAATGCCAGAATATAAAAAAAAACAACAGAAGCAATATTGTAACAAATTCAATAAAGACTTTAAAAATGGTCCACATCAATTTAAAAAAATCTAAAAAAAAAAAAATTAAAAAGAATCACAGCATGGAAACCTGTTCTACAACGAGCTCCAAACCACAGAGCTTTCACAGATAGTTACAGGACAGGCTGAGACTGCAGTGCATAGCATAGCAGGCCTGTGCACTGCTTCAGAGCTCGTTGGAGAGACCCCCCTGGGGACTTTGGATTCATCTGGAATGTAGCTGACCTCGTCAGCCTCGGAGACGGCTGATCCCTGCTCTGGGGTCACATACCATTGGCTTGTGTGCCCTTTCACCTTCCGTCAGTCTCTGACTCTCCTGCCCTGTTTTATGGCTTCTCAAGGTCTTGACCTTGTGTATTTTGGTGGATACAGGTGCTGCCCTGACATTCTATTGTGTCCCTCACTTTTTTTGGTGGGGGGGCGCTTGTGAGATCTTAGTTCCTTGACCAGGGATTGAACCCACAGAAGCGAGGAGTCCTAACCATTGGACCTGCAGGGAAGTCCCCCCGTCACCTTATATTTATTTTTTTTCCAAACTTTAAACTTTTTATTTTGTATTGGGGTATAGCTGATTAACGGGTTTCCCTGGTAGCTCAGCTGGTAAAAAATCCGGCTGCAGTGAAGGAGACCCTGGTTTGATTCCTGGGTTGGGATGATCCCCTGGAGAAGGGATAGCCTACCCACTCCAGTGTTCTTGTACTTCCCTGGTGACTCAGACAGTAAAGAATCCATCTGCAACGTGGGAGACCTGGGTTCGATTCCTGGAGGAGAGCATGGCAACCCACTCCAGTATTCTTGCCTGGAGAATCCCATGGACAGAGAAACCTGGCAGGTTGCAGTCCACGGGGTCGCAAAGAGGCGGACACGACTGAGTGACTAAGCACAGCACAGCATAGCCAGTTAACACTGTTATTGTTTCAGGTGAACGGCAGAGGGACTCCGCCATATGTGTACATGTATCCATTCTCCTCCAAACTTCCCATCACCTTTTATTTGCGGCTGTAAGTGACCTACCCAGGTCACATTGCTGCCTGATCTGCTTGCTGCTGCTGCTGCTAAGTTGCTTCAGTCGTGTCCAACTCTTAGCGACCCCATGGACTGCAGCCTACCAGGCTCCTCCGTCTATGGGATTTTCTAGGCAAGAGTACTGGAGTGGGGTGCCATTGCCTTCTCCACATGACCTGCTTGGCCTGGTGTTTTTTTCTGGACAAATGCCACCATACCGGTATGTATACATTCCTGGCTGTAGCAAAACACTGGTTACACATTGAGCAGTGTTTGGCTCCTCTGGGAAGGACTTGTGGCAGGCTGGTGTGACAGCACATGGGCAGAAAACACAGGACCCAGCTTCAAAATCTGGGGGCATTATTTTAAATACTGATTTTAAAGCCTTGAGCAATTAGCATCTTGACTGGTCTGGAAGTTCATCTTGGTTCCACCAGTGATTGTGTCATATGCTGTTAACAAGTTCTGGCTATCCTTGGAAGGAAAACTTCCTCGATAGAGTAGTAGGGTTTTTTTTTTAACTCTTTATTGAATTTGTTACAATATTGCATCTGTTTATGTTTTGAGTTTTGGCCATTGAGGCAGGTAGGATCTTAGTTCCCAACCAGAGATCAAATCTGCACCTCTTGCATTGGAAGGCGAAATCTTAAGCACTGGACAGCCAGGGAAGTCCCAATAGAGAAGTGGTGAAAAGGCCATTTCCCATCACGATTTAGTTCTTCAAGTTAGAAAACCAAAAGCATTAGAAACACTTTTGTAGGGATGCTTTCTCCCATGATCTTATAAGTCAGTGCTAATGGTGGAAAATTGGAAAAAGAAGAAAAAGCCCTGGAAACCACAGTTAACCGTTCTGTATTGATTTTGAAGCTTTATCTATGAATTTTGTTTATATGGTCAAGTTCATACTGTTTAGGGCTCAGTTGGTAAAGAATCCGCCTGCAATTCAGGAGACCCTGGTTTGATTCCTGGGTCGGAAAGATCGCCTGGAGAAGGGAAAGGTTACCCACTCCAGTATTCTGGCCTGGAGAATTCAATTGACTGTATAAACCATGGGGTCGCAAAGAGTCGGACACAACTGAGTGACTTTCACTCTCACTTTTCACACTGTTTTTGCAGTTTTATGTCTTATTTCTCACTTAATGGAATAACAGCACTGGAAAATGTGCCACGCATGTATTTTGTGTGTTTGTGTATGATTCACAGCCTCTCAACTGGGTCCTGCATTGGCACCTACCTCCTGTGCATGCCCCAACATGCACCCCTCTTCCCCCACCCAGGCTCCCTGGGGACCCTGACATAGTGGCCTCAGGTCAGCATCAGTGTTAACATTCTTGAGCCCTAGCTCAAGCCTGTCTGTGACTTGGTGAGACCCTTGTGTTTTGGATGAGGAACTTGGACTGGAGAGGTGGCCTGTATCCCTGCTCGCATCTCAACTTTCCTTGACACTTAGTATTAGGTGGTTGTTGTTGCTAAGTCATGCCCAACTCTTTGCGACCCCATGGACTGCAGCATGCCTAGCTCCTCTGTCCTCCACCATCTCCTGGAGTTTGCTAAGATTCATGTCCATTGAGTTGATGATGCCATCCAACTGTCTCATCCTCTGTCACCTCCTTCTCCTGCCCTCAATCTTTCGCAGCATCAGGGTCTTTACCAGTGAGTTGGATCTTCGCATCAGGTGGCCAAAGTATTGGAGCTTCAGATTCAGCAACAGTCCTTCCAGTGAATATTCAGCGTTGATTTCCTTTAGGATGGACTGGTTTGATCTGCTTGCAGTCCAAGGGACACTCAAGAGTCTTTTCCAACACCACAGTTCAAAAGCATCAGTTCTTCAGTGCACAGCCTTCTTTGTAGTCCAGTATTAGATTGTACCAGCCTGTTAAAACAATGACTCGGATGGTCCTCTAGTTAGAAAGAAAACCCTAGCCTCTTCTCTCTCACCATCAGCACTCCAGCAGAGGGTGGTTGCAAAGCCTGTTTGGTCTGACTAAGGTCCAGTGCTCAGGAAACACGTGCATGTTGATGAATGTGGGCCCCAGTTCCTGTTGGGTGGTCCTCAGTGTACCTACCCCTATCTGCTAGAATGCTCGTCTCCATCTTTTAGGACTGGAGCGATGCTGAGTGTAGCTTTGTAAAGTGCGCGTGGTGCAGTCCTGGCAATCATCTCCTTGGCGGTGACATTCCTGGGCGATGTCGAGAACTCCCCAGGTGGCAGGGAGCTCGATTTTCTTTGTGGTCCTGTCAGAAACATTACACCTTGTCGGGACACTGTTCCTATTTTCTGTTATTTCCGGTGGGATATGAAATTCACTCGTGCAGAGACAACTTGAGATTGGCAGGTTTGCATGGTTGATTAAGAGTCTAGTTCCTGTTCGGCTGCAGAAGTTCAGCCTGAGTCTCCTGGCCCGGCAGACCTGTCAGTGGTAGGTGCTGTGCATGGGCTGCCCTCGATCTGGGAGGGCAGGCCATGCTCCCCTGGGGCTCTCCCTGGGTTCAAGAGCTCTCTGATGGCCCGGGCTCTGCACACGGAAGTTTCCTGAGGACACCCTCCCTCCTCTGGTGAAGTGACCGGCCCGGGGCTGTGCCAAGGCAGATGCCTCACTCCTGCCAAGGGTCTCTCTTCCAGCTCGTAGACTGCTGGTGCCGGGGCCCGTGTTGCTGCTCTGCGCTCCGAGCTGGAACACAGAGAAGCCCAGGCTGCCTGTCTGTGCACCGTGGGTAAGGCTGGTCGGGGCGTGACCTCCCTGGTGGCATACCCCAGCTGTGTGACCTTGTACCAACTGCATAACCACGTGGAGCCTTGGGGATAAAACCACAGCTACCGTTAGGGTGGTGGTTGTTCAGTTGCTGAGTTGTGTCTGACTCTTCCTGGTCCCATGGACTGCAGCATGCCAGGCCTCCCCTGTCCTCCACTCTCTCCCCTGGAGTTTGCTGAAATTCATCTCCATTGAGTCGGTGAAGCTATCTAGCCTTTAGTGTAGTGAGCCTTGAACAGAATGAGAGGGACAGGTTCATCACAGTCCCCATCATATGCTGTTTGTCTGATGTATGCTAGCTGATGACGGTTGTGACTGTGTCCACAGTTGGGGGGTGCTGGGGATAAGACTGAAGTAACTTGTGTTCAAATACGCAAGGCGGATAATGATGTTCTAAAGGCCAGGATACGGTCCAATAATTCTGGGCTGCTGAATTTCCAAAGGGCCAAGAAGTTAAAACAAAACAAAATCTTCAGTGGCTTGCTGACGTTTAACTCTAATAATAGGGATTTAGCTTCTAAGCTTCAGGGCTTCCCTGGGGGCTCAGATGGTAAAGACTCTTCCTCCAATGCAGGAGTCCTGGGTTCGATCCCTGGGTCAGGAAAATCTCTGGAGGAGAAAATGGTAACCCACTCCAGGATTCTTGCCTGGAGAATCCCATGGACAGAGGGAACCTGGCAGGCTATAGTCTGTGGGGTTGCGAAGAGTCAGCCGTGACACTTTCACTTTCTAAGTTTGAAGGCCTCACTGCCCCATTACAAGTTCTCCAGGCCCGTGAGTGTATATGTGTGTGCACACGCCCTCTGAATGCCTTCTTTCCAAGGCTGTGTGCCCTGAGCCCAGTCCCTGGTGGGTGGCTGTGAGCAAACTTTTCATAGAGGCACATGTGGACCAGCTGCCCATCACGTCCTTGGGTCCACCCACTGCTTCCTGAGACTTTGTTTCTCATCCAGCCTGACCCTGAAATCTGTTTGCTCTTGCCTGGGCCTCCTGTGATTTTGTGTTTAGTTATTTTAACAAAGGAGACTGACAGGTGGTTTCCTCCTGTGTGTGGCTTGGTTTATTCTTTGTCTTTTTTTATTGGGGTACAATCGACATATAACATGCTGTAAGTTTAAGGTGTACAACCTATGTTGATTTGGCACATTTATATGTTGCAGTGTGATGACCACCTGGTCTTGACTGACACCTCTGTCACTTCACATAGTGATCATTTCTTTTTTCGTGGTGAGAACAATGAAGGTCTAGTCTTCTAGAAGCTTTGAAGTCTGTAACACAGGACTGTTGACTATGATTGCTATGCTGTGAGGTAGATCTCCAGAACTTTTTTTATCTACTAGTGACAAGTCTGTGCCCTTAAACAGCATCTCTCCAGTTCTCCACAACCCCCAGCCCCTGGTAACCTGCATTCTACTCTGTGTTTTTATGAGTTTGGCTTTTGCAGATGTACATGAGATCACACAATATTTATCTTCCTCTGACTTATCTCAGCATAATGACCTCAAGATCCATCCATGTTGCAAATGACAGGATTTCCTTCTTTGGATCATATTCCATTGTGTGTCTGTGTCTGTATCCCCCGCACCCCCCCTCCACATCTGTCTTTATCCATCATCTGTTGATACATGCTTAGGTTGTTTCCATGTGTTGGCCTTTGTGGGTTAGTTTATCCTCTCCTGTACTTCGTGTCCTCCTAGGGAGACTTTGGTGGGCGACTCCATCATATAATGAAGGCTGTGCTTAATTATT
Source organism: Oryx dammah (assembly GCF_014754425.2). NCBI lineage: Eukaryota > Metazoa > Chordata > Mammalia > Artiodactyla > Bovidae > Oryx > Oryx dammah. The sequence continues at coordinate 6,098,619 of NW_024070209.1, read as the reverse complement.
CAAACAACAGGATAGAACCAGTGCTTGGGAATCCTGGAGCACTTCCAGCGGCCCCCATCCCAGGCCATGCCGCTGATTCCTTGCGTCTCTGGCTTAGGGTTTTGAAAGCGCCCCAGGTGACCCTGGGCTTCCTAGGTGGCATAGCGGTAAAGAATCCACTTGCCAATGCAGGACACGCAGCTTCAGTCCCTGGGTCAGGAAGATGCCCTGGCGGAGGGCATGGTAACCCACTCCAGTATTGCTGCCTAGAAAATCCCATGGACTCCCCTGGTGGGCTCCGTCTGTAGGGTCACTAAGAGTCAGGTGACCCCAGTGCCCAGGCACGATGGAGAACCAGAGTAATAACCCCTGGCTCCTCCTGAGACCTGCAGGCCAGCTGGGCAGAGTGACCCTCGGCCTGTGCAGGCGGGTTTTCCTGTTACCCCTGTCCTGGTCTGAGGAGCGAACTCTCAGATGACGGAGCTTCCCTGCTGCTGGCTGCCCTGCTCCTTCCCCTCCCCGGCCCCTGCCCGTGGTGTTGGCTCTGGCAGGAGACAGACGCCCTCCTGCGCAGGGAGGACCCCTGCACGAAGACACAGGCAGCCAGGAGGCCCGGGTTCTGCACCAGCTCACGTGAGTTATTCGGCCTGTTTCCTGGAGGAGGGACATCTGTGTGTCACCTTGTTTTATCTGGTCCTTCCCATGACTAGAGAGAGGGACTCTTGTCTTTATTTTATAGATAAGAAAACTGAGGCTTGAATGGAATGAGTGATGAGTCCAAGGAAACAGCCAGTGTCTTTTCAGGGCACCTATAGGAGAATCGCTGGGGTGGAGGCAGGGCGAGATGGACAGAGAAGAAAGGGGGTGGCAGGCGTGTCCTGCGTTTTGGTAACTTTGGAGATGAAAGTAACCCTAGGAGGGAAGTAACAGCTCCAGGCAAACAGGGTCAGGAGCCTCAGGGAGAAAGAGGAGGTCCTTGACTGGCAGGTGTCAGGCTCCCCTATATGGCAGGCTCTCGGGGGAGCTTGTCACAGTGTGGGGGCCCAGGCAGCCCCCTGGACCAGTCACCCCAGACCTGGGGGCAAGGGTGTAGGCATTGCTGGAGGCTCCCAGCCTCATGACTCTGCGTTGAAACCAAAGATCGGGAGTGGCAGGAGGTGAAAGGGGGTCCTTAACTGCAGCCAGGTTCCAGAGGAGACGGCTTGGGAGCATGGAGGGAGGGGATCGTGTGTCTTCTGAGGCTGGCAGGGAAGCAGGCACCGCCAGGTGACCGATGGGCGGTAACCTGCCACTTGAGTGCTCTGCTTGCCCCCTTCCCGGCTCCCCTGTCACCTGGGACCATGTGAAGCCCCAAGGGGACCCGCGGGTTCTGCCGAGGGGCGGGGCTTGGACCAGAGGCTGGAAAACACACAGAGCCAGTAGTTCTCCACTCCCTGCACGTGGGAGGCCCCTGGGGAGACTTGGGAATGCTGAGGCCAGGCCTCACCCTGGCCCAGGAGAGCGCAAGTCCCTGGCTGCGCCTGGGGAGGCAGGGAGGGCCCGGCCTTCCTTCCCCCACTGAAGTCGGCCCAGTCCTCACTGTGTGTGACCCATGAGAATCATTAAGCGTGATGTTGGCTGTTTCAGGAACTTGAGCAAATGAGCCTGGTTCTCAACCCCCTCCTCCTTCCAGAGACATTCCAAGGAGCTCACTCTTTTTTTTTAAAATATGATTTTATATATTTATTTATGGCTGTGCTGGGTCTTTGTTGCTGCACGCGCTTTTCTCTATTTGCTGGAAGCGGAGGCGACTCTTCCTTGTGGTGTGTGGGTGTCTAATTGTGGTAACACCTCTTGTTGGGGCTCCCGGGCTCTAGGGCACAGGCTCAGTAACTATGGCGCACAGGCTTAGCTGCTCCAAGGCTTGCAGGATCTTCCTGGATCAGGGACCAAACCTGTGTCTCCTGCATTGGCAGGCGGATTCTTTACCACTAAACCACCAGGGAAGCCTGGAGTTCACTCTTCTAAAGGCTAAAAAGGAACATTTTGGCCTCTAATGACTGCCACGCACTTTGAAATGCATGGGCGTCCCCTCCCATGAGTTTGCCTTTTGCTGGACTTAGATTATTGATAAGGCAGGGCGATGAGTGAAATAAATGTTAACCACTAGTCAGTAAAGGTTCGGTGTGAAATCCATTTGGGGCTCAGAGAGATGGTTGGATGTGATGGTCAGTGTGTCGGGGGGGGTGGCAGAGACCCTGTCTTGGCACGTTTGGGGCTGCCTCATTCTCCATGTAGGTGGGCAGGGGCCACCAGGAAGCCTCCTGAGTTGGCAGCGTGTATGTTTCCTAGGGCTGTTGTAACAAAGACCCACAAACCAAGTTGCTTAAAAGAACAGTAGTTCTGGGATCTGGAAGTCCAAGATGAAGAAGTTAGCAGGCCAGCTTCCCGACACCTGCGGGGGAATCCTTCCTTGCTTCTCCCTTGCTTCCCGTGGTGGCTGGAAACCTTTGGGGCTCCCTTGCAGCTGTATTGCTCCAGGCTCTGCCTTCATCGTCCTGAGGTGTTCTCTTTGTATGTCTGTCTTCACGTGGCCATCTTCTCACGGACACCGGTCAGGCTAGGTTGGGGACACTACTCTATACCAGGATGACCCCATCATAACTAATAACTGCACATGCAGTGACCCTATTTTAATAAGGTCACACCCCAGGGGACTGGGCAGTAGGGCTTCAGCATCTTTGGGGGCATACACAGTTCAGCCTGTGACAGGTGTGTTGTCTGGGTGCTCCGTATGAGGTCCATGCAGACCTCAGCGGACAGGGAACTAAGTCACACAGCCATTCGAGGACAGAGTCAGGATTTGAACCCAGTTCAGTCCAGTCGCTCAGTCGTGTCCGACTCTTTGCGACCCCATGGACTGCAGCACGCCAGGCTTCCCTGTATGTCACCAACTCCCGGAGTTTACCCAAACTCATGTCCATTGCGTCGGTGATGCCATCTAACCATTTCATCCTCTGTCATCTCTTCTCCTCCTGCCCTCAATCTTTCCCAGCATCAGAGTCTTTTCCAATGAGTCAGCTCTTCACATCAGGTGGCCAAAGTATTGGAGTTTCAGCCTCAGCATCAGTCCTTCCAGTGAACACCCAGGACTGATCTCCTTTAGGATGAACTAGTTTAATCTCCTTGCAGTCCAAGGGACTCTCAAGAATCTTTTTCAACACCACAGTTCAAAAGCATCAATTCTTCAGCACTCAGCTTTCTTTACAGTTCAACTCTCACATCCATACATGACTACTGGAAAAACCATAGCCTTGACCAGATGGACCTTTGTTGGTAAAGTAATGTCTCTGCTTTTTAATATGCTGTCTAGGTTGGTCATAACTTTCCTTCCAAGGAGTAGTTGTCTTTTAATTTCATGGCTGCAATCACCATCTGCAGAGATTTTAGAGGCCCCCCCCCCCCAAAATAAAGTCTGCCACTGTTTCCCCATCTCTTTGCCATGAAGTGATGGGATTTGAACCCAGGACTTTGCAAATCCAGAACAACGTATGACTTCCCTGGTTTGGCCTGACTGAGGGTTCTCTGGCGCTTCCTGTGGAATGAAGTTAATTGGTCTTCTGGGCTTTCTCAGGGCATTGGAGACATTGGGCTTCCCAGGTGGCTCAGTGGTTAAAGAATTTGCATGCCAGTGCAGGAGATGTAGGTTTGATCCCTGGGTTGGGAAGATCCCCTGGAGAAAGAAATGACAACCCTATCTAGTATTCTTGCCTGGAAAATCCCATGGACAGAGGAGCCTGGCGGGCTACAGTCCACGGGGCTGCAGAGAGTCAGACACAACAACTACACAACCGGGCACGTGACCCAGGCTCTGAGTACTGAGCTACCACTTTCTTGCCCTCCCGTTTCTGGATGAAAGAAGATACCACCCATTTACCAGAAGGAAACTCAGAAACAAGAAGTTAGCCTGATTTGTTGACGTGATGGTGGGGTTGCATGGGGATTTTTGTATGTTTATTTTTATTTCCATTCCCATCCTCATGAACAGCTTAACATTCTCTTAAATGGTACAAAGAGAGCTTTTTAGAGCTTGGCTAACCAACACCCTGCTGAAGGTTGCTTGTCCCTTAGGATCCTCCTGTGTCATCAGCCTTATATGATAAGGACTTAATCCGGTTCCTACTGAGGAGCAGTTTCTATAGCACCAGAGGGTGCCTGGTAGAAGGGTCGTTTGTGAGGTGGCCTGGTTCCATGGTGACCACTAGGTGTGTGTCTGCAGAGTGAATGCCACTGCGTTTTGCCAGCAAGTGCCCTGTACTGGCTTGTTGCAGGGACCCAGCATCTTGCAGGCTGCAGCGACTTTGGCAAATGGCAGGCTTTCAACAGGAAGATTTCAAGATCAGAATTCCCAACGGAAAACTCCCTGAAATAAAGAGGCGTCCGTGAGTCTGAGGAAGTCAATTGCTGCTGCTGCTAAGGCTCCCCCATTTCATCTTGTTAAATTTTAATTGGATTTTCTGATTCCTGGATCCACGTTTGCATCTCCCAGGGTCTCTGCCAGTGGATGTGGGCAGATGTGCAGCATGAGTCCAGAGAGAAAGATTTTGTCAATACGGGTGAGGAGACCTGTGTTCCTAGGATGTGTGATGGCCTTAAAGGCAGGGGCAGGCCACTATCTTACCGTCTCCTCCTTTCTTCCTGTTTTCTGCTGTGGACCCTCTCATGATCTGCACGTGTCTGACCGACCCATGGCCTTCTGAGGACCCAAAGACATTGGCTACAGACCAGTTCCGCAATAATGTCACTCTTGGGGAAGGCTGGAAAAACCATAGTTTTGACTGTACGGAACTTTGTTGGCAAAGTGATGTTTGTTTTTTAATATACTGTCTAAGTTTGTCATAGTTTAGCTATGGTTTTTCCAGTAGTCATGAACAGATGTGAGAGTTGGACCATAAAGAAGGTTGAGCATCTCAGAATTGATGCTTTCGAACTGTGGTGCTGGAGGAGACTTGAGAGTCCCTTGGCCAGCAAGGAGATCACACCAATCAATCCTAAAGGAAATCAACCCTGAATATTCACTGGAATGACTAATGCTGAAGCTTCAGTACTTTGGTCACCTGATGCAAAGAGCCTACTCATTGAAAAAGACCCTGATGGTGGGAGAGATTGAAGGCAGGAGGAGAAGGGGGTGACAGGATGAGATGGTTGGATGGCATCATTGACTTAATGGACATGAGTTTGAGCAAACTCCAGGAGATAGTGAAGGACAGGGAAGCCTGGCGTGCTGCAGTTAGTGGGGTCAGAAAGAATCGGATAAGCGGAGCGACTGAACAACCAGGGGAATGCTGATCATGGGCCGTGGAATGAACCCACTTCCTTATTTCCCTGGGGAGGGAGGGTGTTCTCCTCACCCTCCAGTTTGCCCCACTCTCTCCACCTGTTTTCTGCTTTCTTGAGCTAATGGTTCATTGATCTGAATCTCAGTGGTAAAGAATCCACCTGCAGTGCAGGAGATACGGGAGTTGCAGGCTCGATTCCTGGGTTGGGAAGATCCCCTGGAGAAGAAAATGGCAGCCCACTCCAGTATTCTTGCCTGGAGAATCCTATGGACAGTACCCTGGTGGGCTACGTCACGGGGTTGCGAAGAGTTGGACGGGAGTTAGTGACTGAACAACAGCAACAGTCTGCATCTGTATGACTATGGAGCCATGTGGCTTTCCTCTAACCACAAAACAAAACAGAAAACAAGAAAACCGGCTTAGTCTCTGGGATAAATTTAGTTACTGAAACACTTATGTTCTGCCTTAGCCCCAGATAAGATTAGTGGAGTTCTGTAAGAGGATCCAGCAACTGTTGATAGCCTAATGAGGCTCTGAAAGGGAGTGACAGATGGCCGGCTTTGAATGATCGCATTGCAAGATCAGAGTCCACAGTGAACAGAACTCCAGCTCCTCGTGGCGTATGGGGGACAGTGTCCCCTAAGCACGCTTAAGGAACCATGCCTTTGATCTCCTCTTGTTCCGAGGGTTCATTGAACAGATGCTGATTGAGGGGAGGCTGAAGGGCAGGTGTACCAGGTGTTGGAGCTGATGCAGGCTCCCTGGCCCTCCTTTTGTCTCCCCATAAAGAGGCACTTAACAGTAAGAGGGGTTCGTGGCTTGTAAACATTCAGTAATTAGTTGTTGCAAATTAGGTATAATTTGATCCTGAAAAGAGTGTTTATGATCCAGGACAGAAAACGTCTAAATGAAAGTGAGAAGTAAGTAAGGCCTTTTTTGCGAAGGTTGTACGTGTTTTTGTAAAGTATTTGTGCCGGATACCGACATGCAAAGCTTGACGTCTTTGGGTCCATATGTCTGCAGCCTTCACTTCCAAGCTAGATGGAACCCACCGTGGCCTTACTGGCTGGAGTTTGTAAGCATAGACGATACTGGCATGTAATAGGTGTTCAGTGAAAGTGTGTTTTAAACATTGCACAGGAGCGGCTGTATTGATAAGCCTGATGAAACAGGCAGGCTCATCCATTTTAAAGGAGTTTTACAGGCTCCCCAGAGGTGGGGGTTGGGGGCTGACTTTCCACGTGAGGAGCTGGAATCCACTGGGTACTGTCTTTTGCTTTGAACTTGAGCCGATGGAACTGCTTGCCCGGCTGACCCTTTTGACTCTTCTATTGATTTCCGTTTTGCCAAGGAGGCACTATTGCTTTGTCTTATTTATTTCTCTGTGCTCCTTGACTGCCTCCAAGCTCTACTTCCTGCCTTCGATGATGTACAAGGCCATTAAGCAAAAGTGTGGTTTGCAGGTTGGTTTGTGGCTGTAAGAGCTCCAGGGAGCTGGTGGGCAGCGGGCTGCACTTGTGATTGGATTCGGCTGGTAGACTGGTTTGTGCACCACCTAGGAGTCTTGTTGAGCAAGTTTACCAGCCTTTCTGCAACTGCCTCTGAGCACAAAAGGAGAGTTCTTTCTGTTTCATGTTCAGTCTTGTTTACCTTCCTAGCCTCACCATCCCTGGTGTGAGAGCTTAATAGTCTAAATTTGTGATTAGTTAAGAAAAAACGCCAGGAGCACAGACCAGGGGTTATTGTCATGTGGCAAGATGTGAGATAAGTTGAATTTTTTTCTTTGTGCTTGTATGAATTTTCCCAGATTTCTACAACAACAGAAGTGTTCATTTTGTAATCAAGAAGATCAAAACCAAAAAACACGGGATAGCTTTAGGAGGACAAACTGAGACTGGGTCTTATTTTGGGGGGAAAGGTTTTTTGGAAATGCTGTTCTTTGTAACTGGTTCCCTTCATGTGATTTTGGGGGTCCTGTTGGGCTTGTTAAACATGGGTCATCAAAAGTGATAAATTATTCTGTCTCAAATGGAAAGTCTCCTGACACAGTCTACAGGCACCACATGTATCAGGCTATTAAAATACTTGACCCAAGGCAGATAGTTTCTCCACAGATTAGAGAGATCAGAAACGTTTTGCCATAGGATTTGGTTGTTTTGAAGTAGCAGAAACTGGCAAGGGAATACGGCTGCTGCTGTTACATTTGATTGCAACACAGTCGTATGATGTAATTCTGTGATTTGTTTTTCTAGGCTTCAGTGGACTAGGGATGGTCCAGTCTTCATGGGTTAGGGAACCTTCATGGATTAGGAAATATTAGGAGGGAAGGTTCGGGATTGAAGTGGGTGCCAGTGCCTTAAAAGAGGGAATTCTGCCATTTGCAACAACATGAGTAAACCTTGAGGACATTATGCTAAGAGATAACAGCCAGTCGAAGAAGGACTCAAGCCACGCCCTATGTATGTGATGAGTCTGAAATCGTCACACTCTGAGGAGGGAAGAGAGGGATGGTTGTTGCCAGGTCTTGAGGGAGGGGGAAATGAGCAGATATTAGTCGAAGGGCACAGAGTTTCAGTTATACAAGGTGACTAGGTCCTAGAGGCCTACCATACAGCATCAAATGCCTATAGTGAACGATCTGTACACTTAACCATTTGTCAAGAGGGTAGATCTTATGTTAAATGTTCTTACCCCATTAGATGTATATACATGTTAATATTGGGTTGGCCAAAAGGTTCGTTTGGGTTTTCCCATCACGTCTTATGGAAAAAACCCCAGTGGAACCTTTTGGCTGACCCAGTAAAAGGCGGAGAGGGAACTCGTGTTGGACATGTTTGTGGCATAGATTATGGTGATGGTTTCCTGGGTGTCAACTGGCTTCCCTGGTGGCTCAGAGGTTAAAGCGTCTGCCTGCAATGCGGGAGACCCAGGTCCGATCCCTGGGTCGGGAAGATCCCCTGGAGAAGGAAATGGCAACCCACTCCAGTATTCTTGCCTGGAGAATTCCATGGACAGAGGAGCCTGGCAGGCTACAGTCTATGGGGTCGCAAAGAGTCGGACACGACTGAGCGACTTCACTTTCACTTTTCACTTTCACACTTATCTTAAAACAATTGTTGCATATGTTAATTATGTACAGCTTTCGGTATGTTAAAAAGGGTGACAGGTTTCTAGAAAGAGCCAAGCCGCATGGGAAGGGCAGATTAGCACACGGATGGACCCATCAGGTGGGTGAGTGGGCAGTCCTGGAGCAATGGGGTCCCATTTCATAGACTTTCACTTCAGAGTCAGTGTCCAGGGAAGAGTTCTGGGTGCCCCTGGCCTGTGTTAGTCTTGGCCGTGGAGGGGGGCAACAGGCCTTTCCTGGGCACCCCAGATGCCCTCACAGCTGGTGTTTTACTTGACAACTGTATCAGATCTTAAAGCCAAGCTCTTTGTTGAGTTTATTATTATTATTATTATTAATTTATCCATTTGGCTGTGCTGGGTCTTAGTTGCGGCATGCAGGCTCTTTCGTTGTTACATGTGGGGTCTAGTTTCCTGACCTGGGATCGAATTCAGGCCCGCTGCATTGGAAGCATGGGGTATTAGCCTCTGGACCACCAGGGAAGTCCTGCCTTTGCTGAGTCTTGGTTTTCCTTCTTTCCTGGTGTCTTTTGCTCTTTTCATTTCATACCCTTGAAACTTAATTCTAATTGCTGTGCATAACTGCCATGCTGAAAGACCAGGTAATCGGATAGCCAGGTAGATGGACATGCTGGGAAGTTTCCAGAAGAGCGTTTCATTGTACCCACAGCAACACATGTCTGTAAGGCAGGGCAGTCCCCGTGCTGGAACTGGCTGTCATGGTGGCGTTTCAGAGCAGGATTCCTGCTGTCACGTATTTTGAGCATTACATCACCCTGCTTGGAGGTTCATGATGGCAGGATCCGTACATTAAGTTTGAGCCAAAGCAGACGGCTTGGTTCCCATCCAAGGATTATTTATGGAGTGGCTAGAAGAACATGTCAGGGTTCAGCAGGGTGGACATTTATGTTCAAATGTGTTTAGGATTTGTCAGCTGGGGGATGGGGTTAGGAAAAGTTTCTATACTTACTTTAGGAAGCCAGCTGCAGAAATTTCCGACCATTAACATTTTCATAGTTTAAGACAATTGTGGTATAAAACACGTAACATAAAATTGGCCATCTTAACTGTTTTTAAGTGTCCAGTTCAGTAGGTATTAAGTATATTCACGTTAGACAGTCATCACTACTACCCAATGCCAGAGTTCTTTGCATCTTGGAAAGCTGAAAGCCTGTACCCAATAAAGAATTTTCACAGTTTTGGAGTGAAGAGAAAAAAAAAATTCTCCTTTTAATTCCAGCATGAACATGAGCAGGGCAGCCAGTCTGGCATGGTGACTCCCGCAGCTGAACAGAGCCACTGTCTGGACACTCTGCTGTTTCTTGGCTTCCTGAGATGCCGGGGGTCCTTGTGTGGCCTGCCTTGCTCCCATGTATCAGGGACATGGTGTGCAGGTGAGGGCCTGGTGGCTGCCTGCCCTGTTTTCAACAGCTGACTCTGGAATCCCTTCCTTGTGATGGCCTTGAAGCCCTCCTCTCTGGACCGTCATGGTTGCCCTGTGGCCTTGCCCATCGAGCTGCTGCATTCTCTGAAAATAGCACCAGCAGCTCCTGGGTTTAGTGGAAATGTGTGGACTCCTAAGGGAACCACACGAAAAGAGAGATCAACTTCTATAAAATGCTTTGTAAAAAAAAATTGAAATTGAGTAATTTGGGTTATGAATTTTACATCAAAGAGGGGAACTCTCAACATCCTCATGTTGAGAATGCAAATACCCTAACCTTCATCTTCCCTCTTTGACAGTCAGGAGAGAGAACTTCGGACTTCCCTGGTAGCTCAGCTGGTAAAGAATCTGCCTATAGTGCAGGAGACCCCAGTTTGATTCCTGGGTCAGGAAGATCCCCTGGAGAAGGGGTAGGCTACCACTCCAGTATTCTTGGGCTTCCCTGGTGGCTCAGATGGAAAGAATCCACCTGCCATGTAAGAGACCTGGGTTTGATCCCTGAGTTGGGAAGGTTCCCTGGAGGAGGGCATGGGAACCCACTCTAGTATTTTTGCCTGGAGAATCCCCATGGACAGAGAAGCCTGGTAGGCTACCATCCATGGGGTGGCAAAGAGTTGGACATGACTGAGCGATTAAGCAAAGCACAGCACAGCCAGAAGAACTTCCTGTAATCCTTTATGGTTATTTGTCACTTTTCAAAACTAAGAGTTTTCCCCTTTATTCTGGTTCTTCATTTGCTTTCCCCACCCCAGTCTCCAAAACAGGGACCACAGCCGAACCACACAGCCCTGACATGAAGACAGAGATGTAGCCCAGATTGGTTTCCTGATGGGGGGATAGGGCGCTGAGCTGGTGCCCCGTAAATGTGCTGTGACCCTGAAGCTTGTCTATTGGAGAGATAGAAGTGTTTGTCATGAGGTTGCTTAGGGCCTTAGTTGTGGCATGTGGGATCTAGTTCCTCCACCAGCGATTGAACCCCGGCCCCCTGCCTTGGGAGCTTGGAGTCTTAGCCACTGGACTACCAGGGAAGTCCCCTCCGCCTTTTTTAAAAGTAATTAATTTATTTGACTGCATCCGATCACTGTTGTCTTGTGCGGGATCTTTGGTTGCAGCGAAGAGTTTCTCTAGTTGTGGCACGTGGGCTCAGTAGTTGCGGTGGGCAGGCTTTGTTGCCCTGGGGCTTGTGGGATCTTAGTTCTCTGGCCAGGGATTGAACCCAAGTCCTCTGCTTTGGAAGGTGGATTCCTAATCACTGGACTACTAGGTAAGTCCCTCAGGTATACTGTTTCTAAGCCACTAGGAGGATCTGCTTTCATTAGTGCAGGAGGAGAAAAAAGGACGTTAGGCTTTCTGGTTTTCTGACTTTCATTAAACTGCGTTTCATGGGGGATGGGGATGGCTGTTTTTCAAAATGGGTATATTGCACTCTGGTGCTCTTACAAGAGAAGGGTAGATATTGTATTAATTTCAGCCAAAGGGGCAGAGTGGAAATAAAGAGATTTAAAAAATATATGCACACATGCTTAGTAATTTCCGGTAAGGAAGTCCCAACACCATTTTGTATCTGTTTTTGTATAACTGGGATAACACAGATGTCCTGAATGACCTATTGCAAAAGAATATTACGTACTATCAGTCAGTCAGATGTGAATGAACATGCTTGGGAAATTAAAGGTTAGACAAATATTTGTACTATATTATACATATGTAACAGAGAAGGCGATGGCACCCTACTCCAGTACTCCTGCCTGGACAATCCCATGGACGGAGGAGCCTGGTGGGCTGCAGTCCATGCGGTCGCTAAGAGTCAGACACGATTGAGTGACTTCACTTTCACTTTTCACTTTCATTCATTGGAGAACACTCCAGTGTTCTTGCCTGGAGAATCCCAGGGACAGGGGAGCCTGGTGGGCTGCTGTCCGTGGGGTTGCACAGAGTCGGACACAACTGAGGCGACTTCGCAGCAGCAGCAGCTCTTCCTGCTAAGAGCACAGAACTTTGTCACTGCTGCCAGTGGTAAGCCTCCGGACCGCATAGAGGTTATAGAGCCAGGAGGCCATGGGAAGCCTTCTCTAAGCATCCTTTCTTTTTCCCAGGTCAGAGGCTGTGATTTCATCTTACACTTGGTTCCATCCATGTGCGTGGAATCTAGCCAGGAGGAAAGAATAGCAGCTTTCTCGCTTGGCGGCAAAATTTTCCTCCGTCCCTCTTTGGGCCCTAATTATAAAACTTGTCACTCAACAGCTATCTCAGCCTGAGTTGTTATTCTGATTGGTTAAAAATAGGAGTGTTGCACTCACGGGACACCAGGAGGGTTTCCCTGGAGCTCCAGATGAGCATATGGAACTGCCTGGGAAACAGGGAACCCAGAAAACCCCCAAGCGCTGCCCTGCTTTTGTTGGGGGGAACTTGCTCCTCTCCATGTGAATTCTCCAGGCTAGAATACAGGAGTGGGTTGCCACGCTCTCCTCTTAATGAGCCTAAGCCTAGCATTAGCTAGCATTAGCTAATATTGCTAATGGGCTTCCAGGTGGCTCAGTGGTAACGAGTCTGCCTCCCATTGCAAGGAGATCCAGGGGATGTGGGTTCGATCCCTGGATCAGGGGGATCCCCTGGAGAAAGAAATGACAATCCTCTTCACTATTCTTGCCTGGAGAATTCCATGGACCGAGAAGTCTGGCGGGCTATAGTCTGTGGGGTCGCAAAGAGTCAAATATGACTCAGCACAAACGCACCTTTGAGGCAGGGGTCCCCAGCCTCCGAGACCTAATGCCTGATGATCTGAGGTGGGGCTGATGCAACAATAGAAATAAAGTGCAAAAGGTATGTAATGCGCTTGAATCGTCCCGAAACCATACCTTGCACCCTCCCGTGGAAAATTGTCTTCCACAGAACCAGTCCCTGGTGCCAGAAAGGTCGGAGATCGCTGTCCTAAAAGACATCCATGGGCATTATCTTCAGCTTCTTTATAAAAGGGCAGAGTAAGTAGGACAGTGTACCCTGCCGTTAGGAGCCGTGCCTGGGCGTTCTTCTGAACGTTTGCTTTATTTATGTGTATAGGTGTACATGTTTTTGTCTTGGATGCCCTTGAAATTTGCAGACATATTACCATTTAAAAAAAATAACCTTGAAGGATTTCTTTGCCATGCTAACTTCACCTCCGTAAACAACAGAAATTGAAGGATGATTTTATCTTCTTGAGTTCATTTCTCACTTTGGTTTTCCTCTCTCACTGCCCTTCCTCCAGGCTTTGCTTCTTCTCTGTGGTCTTGGCCTCTTGTCTCCTATTTCGTTTTTGTGCTTTGGTGGGCTCCACCCCAAGTGCTCTGGTTTACTCCCCTTCCCTGCTCATCGCTCTTGGAGGTTCTTGCAGGAGCATTTGCATTTGCACAGACAGAGAGGTCACCCCTGTACTTGTCTGCAGGTGGACACTGACTGGGTTGGCTCCCCGTGTCCTTTTCTTTTTTAAAAATTAAAAAGCAATTTTTAATTGGGGATAACTGCTTTACAAGATTGTGTTGGTTTCTGCCATACATCAAGATGAATCAGCTGCGGTGGTTTAGTCACTAAGTCGTGTCCGGCTCTTGCAACCCCATGGACTGTATATAGCCCGCCAGGCTCCTCTGTCCATGGAATTCTCCAGGCAAGAATACTGGAGCGGGTTGCCATTTCCTTTTCTAGGTATACATATGTCCCCTCCCTTTTGAACCTCCCTCCTACTTCCCACCTCTCTATGTTCTTTTCTTTTTAATAACCTTTATTTTTAGACTAGTTTTAGGCTTAGAGAAAAATTCAGAAGATAGTAGATCGAGTTCTCATACACCACCCCCCCCCATGCAATATCTACTGTTATTGACATGTTAGTATGGTGTGTTTAGTTGCAGTTAAACAACTGATACTGATCAGTTACTGTGATTCATTACTGAATAATGACTGGAACCTGGCATTAGGTCACTTGGCAAAAGAGGGATTAAGAGCAAGGGTAGGATTTAGGTTGCTCATCAGTGGACCTCAAGCTAGAGAGATTGTCCAGATAGGTGCAGTGTTATCACAAGAGTTGTTAAAGGCAGAAGTGGGACTCTGAAAAGAGACCCAGGGAGATGGCAGCGTGGGGAACTTGTCCTGGTGTTTCTGGCTTTGAATATAGAGGAGGAGCCATGAGCCAAGTAAAGTGAATGGCCTCTTAAAGATGGACAAGGCAGGCAAATGAGTTCTCACCTAGAGCCCCTAGAAAGAAGACATCTGTTGACACCTTGATTTCCCCTTAGATCAGCATTAGACCTCTGATGTACAGAACTGGAAGAGAGGAAGCTTTTTTTTTTTTGGATGTGGACCATGTTTAAAGTCTTTACTGAATTTGTTATAGTATGACTTCTGTTTTGTTTTGGTTTTTTGGCCGTGAGACATGTGGGATCATAGCTCCCGACCAGGGATCAAACCCATCCCCCCTGCATTGGAAGGCAAAGTCTTAGCCACTGGACTGCCCGGGAAGTTCCAATAAGTTTTTTGTTTTAAGTTATTACGTGGTAACTTGGCGCAGAAGCAGTAGAAAACTAACATGATGATTTTTACCAAAGTCCATCTTTTCTTTAGTTTTTTTTTTGGTCTTTTTTCTGCCTGCAGATACATTTAGTTGTCATTTGAGTTGAAACAGCTTCTCACACTTCCCCTTGTTTTGACCTTGACAGTTTTGAGGAGTATATTGGTCAGATGTTTTGTAGAATGTTCCTTAATTGGAATTTGTCTGAAGTTTTTCTCATGACTAGAATGGGGTTAAGGGTGTTTGGGAGGAGAAATGGGGTAAAGTGCTATTCTTATTGCATCCTATCAGAGAATTATAACTGATATTGACCTTTATGACTGATATTGGCCAAGGTATTGCTTGCCAAGTTTCTCCCACTGAAGTTACTGCCTCCACTTCCTGTACTGTGGGACTTTTTCTTTCTTTCTTTTTTTCAGCACTTGCTTACTTTTCAGCCACTACAAGGTGCTCCAGGATCATCTTATATATTTCCTGCTCCAGATCTAGAATCAACCATTTTCCCAAAGAGTCCCAGTTCCTTTTATTGGAGGTTGGTTGAAACCAAGACCTGGGTGCTGGGTGTGCTCCTGGCTTCTGGGTCCTTTCTGCTAACAGAACAAGGAAGTCTGTGTACTACCTTTGTATATACACACGTCACTGTTTCTGTATGTAGCCATTTGTGTCTGTGGTAAACTAGACGCCATTCACACCTGTGTCTTGGACTCAGTACTGTGTTTTTACTTCGTCGGGGCTGCAGTGGACCCTCATTGCTGCACGTGGGCTTTCTCTAGTGGAGAGCAGGCCACTCTCTTCGCTGAAGTGTGCGGGCTTCTCATTGTGCTGGCTTCTCTTGTCTTGGAGCTCAGTCTCTCGGCGCATGGGCTTAGTTGCCTCGTAGCAGGTGGGATCTTGCCAGACCAAGGATCAAACCCGTGGCCCCCGCGTTGGCAGGTGGGTTCTTAACCACTGGGCCACCAAGGAAGTCCTAATCACCGTGTTTCTTGCCTCTTTGCCTTGCTTCCCTGCAAACTCCCACTCCAGTTAGGACCCTGGCTGTCACCTGCCACCATCCTCTTTCTTGATTGTTGGTTTCTAGTCTTCCAGAAATGGATCAGAATTGTTAGCAGGGGACTCTCAAAGCACATTTCTTTGACCTTTCCTCCTAAAGAATGTTCATTTCCACAGTTACTTAAGTCAAACCGTTTTCCTGTATACCCTTCACTCTCATTTCATACATTTGTAATACAATTAGATTTTTTTTTTTTTTGGTCATATTCTGCATTCACTTGGGAACCCCTGGACCTCCCTAAATGATTTTTTTTTTCAAAATTTGCAAACATGAAAGTTCACTCTTTATGCTGGAAACATCTGTGGATTTTGACAAAGGCATAGTGTCATGTATATACAATTAGAGTATCATACAGAATAGTTTCACCACCCTAAAATTCCCCCACATTTGACTAATTCAGCCCCTTCTTGGTAATCACTGATTTTTCTACCCTTGCTGTATTTCCCTTTTTTTTTCCCCCAGAATAATTAGGATCGTGCAGAATGTAGCCTTTTTAGGAGGGCTTTGCTCACTTAGCAATATGGATTTAAGGTCTCTCTTTCTTTTCAAGGCTTGGTAATTTGCTTCTTTTCATCACTGAAAAATACTCCGTTGAATTATGTACCACAGTTTGATTATCTATTCACCTGTGGAAGGACATCTTGGTTGTTTCCAATTTGGGACAGTTATGAAAACAACTTCTGCAAGTATTCATGTGAAGGTTTTTGTGTGGGTGTGAATTTTCAAAACAATTGGATGAATACTTAAGAGTGTGATTGCCCTGTGGTGTAAGACTACGTTGAACTCGTCAAGAACAACCAGAGTGTCTTCCAAAGTGACTACCCTAAGCATTCCCATCAGCAATGAATAAGTTCCTATTGCTGGCATCCTTGTCAGCAGTTGGTGTGTGATACATTTTGAGTTAATTTTTGAAAGGTATAAGATCTGTGTGTTAGGTTTGTATTCTTTCATATGGATGTCCAATTGTTCCAGAACCATTTGTTGAAAAGGCTATCCTTCGTTGAATTACTTTTGCTCCTTTGTCAAAAATCAGTTACTTGTACTTGTGGGATACATTTGTGAGGTTCTGATTCTGTTCCACTGACCTGTATATTTTATTGCCCATACCACATTGCCTTGATTACTATAGCTTGGTACAGTAGTTAAGTCTTGAAATTATATCACACGAGTCCTCCAACTTTGTTCTTTTTCAGTGGTATTATCATTACTACTACTACTACCAGTAATAGGTCTTTGTCTTTTCAAGTAGACTTTCTAATCAGTTTATCAATATCTACAGAATGGCTTGCCAAGATTTTTGTTGTGTCACCTTGAATCTATAGCTCAGGTTGGGATGATTTGACATCTTAACAGTACGGAATCTTTCAACCCAAGAACGTGGATTATGTTTCCATTTGTTTAGATCTTCTTTGAATCCTTCCATCAGAGTTTTGTAGTTTTTTGCACATAGATCCTGTGCATAGTTATATTTCTGCCTGATAAGAACATCTTTTGCTATTGTCAGTGGTATTTATATTCTTGTCAAATTCCAATTGTTCATTGCTGGTATTTGGGAAAGCACTTGTCATTTACCCCTCTGTCTGACAGCCTTTCTATGTTTGCTTATGAGTTCCTTAAGTTTTTTTTTGTTATTGATTCTTCGGGATTTTTCTGTAAATTCAAGCATGTCATCTGTGAACAAAGGCAGTTTTGTTTCTTCCTTCCTATTGATTCATCAATTTCTTTAATAGATATAGGTCTATTCAAATGATTTAGCTCTCTTTGTGTGAGTTTTGATAATTTGTGTCTTTCAAGGAATTGGTACATCTCATATAAATTATCAAATTTGTGAGTATAGAATTGTTCATACATTCCTTTATTATCCTTTTAATATTTCAGGGAACATTTCTAATATTGGTAATTTGTATCTTCTCTCCTTTTTCCTTCCTTAGCCTAGCTAGAGGCTTGTCATTTTTATTGATCTTTTCAAATAATCAGATTTTGGTTTTATTGATTTTTTTTTTTTGCTATTGTTTTTCTATTTTGAATTATGTTGGATTTTTGGCTCAATTTTTATTATTTTCTTCTGCTTTCTTTAGGGTTATGTTGCTCTTCTTTCTATGGTTTCCTAAAGGAGAAGCTTAGAGTATCCTAGTGTTAGAGCTGAACCTAGAAGTCCCCTCATCACTTTTTAACTGCTGTTCTTCCCACCTTCTTCCAAGTGAAGGGACCAGGTTGGTTGTGTTGGCATAAAGCTTGCTGCCCATTGCCAAAGCTCCTGAGCCTTGAGTCTTTCCAAACAGAAAGACTTCTTCTGTGTGGTGTAGATATACAGGGGAATAGTACTCAGTCATAAAAAGAATGCAGTGATGGCATTTTCACTAACATGGATGCACCTAGAGATGATCATACTAAGTAAATCAGAGAAAGACAAATATTATAGCACTCATATGTAGAAGCAAAACTACGACATGAGCGAGCGTATCTGTGAAATGTGACGGAGAGCAGACTTTTGGTTGCCGAGGGGGAGGGTGGACCAGGGAGGGATGGACTGGGAGTTTGAGGCTAGCAGAAGCCAGCTGTTATACATAGGATGGGTAAACAACAAGGTCCTACCATATATGGTTAATCTGGACCATCTACAGTAGCCAAGACATGAAAGCAACCCAAGTGTCCATCAGTGGCTGAATGGATAAAGGAGACGTGGTGCATATATACAATGGAGTATTCCTCAGTCACCAGAAAATGAGATGATGTCATTTGCAGCATCATGGAAGACCTTGAGATTACCATACTAAGTGAAGTAAGTCAGAAAGAGAAAGAAATAATCATATCGTGGCACTTATATGTGGAACCTAAAATGGGATACAAATGAACGTATCCTCAAAACAAACGCGCAGACATAGAGAGCAGACTTGTGGTTGCCGAGGGGAGTGGCGGGGGGTGGATTAGGAGTTTGGGGCTAGCAGATGGAAACTATGTGTAGAATGGATAGGGCAGGAATAGGGACGTGGAGGTGGAGTGGACACAGTGAGGGAAAGAGAGGGCGGGACCAACTGAGAGAGTGGCCTTGACATACAGTGTCCGTTACATATGTAATCGATAGCTGCTGGCAGGTTGCTCTAAAACACAGGGATCTCAGCCTGGGCTCTGTGACAACCTAGAGGGGTGGGAAGGGGGCTGGGTTGGAGGGAGGGAGGCTCACGAGGTCGGGGACATATGTATACTTATGGCTGATTCATGTTGTTGTATGGC
Organism: Oryx dammah; assembly: GCF_014754425.2. Taxonomy (NCBI): domain Eukaryota; kingdom Metazoa; phylum Chordata; class Mammalia; order Artiodactyla; family Bovidae; genus Oryx; species Oryx dammah. The sequence continues at coordinate 6,079,927 of NW_024070209.1, read as the reverse complement.
AGAAACCAACACAACATTGTAAAGCAATTATTCACCAGTTAAAAATAAATTTTAAAATGGACAAAATCTTGCTGAATAGCACAGGGAACTGTATTCAGTATCTTGTGATAAACCATAATGGAAAAGAATATGAAAAAAAAAGTGTATTTATGTATACCTGAATCACTTTGCTGTACAGAATAAATCAACACATTGTAAACCAACTATACTTCAATAAAATTTAATGAAAAAAGAGGCTGCTGGGGCTCTGAGTTACCGCCCCGCCTTCCCAGGGGGCCGCTGGCTGTCCGTCCCTGTGCTCACACGTGCGTTGTCCTTTTGTCTCTTGAAGGTCGCCTGGTGGGTGCCCTGGACGCGGTGCTGGATTCCAACGCCCGGGTTGCTCCGTTTCGAATTCTGCTCCAGGTGCCCGGCTCCCAGGTGTATTCTCCCGTAGCATGTGGTGAGTTACTGAGCGGATCGGACGTTTACTGGGCCGTGGCCACGGGTGAGTTTCATCCCAAGTGGGGCATTCCCCACCTTGAGGTCTGAGCATGGGCATCTGCATGGTGGTGATGCTTGAAGGTAACTCGCCGAACCTCATCCGCTGCTGTGAGCTCTCTGTTCTTTCTCTCAACCATCAGAAGCACGTAGTGGTTCTTAAAGCTGGACAGACGGTCCAAGTGATGTGTGGTTCCCGGAGGAACCCAGCCGTTTTCTTTTCCGTCTTGTGTCTGACATAACACAGGCGTCCTGGGTGCGAGTGCATTCCGTGATGGTACCGGGGAAGTGCCCCCGGCTGGGTCTGCCTCAGGCCTGCCTTCGTCCTTATTCCACTGTGCACTGAATCCCTGGACATCGGGGTTCTGCGGGAGTTTAGAAATCACCTTCCCATCCTCTCCGAGTTTCAGCTCCTCCCGCACACGCCGTTCGGGGCTCTGCCGGGGCACTCAGGTCCTCTGGGAATCATGGCATCGTGAGAAGCCCCTTCTGTTAAAAAACAAACGTGAGATGTGTCTTTTTATTTATTTATTCTTTCAAACACCACAGAAACTTTATTCACACAATCCATGTGAGATTTCTGAACCTGTGCCAATGAGGCACGACAAGCCCTTTTCTCTCAGGCTTGTTACTGACATGTAAATTAGCACAAACGCAAGTTGAACTTACACACTGTTGACAGATAACTCCTAGTCCCTATTTTAGTATTACCATCACGGGGATGCTCAAAGGGCAGTTGGTGAGATGTGTCTTTTTAATTACGCAAGTAATCTTCACACTTCAGAAATTAGAAAATGGGTAAGAAAGGAGAAAGAAGTCATCTATAACCTCTTATCCAGGGTAATCAGGTCTACATGTGTTTCTACGCAGAGGTTTTCAGTTGTGTTTTGTTTTTTTTCTCTTAAAAAAGTGAAAACGTTAGTCACTTGGTCATGTCCTGCTCTTTGCAACCCCATGGACTGTAGCCCAGCAGACTCCTCTGTCCATGGGATTCTTCAGGCAAGAATACTGAAGTGGGTTGCCATCCCCTTCTCCAGGGGATTTTCCTGACTGAGGGATTGAACCCTGATCTCCCACACTGGAGGCAGATTCTTGACTGTGTGAGCCACCAGGGAAGCCCACATTTTAGTAACTACTGTCAAATTTCAGTGTCACCTTACATTCTCTAATGACATCGGATTACCTTTTTTCCTAGAAAAAATACAGGAAAGGATAAAGAAGAAAATTGTCGTCTTATACCCACCATTTATTACTAATGACTGTTAACATCTTGGAACATTTTTTCCCAGCTCGTTTTGTTTGTTTGGACAAATCATTCTGTATTTGCATAAAGTGATAAAATGATGCATGCTCAATACAATCAATTAGCTCTGAAAAGTACAAAGAAAAAAATATATCTTCTTCCCGCTTCTGCCCACCCACCATCATCCTAGCCAACCAGCCTCCAGTGACACTGGTTGACAACTATTTTTCCTTCCTTCCTTTTGTCTTTTTGTATTTTTTGGCCCTGCTGAGCTTGGTGCCCCAATCAGGGATTGCTCCCAGGACCGCGGCAGTGAAAGCTCCGAGTCCTAACCACTGGACCACCAGGGAATTCCCAGCGCCACTTTCTAATGCATCTACACAAGTCCAGGGAGAGTTGGGAAGAATGGTAGATGGTGCAGCTTGCCCGACAGTGCCAGTGGACAATAAAAATATTGTTTTCCTGTGGTCATGTACGGATGTGAGAGTTGGACTGTGAAGAAGGCTGAGCGCCGAAGAATTGATGCCTTTGAACTGTCGTGTTGGAGAAGACTCTTGAGAGTCCCTTGGACTGCAAGGAGATCCAACCAGTCCATTCTGAAGGAGATCAGCCCTGGGATTTCTTTGGAAGGAATGATGCTGAAGCTGAAACTCCAGTACTTTGGCCACCTCATGCGAAGAGTTGACTCATTGGAAAAGACTCTGATGCTGGGAGGGATTGGGGGCAGGAGGAGAAGGGGACGACCGAGGATGAGATGGCTGGATGGCATCACAGACTCGATGGACGTGAGTCTGAGTGAACTCCGGGAGTTGGTGCTGGACAGGGAGGCCTGGTGTGCTGCGATTCATGGGGTCGCAAAGAGTTGGACATGACTGAGCGACTGAACTGAACTGAAAAGGAAAGATGCTGAAGTGAAATGAAAAAACTGTTAAACTTCAAAGAAATATCCCTTGAACCCTGAGTGCCAGCTTTCTGAAAGGTTCATTGAAAGTCAAGGGGATAGATGTTTGAATGTGTGACAAGGTCAGAATTGTAGCTTTTAGGGACTTCCCTGGTGGTCCAATGGTTAAGATTCTGAGCTCCCAGTGCAGAGGGCCCAGGTTTGAGCCTTGGTCGGGGAACTAGATCCCATATACTGCCACCAAGAGTTTGCATGCTGCAACTAGGACCCAATACAGCCAAATAAATAAATATCTTAAAAGAATTGTAGCTCTTGAAGACAGTGTTTCTACTTGGACAGTGTTCACCTCCTGAAGGACAAGGATGCTCGCAGCCTTCTCATCCGTCCCCTGCTGCCCCAGGCTCTCATTTTAAAAAGTTTTGCTATTAATTGTATGCTGTGATTCTCGTTCTTTCCGGTAACTGTGTTCCTCAATGTTATTTGGCTCAGTTCTCTATGTAAATCGATTCAGTGCTTCCATCAGGTATGGTTTTCCCAACATAGCATCTTTTATTTTGGCTTCTTTCTTAGTTGGCTGAATTCCTGTTTTCTTTCCTTAATGATGTCTCACATGGTTGCAACGCCCTGGTTGGGTATGATGAGTTCTGACCAGTCTCTGGGGCTTGGTGGCCATCACTTTGGGGTCTTGCAGTATTTCAGTGGCGAGAGGAGAAACCTAAGGCTGGTCTGATGTACCCTACCTCCCATCCTGCTGCGTTGTGGGTGATGTGCTTTTCATGGGTATAACTGCTTTTTTTTTTTTTAATCTCTGAGGTTTTGCAACATTAGTCAGTCACTTTAGTAACTTCCTTATAATCTGTTACTCCCTGGAGCACTTTGTGTTACATTTTCCTGAAACCCCATGTGCTCTTCCAGGACTTAAGATTGCTTTCTTTAATCATTTCAGGAAACGTTCTTAATATCATTCTGTGTATGTGTTACATTGTAAAAAAAGGCATTTTATATTCCGTTGATTGGATTTCCCACTTCAAGGACACTTTATGTTGGACAGGTCTGTTTTTCATTTCTGCTTTTCCTTTTTTTGATGAAAAGAGATCTTTGATAAAAGACTTGACCGTACAGGAGCACTCCCCTTTCACAGTATTCCTTTTTACTTCTTACGTGCGTTATTGGTTATGCTGTTAGATTTCTTGGTTACAGCACCAACGGGCAGAAAAAGCAATGTATATAAGGCAGCATTTCCTTTAGGTGCAGTAAGCATCAGCTTCCCCAGTGACTCCGTGGTAAAGAATCTGCCTTCCAATGCAGGAGACCCACAGGAGATGTGGATTTGATCCCTGGGTTGGGAAGATGCTCTGGAGGAGAGCATGGCAACCCACTCCAGTATTCTTGTCTGAAATATCCTGTCCATGGGGTTGCAGAGTCGGACTGAGCAACTGAGCGCACATAGTATAGTAGTGTTTTAGGAATACTGGGTTTTTCTTGATCTGCCCTTTTCAGCTGCACTCTGCATGCTGGTTGCATAGCCCTGTTTTCAGCAGTGTTTCTCAGACTCTGCTGCCTTTAACTGACCTACTAATTTTGTTGGCGTGTGGTTTTTAAGAAAAATAATAAATTGAGTAATTTGGCCGTGTGGAGTCTTAGTTGTGGCACTCGGGATCTTCATTGCATCTCGCAGGATCTTCCACTGTGGTATTGCAGCACACAGGCTGGGTAGTTGTGGGAGGCAGGATTTTAGTTCTCCGATCGGGGTCAAACCTGCATCCCCTGCTTTGCAAGGTGGATTCATAACCCCTGGACCACCAGGGAAGTCCCCATGTTGTCAGTGGTTTTGATCCTCAGTTCATTTTCTTAGGTCTCCAGTCTCCCATTTTATCTCTGTAATCTCACCATCTTGCCTTTGAGCTCTTGTTTCATTGAACTCACATTTCTGTTACATCGTCCTGGGGCGTGAAGGCTTCGTGGGCATCTCCTCCTCCTCCTCCTCCTCCTCCTCCTCCTCTTCCTGCAGGACATTGAGCACCTTGTTCACCTCTCTCCATCCCCTTGCGGTCAGCGGTTTTGCTTGGTTGCTGTGCTGTTTCTCCCCTTGCTTGCTCACGCTTGGAAATGGTTCTCTTACACTGTGTAAGCATTAATACAGTGACCGTGGCATTTTGATGTGTATTTTGGGGACAGAGCGGGGGGGTGCTGGTGTGCTGCTGGCCAGGACGAGGGGTGGGAGGGGCAAGACCCTGTCCTCTTCTCCCGATTCTCCCTGACTCCTCTCCTCTGCCCCAGGCAGGGAGGTGGTCTTGCCCGAGGATTTAGACTTTTGATGAGAACGTTTGGAGTTTTGTCTCCTGCTCGATGGACCTCTGGGGAGTCACCAGTGGGGGGACTTAGTGCACAAGCCTGCTTGGGCCCTGAGACCACATAGCCCTGCAGGTCTGCAGGAGCCAGTCTGGGCTCCACGGTGACACAGTGTCATGCTTGATGGTGACAGTGTTCAGCCTTTGCCTGTAGCTAGATTTACTCATCCAGACCTTTATTAGATACTTAATTGGCTCTCATTTTTATCTATTTTATAAACCTAAATGAGCATCCAGACACTTAAATATTTCAGGCCATCCCCGAAGTCCTCTCATTTGAAATGTTTGATGCTTGTCTTGTACCAGACCTGTGCTGGGTGCCGGGCTTCCTGGGTGAGGGTGTGAGAGGTGGTTTCCTCTCCCTGACCTGCGTGGGTCATGGGGAGTCAGAGAGGCAACCTGGAAATGGCAGGTATGGGTGGAACAGGGCAAGGAAAGCAAGAGAGGCCAGGACCCCGGGGAACACGTACAAGCACACCTCGTTTTATTGTACTTTACTGTGCTCTGTAAATGTTGCGTTTTTCACCAGTTAACAAGGCTGATCACATGGTTTCATTGTGGTGCTGGAGAAGACTCTTCAGAGTCCCTTGGCCAGCAAGGAGGTCGAACCAGTCAATCCTAAAGGAAATCAGTCCTGAATATTGATTGGAAGGACTGGTGCTGAAGCTGAAGCTCCAATACTTTGGTCACTTAATGAGAAGAGCTGACTCAACGGAAAAGACCTTGATGCTGGGAAAGATTGAGGGCAGGAGGAGAAGGGGATGACAGAGGGTGAGATGGTTGGATGGCGTCCCTAACTCAATGGACATGTGTGCTAAGTTGCTTCAGTCGTGTCCGACTCTTTGTGACACTGTGGACTGTAGGCCACCAGGCTTCCCTGTCCATGGGATCCTCCAGGCAGGAATACTGGAGTGAGTTGCCATTTCCTCCTCCAGGGGATCTTCCCAAACCAGGGATGGAGCCCACGTCTCTTATGTCTCCTGCATTGGTGGGCACGCACTTCACCCCTAGTGCCACCGGGGAAGCCCTGAGTTTGAGCAAAGTCTGGGTAGTGAAGAACAGGAAAGCCTGGCGTGCTGCAGTCCATAGCGTTGCAAAGAGTTGGACGCAACTGAGCGATTGGACAACGACTGTTGTGAAGGACAAATCAATCCGTGCCATTTTCCACCAGCATTTGTTCACTTTGTGTCTCTGTGTTACCTTTTGGTAACTCTGTCAGTATTTCAGACTTTTCCTTATTGTATTTTGTTACAGTGATCCCTCATCAGTGATCTTTGATGTGAATGTGATAAAAAGATTGCTGACTTGCTGAAGACTTGGATGATGGTTAGCTTTTTCGTGGCAATAAAGTATTTTTTAAACTAAGGCATGTACATTGTTTATTTAGATACCATGCTATTGCACACTTAATAGACTGAAGTGTAGTAGAAACATAACTTTTATAGGTACCATAAAATAAAACAATTCATGAGACTCCCTTTATTGTGATGTTTGCTTTATTGCGGTGGTCTGAACCTGGCCCACAGTATCTCTGGGGTGTGCCTGTAGTAAGGAATTATTGCATCCAATGGATATACGTTTATAAGGCTGTCTATATGTGTATTCCCAAATTACCTGCTATAAAGATTGCAGCAGTTTACACTGGCTGCCTACCCCCTAGCAGTGTAGGTGTCCTGAGCACATTTAATTCCTGGAACATTCTTTCTCTTAAACCAACATCTGCTTCCTTGAGCCATAAAAAGAATAAAACAATGCCCTTTGCAGCAACACGGATGGGCCCAGAGATTATCATATTAAGTGAAGTCAGAGAAAGTCAAATGTCGTATTGTGTCACTTATATGTTGTTGGTCTTGTTCAGTCGCTAAGCTGTGTCCAACTCTTTGCAACACCACGCACTGTAGCCTGCCTGGCTCCCCTGTCCTTCAGTATCTCCCAGACTTTGCTCAGATTCATGTTCATTGAGTCCGTGATGCTATCTAACCATCTCATCCTCTGCCATCCCCTTCTCTTTTTGCCTTCCATTTTTCCCAGCATCAGGGTCTTTTCCAATGAGTTGGCTTTTCAGGTGGCCAAAGTATTAGAGTTTCAGCATCAGTCCTTCCAGTGAACATTCAGAGTCGATTTCCTTTAGGATTGACTGGTTTAATCTCCTTGCTGGTCAAGGGACTTTTAAGAGTATTCCTTAACACCACAATTTGAAAGCATCAGTGTGAAATCTAAAAAAGTGGTACAAATGAACTTGTTTACAAAACAGAAATAGACTCACAGACAAACTTACGATTACCAAAGGGGAAAGGGGGGATAGATAAATCAGGAGTTTGGCATATTAACATTTACACACTACTATATATAAAATAAACAACAAGGACCCACTGTAATAGTGCAGGGAACTCTACTTAATACTCTGTGTAACCTATATGGGAAAAGAATCTGAAAAAGAATAAATACAAGCATATATGTATAACTGACTCAGTTTGCGATACACTAGAAACCAACGCAACATTTTAAGTCAATTATTTGTTGTTCAGTTGCTAAGTCATGTCCAACTCTTTGTGACCCCATAGCCTGAGGCACACCAGACTCCCCTCTCCCACTTTCTCCTGGGGTTAGCTGGAATTCATGTCCGTTGTGTCGGTGATGCCCTCCAACCATCTCACCTCTGTTGTCCCCTTCTTCTCCTGCCCTCAGTCTTTTCCAGTGAGTCAGCTTTTCGTATCAGATGGCCAAAGTATTGGAGCTTCAGCGTCAGCATCAACAACCTATACTCCAGTTAAAAAATGAATTTAGAAAGGTCTGCTTCCTTTGGTTTCCACTTGACTGGGCGCTCGCCTTGGGCCTGACCTACGGTGAGTTAGAGAGGCGCCACCTTCGTCCGTCCTCTTGCCCACTGAAGGTCTGAGTAAGCAGCTGTTTGTTCGGGTGCCTTTTTCTCGGGTAAGGGAGGAGGCACTGGGGTGGAGATTTGTCTTGGGCCTGTGGTATTGATTTAGGTACTTAGGCCTCTTTCTGGGAGCCCCGTGGGCATCTTGTGCTGTGATATTGATTCACCATGTTTAATATTTTATTGTGCCTTGAGCCCTGAGAAAGGCTCCCTGCCCAGGGTCTCTTGTCTCAGATGAAGCACAAACAAGAGCTGTAGGAAGGGCCTGGGCGGCACTGGGAGGTGGCCAGAACAGGAAGTGTGGCCGGAGGGGGTGATTTATATCTGCACTTGTCTCTGGCTGCTCCCAGGGCAGTGCAGGGGGTGGGGGCTGATTCTTGAGGATAAGAATATCTCTCTCTCTCTCTTTTTTTTTTAAAAAGCAGAGGTGGAAGAGCTGGGTAGGTGATTTTGTGGGTGAACGTGATTATCACTTGGCAGCAGAGATCTGTGGATGGTGCGGGAAGAGAGAGAAGTTCCTGTTATTACTACTTTGTTAACGAATCCCAAGGCTCTATAATTACTGTTGGTTTCAGCAAACAGAAGAGAAGGTACATTGTGAGGGTCATTATGAGCCCTTTCGAGGGCGCTGGCAGAGATGTATGCCCTGTCATTTGGATCAGAACTCAGATGTCCCCCTCCTGCCCAGAGAGGCCTCCCCAGGACCCCCTGCCAACTGCCTCCTCAGTTCCAGCTCCCTTGTCCCTGTAGCACTTGGCTCTACTAATGTTTCCCTTTTATTTAAGCGCTTGGTCCCTAATGAAAATAGTTTTCTCAGAGTGGTGCTCACTACTGACCCTCAGTGCCCAGGGCAGAGTCTGGCGTGTGTGTAAGTGAAGGTCAAGGGCTCAGGAGTCAAGACCCCTGTCCATAAGGAGGGGAAGGGAGGTGGTGCGTGTCACCACTGATAAAGTGTCTCAGGTCCTTTCTGAGAAGCCAAGGCCAGGGATAGTCCAGGGCTGTGCGAGGCCTGAGTCTGAGCTCTGTGGCCAGCCACCAAGACCACTGCATAGTAGAACTTGGAGCAAAAGGTCTTGCTTCCTGTCTTTTAAAAGAATTTTTTTTTATTGTGGTTAAATATAAAATTGATTAGCGTCAACATTGTTGTTTTCTTTTCCATTATGGTTTATCACAGGATGTGGAATATAGTTCCCTGTGCTATATATAGTAGGACCTTATAGTTTATCCATCCTATATATAATAGTTTGCATTAAGAGTTTGCATTAACTCTTAGTTTGTACTAAGAGCAAACTCTTAGTACAATAATTTGTAGATTCATCCATATTGCTGCAAATGGCATTATTTCATTCTCTTTTTGTGGGTGGCTGAATAGTATTCCATTGTATATATATACATCACATCTTCTTTATCAGTCATGTGTTGATGGACACTGCGTTTGCCTCCGTATCTTGGCTATTGTGAATAGTCCAGCTTAGCCATTTTTTAAAAAACATACTTATTTGGCTGTACTGGGTCTTAGTTGTGGCATGGGGGATCTAGTTCCCTGCTGCTACTGCTAAGTTGCTTCAGTCGTGTCCAACTCTGTGCGACCCCATAGACGGCGGCCCACCAGGCTCCTCCATCCATGGGATTTTCCAGGCAAGAGTACTGGAGTGGGGTGCCATTGCCTTCTCCGAGTTCCCTGACCAGGGATCAAACCTGGGATCACTGCACTGGGAGCGTGGAGTCTTAGCCACTGGACCACCAGGGGAGTCCCGGCTTAACCATTTTTAAGTGAAAAGTTCAGAGCATTAAGCACACTCACATTGCTGTGCGCTGCCACTGTTCATCTCGAGGAACTGCCCATTCCTTCATCCCCCTGGCCCCAGAAATGACCATTCTGCTTCCTGTCTCTAGGACTTTGATGACCTTAGGAGCTTCATGTAAGTGGACTCATGTGTCCTCTTGTGTCTGGCTGACTTCACGAGCACAATGTCCTCAAGGTTCATCCATGTCAGAACCTGGAGACAAATTAGGAAATAATCTGTGAATGATTTAAAAGTGCAAAATGGAAAAAGAGGTTCGTTCAAGTCATGGTGTGTGTCGGAGTTTCCTTCCTTTTGAGGCTGAATTCTGTGTGTCTGCTTTCTTTTTGAAATCAGATACACAGCGATCAGCGCGTGACTTGAAACCAAGCGCGCGGTATGTAGAACCAGGAGAGGCGACTGCCAGGAGCCAGGTCCTAGGCAGAGACGGGAGGGGAGGGAAACGGCAGGCAGAGGAGGCTGGGGGGCAGGGTCCAGCCTGCAGGTAGGGGTCAGCCTCTGAGTTGACGCCTGGGCTGTGAAGAGCTTTTCAGGGCCCTGGAGGAGCAGGGCAGCGTTGCTTTTTCTCTGTGTCCGGTTGTCTGAGCCGTGCTTTGTCCTGCGATGAGTCCAGGCCACGCCAGGCTGTGAGGTACGGATGTATTATTCCATGTCCCTGTGGGTAGGGGCTTCTCAGAGCTATGGCTGCGCTACCCACACACACATTTTATTTCTGACTGTGGCCCTACACATAGAGTTAGTGGTTTTTGCCTGTTTTTAGGAAATGGAAGATATCCAGGAAAGACTCTGGGTGATGTGCCTGGACTATTGCAGGAGTTGAATGGATGGGGCAATAATTTGACTCCTTTTGATGTCAGTTCATTGAGATTGGGGGTGGGCTGTCTCTTCTGGTGACTGACAGAGGACTTGCTGGGCTTAGAGGCACCCAGGATGCTGTCCTACCAGGAGCATTCGGGAGAAGCTCATCAAACCTTTGTCCAGGTGGCCTTTTTTTCTTTTTTTTTTTAATTGAGGTATAGTCACTTTACAATGCTGTGTTATTTTCTGCTGTAGCACAAAGTGAATCAGCCGTGTGTTTCCATAGACCCCCTCCCTCTTGGACCCCCCTCCACCCCATCCCACCCCTCCTGGTCACCACAGAGCTCTGAGCTGAGCTCCCGGTGCTGCACAGCTGCTTCCCAAAAGTTACCTGTTTTACACATGGTGGTGTATGTGTGTCAGCCCTAAACTCCCACTTCATCCCACCATCGTGCCCACACACTCGTTCTCTACATCTGCATCTCTGTTCCTGCCCTACACATAGCTTCATCTGTACTGGTTTTCTAGATTCCACATACATGCAGTGATATATATCTGTTTTTCTCTGACTTACTTCGCTCTGTATAACAGACTTGAGGTCCATCCACGACTCTCCAAACGACCCAATTTCATTCCTTTTTATGGCTGAGTACCACATCTTTATCTAGTCATCAGTTGATGGACATTTCAGGTGGCCTTTTAATAATGCTTGTGTCCTTGTGGTCTGCATGTGGACCGCAGAGTGCCTGGCTAGTGTTGTGACTGTTTATGACAGCGTCGGGCAATGTTTTCATGTTCCGTGTTCCCAGCAAGGTCTGGAAATGAAGGAGAGCAGGAAAACAGAAGAAAGCAGAGCCAAGCGGTAGCAGCTGAGAAAGGGGATGCTGTGACAGCGCCGCCCATCCCAGCAGATGGGGGTCGGGGGGATGGGGTCCCATCTAGGTTGGCAGAGGCACCCTGCATCACGGGAGCAGATGTGTGTGTGTAGTTTGAGGAAAACTTGGTTAATATTTTAGGCTTGGAAAATTTAAAAACAAGCTGAGTTTTGAAATTTTAAGGATCATTAAAGGAAGCTGTATAGCGTGGAGGCGTACACAGTACCATATGTAAAATAGATAGCCCATGGAAATTTGCTGTGTGACTCAGGGAACTCAAACCAGGGCTCTGTAACAATCTGGAGGGGTGGGAAAGGGTGGAAGGTGGGAGGGAGGTTCAAGAGGGAGGGGACCTATGTACACCAATGGCTGATTCGTGTCAATGTACGGCAGAAATCAAACTAGTATTGTAAAACAATCGTCCTTCAATTAAAAATAAATTTTAAAACAAGGAAGCTGTGACATTCTTTGTTAACAAATGGTGGGATGTGTTTTATAGAAAGTGAGAATGACCAGTGTGATGCTTTCCGGTTTAAACAAAATCCCTTTCCCGAACGTTCCTCATTTGAGCCAGAATAATTAATTATTGGGCCTGGGGAGGGAAAATGCAGCATACGCGCTCCTCGTGACTTGCCGGGGCCATGTCTCAGGTCAGGGGGACACCACACCCTCTGCCCCCGCCCCCACCCCACCCAGGGGCCCAGGTGCAGGCTCTTAACGGAACACTCCGTCCGTGTTCTTTCTGCCATGTCGACGCTTATCTCCACCCTTGACCATGGCTGGTGTTTTAGTTTCTTGTCTTTTGCATCACTGTTCGCTTTGTCTTTGGAGAGAGAGTTTTATTACTTACGGGAGGAAATGTTCCAGGGCGGATCAGATTCGTGTCTGGGTGACCTTTGTGCTAGGGCAGCCGAGGAAGTGCCGCCAGCCAGGTCGTTTTTCAAGAACAGAACTTGCTGTGCGCTTCAAGGCAAGCCTGGGAGGCAGCCTTGCAGGAGGAAAGTTTCAGAAGTGTGTTTTGTGTGCACCTCCTAAGGTCACGCAGGATGAGTGGTCATGCTTGGTTTTGGCTGCCTGCGATTTCTGAGAACAGCACTGGCTGGCCTTTTCCACGTGGATTATACTTGGAAGTGACCGATGGGGGCCCTGGCTGACATTCGTCTTCTGTTGGGAAGCGTCCATCACTCGGCTTTTACAATTTCCAATGAAATAATTTTGCTTATGCTCAAATAATGAAACTCCCCGAAGATGTTCTTCCGTTAGGGATGTGTTTATCGTTACTTTAAAAAGCCGGCAGGTGCTGAGTCTGACTTTCCGACTTGGTGAATTTGGATGTCAGAAGTCATTTTTGTAAAATGCTTTTAAACTGGGGAGGTTGTTGGAGATCTCACCGTTTTCTGAGCTTTCTCTTTTGGGTCAGTTCCTTTTCTGAAATGTATAGGAAGAGTAGATCACTGTTGTACAGTAAGAACTAATGGTTGTAGTCAGCTATGCTTCAAAAACTAACTCATGGAATAAGAGACCAGATTTGTGGTTACCAGAAGGGAAGGGTGTCTTAAAAGAAGGTGGTCAAAAGGTACAAACTTGTGGTTATAAGATAAATAAATACTAGGGATGTAATGTACAGCATGATATATATTATTATGTATAATGATAATATATGAAATACATAAAAATATATAGATGAAAGTTTTAAAGACAGTAAATCCTAAGAAATCTCATTACAAGGAAAATTTTTTGTGTTTCTTTTATTTTGTAGCTATATGAGATGAAGGAGCACTAAATTTGTGATAATCATTTTATGATGTATGTAACCAGATGTAACACAGATAATTTTTGCTATGCATCTTAAATTTATACAGTGCTTTATGTCAATTATATCTCAGTAAAACTGGGAGAAAAAAATAGCCCCTTTTCTCCCTCTTGTAATAATCCTTTTGCATAAAGTTTATTTTTACTTTAAAATTCTGATTTTTTAAATTTAACATACTTTAGAATAAATATTGCCTAAACAAAAAACATGAAGTTTTTAAGCTGGAAATCAAATTTTCTCTAGGATTTTACACGTTGCCTAACTTCTGCACAGAGAATAGGAGGTTGGGATTGACGTATATACACTATCGATTCTATATGTAAAATAGACAAATAGGGCTTTGCTGGTGGCTTAGACGGTAAAGAATCTGTTTGCAATGCAGGAGACCTGGGTTTGATCCCTGGGTTGGGAAGATCCCCTGGAGAAGGAAGTGGCTACCCACCGCAGTTTTCTTGCTTGGAGAATTCCATGAACAGAGGAGTCTGGTGGGCTACAGTCTGTGGGGTCGCAAGAGTCGGACACGGCCGAGCTAATAACACACACACACAGTGAGAACCCACGGTACGGCACAGGGCACTCTACTCAGTGCTCTGTGGTGACCTAAATGAGAAGGAAATCCAGAAAAGAGGGGGTCTGTGTATGTGTGTGGCTGATTTGCTTTGCTGTACAGCAGAATAGAACACAACCTTGTAAAGCAGCTGTACTCCAGAAAAACAAAAAAGAAACCATCTGGAGGAGATCTTAGCAAGCGTTTGGTTCCGTCCATTCCATTCCAGTGGATGAGTAGAGACTGACCGAAGCAGCTCAGTTTCCAAGTATGGTGACTTTGGTAGATGAGTTTTACTCACTGACTCCTAGAATGTCAGTGGAGACAGCACAGCGAGAGAGCAGAAGCCTCCTAATGCACGTGGAGTCCAGAGTGCTCCTTCCCTGTGGGACTTAGGGGTCTGTCTGGGTATGTCCTCGTCCTTAGGTCACGCTAACTTCACAACAGAGGCTGTCACTGTCCCCGAGGGCTCACTTCTCTGCCATCTGCTAGAACCTTGCATGTCTGAGTGGTCTGGGGCTGGCGAGTGATCTGCATTTAAAATATATGAAGGAAATTCAGAGACTGTATAATTTTTCTGCCCCATTTTCTTATCCTGCTTTCACTTCTGATTTTACAAAATATATGCATAGGTGGAGGTTAATTATCCAGACTTATGCCTTTTGGAGAAAATTGAAGTATAGTTGATGTACAGTGATTCATGTGTACAGCAAAATAATTCAGTTAATTTTGTTGTTGTTCAGTTGCTAAGTTGTGTCCGATGCCTTGCGACCCTGTGGACTGCAGCATGCCAGGCTTCCCTGTTCTTCACTCTCTCCTGGAGTTTGCTCAGACTTGTGTCCATTGAGTGAATGATGCCGTCCAACAATCTTATCCACTGTTGCCCTCTTCTTTTCCTGCCCTCAGTCTTTCCCAGAATCAGGGATTAATTCAGTATTAATTCAGTTAATACATGTATATATTCTTTATCAGATTCTTTTCCATTATAGGTTATTACAGGATATTGAATATAGCTCCTTGTGCTATAAAGTAGGTCCTTATTGTTTATTTTATAGATTGTAGTGTTTATCTACTAATCCCAAATTCCTAGTTTATCCCTCCTTTCTCCTTTCACTAACTGTAAGTTTGTTTTCTATGTGAGTCTGTTTTTGTTTTGTAAATAAGTTGATTTGTGTCATTTTTTTTTTTAGATTCCACATATAAATGATGGCATATTTCTCTCTTTGACTTACTTCACTTCAGTGATGCCATCCAACCATCTCATCCTCTGTTGTCCCCTTCTCCTCCTGCCCTCAATCTTTCCCAGCATCAGGGTCTTTTCAAATGAGTCAGTTCTTCACAACAGGTGGCCAAAGTATTGGAGTTTCAGCTTCAGCATCAGCCCTTTCAATGAATATTCAGGACTGATTTCCTTTAGGATGGACTGGTTGGATCTCCTTGCAGTCCAAGGGGCTCTCAAGAGTCTTCTCCAACAGCACAGTTGAAAAGCGTCAATTCTTCAGTGCTCAGCTTTCTTAATAGTCCATCTTCTCCAACATGTATTATTTGTAGGCTTTTGAACGGTGGCCATTCTGACGGGCATGAGGTGGTGCCTCCTTGTTGTTTGATTTGCGTTTCTCTTAAAATTGGTGATGTTGGTCCTTTTCTCCTGTGCCTGTTGGATATCTGTATGTCTTCTTTGGAGAAATGTCTTCTTAGGTATTCTGTCATGGCTTTTCGGTTGAAATGTTTTAAAATCTTTACTCTAAATGTTTTCAGACATGCCCCAAAGTGGTATGTTTATAATGGTGTAATGACATCCTCCAGGCCCTTTATGCAGGCTTACCCACCTTGCTTTATCTCTTCCTCTCTGAATCTTTCTTTCCCCTGCTGATGTACTTTAAAGCAAATCCTGAAATAATGTTTCATTGCTATATATTTTGGTGAACAGCTCTGAATCTAGGGCCATTCCTTGTCACTGCAGTAATATCATTAAACTGTTGATAGAGGAGACTGAGCTCCTTGCTGTCAGCTACAACTCCTTACAGACATGGGCTTCTGGCTGCTCCCGGATCCCCCGTGGATCTGGTTGTTCTCATGTGTTTAACCAGAAACACACTGCTCATTTGATTGTTGTGTCTCATATCTTTTTAAAGAAGCATTTGTTTTGTTCTTTGGCTGTGCCAGGTCCTAGGTGCATGCACGCAGGCTTCTTTCTCGTGGTGCTCAGGCCCCAAAGCGTGTGGGCTCAGTAGCTGCAGCATGCACGCTTAGTTGCCCACTGCTGTGTGGAATTTTAGTTCCCCATCCAGGGCTTGAACCTGCATCCCCTGCATTGCAAGGCAGATTCTTAACCATTGGACCACCAGGGAAGCCCCTCTTCTATCTTTTTCGGTCAAGAAGGTCTCCATCCCTCCATCCCCACTCTACTGTTTCCCCCCACGTCATTGACTTGGTGAAGATTTGGGTCAGTTTTTATGCACAGTGTCCCACTGATCTCTTTCCTTCCTCAAGGTATCACCCCATCCATTTCTTGGTCCTTCATATTTCCTGAAAAATGGATGGTAGTTACAAAGGTTCAGTTGAATCCAGGTTCAAAAAGAAGAATACTGAACAGGTGGATGTCCTTCATCCTGCCTGGGAGCACATGTCTGCTGGTGTCTGATTCTTAGGGATGCTAAGATGAGTTGATAAGGTCAGGTGACAGCTTCTATTGCATTCTTCCCTGTCAACCTTTCATCTAGCGATTAGGCAGTTAAAATCATCGCCTAAATAATTTTTCTCTACATACCACAAAACGATGCTTTTCTAATTTGATCAGTACTTTTACAGCTTTCAGTTTGCGCTTGTCTGTGAAGGGCTGTCTGCTCACCCTGAGAACATTTAGGAAAGGGAGGGGAGGAATGCTTGCTTTCACCCTTTAGTTGCCGGTCATTAGTGTAAGTGCCCTGGCTGTCGGCAGTGGTGACAAGTGAGCGAAGTATTTTTGGTCTTGGTTTGGTTTTCTCTTTTGCTTCCTACCTCCCTTTTTAGTGTCATTTTAAAGTGCATATTCCCCGTTCCCAACACTTTGTTATGCAAATTTCCAGGCTCTCTGAAATGTTGAAAGGATTATACAGTGAGGAATTCTCCAGGCAAGAATATTGGAGTGGGTTGCCATTCCCTTCTCCAGGGGATTTTCCCAGCCCAGGGATCAAACCCAGGTCTTCTGCACTAGAGGTAGGTTCTTTACCATCTTAGCCACCAGGGAAGCCCCTTATGCATTCTGTGGGTTTGATTAATTGCTGTCTTTTTTGGTACTCAGATGGTGCCACCTTCTGCTCGTGAGAACCCCTTCCTGTGTCTTCTGTGGCTTGTCTGGCTCCTTTTTTAATTTATTAATATTTTTGGCTGTACAAAGTACAGTTGTCTCTGTTGCAATGTGAGGGCTTTCTCTGCCTGTGGCGAGTGATGGTTACTCTTTGTTGTGGTGCTTGGGCTTCCTATTGTGGTGGCTTCTCTTGCTGTGGAGCACAGGCTGTAGAACTCAGTAGCTGTGGTGCTTGGGCTTAGTTGCTCCGAGGCATGTGGGTCTTCTCGGACCAGGGGTCAAACCTGTATCCCCTGCATTGGGAGATGGATTTCTTATCCCTGGACCAACAGGGAAACCCCTCATTCATCTTTGAGTGATTCCTTGTTCTCTGCCAACAACGTGTTAAATGCTCATCGAATGCATTTTGCCAACAAAAATCCATCTAGTCAAAGCTATGGTTTTTCCATTAGTCATGGGTGGATGTGAGAGTTGGACTATAAAGAAAGCTGAGTGCCAAAGAATTGATCTCTTGAACTGTGGTGTTGGAGAAGACTCGTGAGAGTCCCTTGGACATCAAGAAGATCCAACCAGTCCTGAATATTCCTGAATATTCAGGAAATCAGTCCTGAATATTCATTGGAAGGACTGATGTTGAAGCTGAAACTCCAATACTTTAGCCACCTGTTGTGAAGAACTGATTTATTTGAAAAGACCCTGATGCTGGGAAAGATTGAAGGTGGAAGGAGAAGGGGACGACAGAGGATGAGATGGTTGGATAGCATCACCGACTCAATGGACGTAAGTTTGAGTAAGCTCTTTAGGAGTTGGTGATGGACAGGGAGGCCTGGTGTGCTGCAGTCCATGGAGTCGCAAAGAGTCAGACACGACTGAGAGACTGAACTGAACAATACATTTCCTGCCTCCTGCCTGGAATCAGCCCTTCCTCCAGGTGGCCCTGGTTCCTTTGCATGGGGAATGGTGTTTAGGGACCACAGTCTGGGGTGTGAGCTTGCTTATTGTCACTGGGTTGTCATTGCCTCTAAGGGTCTTCAAATAGGATGAGCCAAGAAGTACATGAAAGAAAAGGAAAAAGAGGTATGAAAAAGGAAAATAAATCATGAGTTCATACTTAGCTTTCTAATTCAACTGTAAAACCATGTAGTTGTAGCTTTGATTTTATATTTGCTTTTCCCTTCCTATTCACTGAAAATCTTGCTTTCTAACAATATTCACAGAATTATTTTGTATGTATTGTACATGCACACACACGTTTTTAAGTCATATGAATGCTGCTATTAAGAATAAGAGTAGTGAGAGAGAGTAAATTTGTTGCAGCTCTATTTGGCCTTAGAATAGCGGTGCTGATGGTAAAAGAACCCCCGCCCCAGTGCAGAAGATGTCAGAGACTCGGGTTCGATTTCGATCCTTGAGGCAGGTAGATCTCCTGCAGGAGGGCATGGCAACCCCCTCCAGTGTTCTTTCCTGGGAAATCCCATGGACATAGAAGCCTGACGGGCTGCGGTAGGATTGCAGAGTTGGACATGACTGAAGCAACTTAACATGCATGCACATATAGTCAAAATCGTGTTTAAAACAATTATTTCATCTGTGCAATCATATCGGTAATTATTTTAATAACCTGATAGAAATTCATTTTTCATTGTTAAGGATTGTATTTTTTCCCTTTATGACTTACCTCAACTAAAAAATGCAAAACACATTCGTGATTAATCACATCTATAAATCTCTGAAAACAAAATATTTGTGTTTAGAGAAGCCATGCTCCCCGGCCTTTCTTTTTTATGAAGGTCACACGTATTCTGTTCTGTGCTTTGCCTTTTTCACGTGTCAGCTATCCTAGAGATTTTTCCATGTCAGAGAGTAGAGACTTTCTTCCTCTTCCACTTCCTCCTCCTCTGTTTTCTTTCTCTGTGTCCTTTTTTCAATCTTTCATTGTCTAGAACTACCATAATTTTGTTAACCTATTCTCTACTGGCGGCTATTTCTGTGGTTTTCAAACTTAAGCCTGACAAATAACGTCCCAATGAATCAATTGGTAGGTTCCTAGAAATGGGATCGTTGCATCAATGGTTTAATTAGATATTATTAAATTCTCTTCTCTCCATTGGGATTGCATTATTCGTTTTTAAAAGTCCAGTCAGCAACGGATGGAAGTTTCTGTTTTCCCAGACTTGTCTTCATATCAGACTTATGGGTTTTTGCCAGCCTGACAGGTAAGACATGGTGTTGTTCCATAGTATTAATTTGCGTTCTTTTTGGTACGAGAAAGTTGAACATCTTTCATTTTAAGGACTGTTTTTAGAAACGATTTATTCCTAATCTCATTTACTTAGTTTTTCATTGCATTGTTCTTTTTTCCTCTTCAATTTTCAGGTGCTGTCTCTGTATTAGGGATTTAAGCCCTTTATTGGAGGTGTGAAATTACAAAATTTCTCCTCAGTTTGTCATGTAGTGGGGTTTAGAACTCCTTTGTTTTATACTTTCTGATTTTGAGTTATGGCTGGAAGATTTCCTCATTCTCAAGTTACTCAGGAATCCACTCGTGTTTCCTTCAATTACTTGTAGACTAATTTCTTTCTCTCAGTGTTTCAAAGCGTTCGCTCTGTGTCTCCTTTCTTGCAACATTTCTGATAGGATATCTACTATCGTCCTTATCTTTTTTCCTCTGTAAATTTTTTTTTTTCCTTCTTTAATACTGGTTTTCACCAGTTTATTTATGGTTTGCTTTTCTGCAATTTTCTTTAAGGATTTTACTACTTGGGGCTTATTGTGAATCTTGAATCTGTTTATCAAATTTGAAAAACATTTTAGCCATTATTTCTTCAGATTTTTTCTGTGCTTGCTTCAGCAGCACATGTACTTAAAAAATTTTTTTTTCTATTCTCCCCCACTTTCCTGGGGCCTCGGTTAAAGGGATCTCAGGCTGCTTGTTGCTGCCCCGCAGCTCACTGATGCTCTGTCCTTTCGGTTTTGTTCATCCTTTTTCTCCTGCTTCTCATTTCAGAGTTTTTATTTGCTATCAAGTGTCCTTTTTCTCCTGCAGTGTCCAATTTCCTTTTAATCTCATTAGCATATTTCTGATTTCAGACTCTGCTGTCCATCCCAGAAAGTTTGACTTGAGTTTTTTTGTGTGTGTCTTCCATTTAGTTCCTCGCTGTCCTCGTGCTTCCCTCTACGTTTTGAGCTCATGAAGTGTAACAGCTCTCATCTCTTCGTCTACCGATTTTTAAAAATCTATGTCATTTCTGGTTCTGTTTCTAGTTATTTTTCTTTTGTTTACGTAGGTCAGAATTTCCTGCATCTTTGCTGCTGTCCCTGCTTCCATTTTTAAAATTAATTAATGTTTATTTTTGGCACACCGTACACCATGGGCGGTTTTAGTTTCCCTGCACTGCAAGCACAGAGTCTTGGCCACTGGACCACCAGGGAAGTCCCCCTGCTTCTGTCTCTGAGAAGTGTTTCTAATGACACTAGGACAAGGACATTTTAGTGACTATTTCAGTTGTAAATTAAAAATCTATATTCAGTGTCAAGGAAGTTGTTTTGCATTTACTGCAAGTAATTTTAGGGACTCATTCTAATTTAAAGGCAAAAAGGGGTAAAGAAATTATGTAAAAAGAAAGGTTTAGAGCTTACTTTCTTAAACTATATAGTGAAAAATATACACAGGTTTAAAAAAAAATCATGATGATGTGACATTCTTGTTTGTTCCTATAAAGATACTCCTTCAGACAATGTAGATTAGGTATTATTAGAGCATCCACTTTATGAATGTGAGATTTCTGAAAGTTAAAGCTTTGTTCCGAACCTCCCCACTGTCATTTGTGATTTTTAATAGAATGTTTGCCTCTGAGTTTCTCTATGTAGGATGAGTGTCCAGTGGAATTTGGGAATGACACTGTGTTGACTGTTACACTTTTTAATTTTTTAAAATTTATTTTTAACTGGGGGAAAATTGCTTTACAATGTTGTGTTGGTTTCTGCTGTACAACAACACAAATCAGCCATACTTATACATATATCCCTTCCCTCTTGATCCTCAACTATTGCAAAAGAACAAGTCTGAAGGATGTACGTTGCAATGGCCATGTCATTGTAAATTCGGGTCCAGGGAGCTGAAGAAGATAGTTAACTTGGTTGGAGATTTACTCTGCAGATAGAAACAGTTGCTATTTAAAACTGAAGCTGGGGTCGAGTTATTTATGACTGTGTTCGTGCAGAAGCTGTTAAGTATAGACAATGAAATGCTTGTTTGATTTCCTGAAAACACCTCTGGGAAAACCTAAGAGAATAAATACAGTGTGTGAATTTCAAAGTGACTCAGCTTGAGCCCCAGGCTCCCATCTCCTCTGTGTGTCACAGAAAGAGCTAGAAGAACAGGCCTCCAGGTTGCTCTTGTCTGCACTTTAGATTTCTCACCTAGACGATGGAAATAGCAATACCTTTCTTGCGATGCTTTTTTTTAATGAAGATAACCAAGTGTACAGGATACCTAACAAAGTGCCTGACTTGTGCTAGGCCTTCAGAAAGTGTCCTGTGTCTGCAGCTATAGCTGCTCTTTCTTAGACCTTCAAGTTGGTTGGTTGTAAACCCTTTGATGTGATTTGTTTTGTGGTCATAATTGATGTTTCTAACACTGTATTTTAGTTTTGCATATGTTGTTCAGTTGCAAAGTCATCTCCGACTCTTGGCGACCCCATAGACTGCACACACCAGGCTTCCCTCTCCTTCACTATCTCCCGGAGTTTGCTCAACCTCATGTCCATCGTGTAGAAGATGCCATCCAACCGTCTCATCCTCTGTCACCCGCTTCTCCTCCTGCCTTCAATCTTTCTTACCATGAGGGTCTTTCCCATGAGTTGGCTTTTTGCATCAGGTGGCCCTAGTAGCTTCAGCTTTAGCATCAGTCCTTCCAATGATTATTCAGGGCTGATTTCCTTTAGGATTGACTGGTTTGATCTTGCTGTTGAAGGGACTCTCAAGAGTCTTCTCTAGCACCACAGTTCGAAAGCGTCAATTCTTAGGTGCTCAGCCTTCTTTATGGTCCAGCTCTCCCATCCATACATGACGACTGGAAAAACTAGAGTTTTTGACTATAGGTTTGCATGTGCGGTGCTATGCTAAGTCACTCAGTCGTGTCCGACTCTTTGCAACTCCACGGACTGTAGTCACCACGCTCCTCTGTCCATGGGATTCTGCAGGCAAGAATACTGGAGTGGGTTGCCATAGGCGTTTACAGATCTGATTTTTGACTGGTGTGGGTAATGTTTAAGATCCACTGAACTTGAATTTTAGAAAAGATAAAAGGCTTTTTCTGTAACATTAGGGGCCTTGATGAAACAAAGTATACTTCTGCTAATTGAACTTCTGTTGCAATCCACAATGTTTCTATACCTTCGGGTTTTAGAAAATGGTATTAACCTGCTGTGTGTGTGTGCCAGATTGCTTCAGTGTGTCTGACTCTTTGCGACCCCATGGACTGTAGCCTGCCAGGCTCCTCTGTCCATGGGATTTCCCAGGCAAGAATACTGGAGTGGGTTGCCATTCCCTTCTCCAGGGGATCTTCCCAACCCAGGGTTCCAACTCGAGTCTCCTGAGGCTCCTGTATTGCAAACGGATTCTTTACCACTGAGCCACTAGGGAAGCCGTTAACCTGTTAGGGCTACCCAACAAAGTATCACAGACTGGACGGCTTAAACCAGGGGTCCCCAACCTCTGGGCTGTGGACTGGTATCCATCCGTGGCCTGTCAGGAACCAGGCTGCAGAGCAGGAGGTGAGTGGCAGGTAAGCAAGCAAAGCTTCATCTGTATTTACAGCCGCTGGCCATCGACATTACTGCCTTAGCTCTGCCTCCTGTCAGATCAGCAGCGGCATTAGGGTCTCATAAGAATCCAAACCCTACTGTGAATGGCACATACGAGGGACCTAGGTTGCTTGTTCCTTATGAGAATCATCCCCAAGCCATCTCCCCACCCCCCACCCCACAGGTCTATGGAAAAAATGTCTTCCACAAAATCGGTTTTTGGTGGGTGCTGAAAAGGTTAGGGACTTCTGGCTTAAGCTGTAGGAATTTATTTTCTCAGAGTTCTGGAGGTTGGAAGTCCAAGATCAAGCGGCCAGCAGGGTTAGTTTCTCCTGAGGCCTCTCTCCTTGGCGTGCAGATGGCTACTTCCTTGTGGGTCCTCAGTAGGTGCACCCCAGTCCTGTCTAATTAATAGGTAGACCTAATTTAACCTTTTGTTGTTGTTTAGTTGCTAAGTTGCGTCCGACTCTTTTGTGAACCCCTGGACTCCTTGGGATTTCCCAGGCAAGGAAGTGGGTTGCCACTTCCTTCTCCAGGGAATCATCCTGACCCAGGGATCAAACCCACATCTCCTGCATTGGCAGGCGGATTCTTTACCACTGAGCCACCAGGAAAGCCCACATTTCTTATTTGCTCCTCTCTTTATTTTTCATCACTAATACATCTGTAATGGGGTGATTTTCAAACTTTTCTTTGACCTCGACCCACAGACAGGAATATATTTATGTGTTTGTGCATAATTCTAGCAAATATTTTCTAAGTCAGTTGTTGCCCTTATAAAGTGGTATGGGGACTTCCTTGGAAGTTCAGTACTTAAGACTTCACACTTCCAATGCAGGTTCGATTCTGGATTGGGGAACTATTAATAAGATCCCACATGCCTCCAAAAAGTAAAGAAAAAAAAATTGGCGTGTTTATAAAAATAGCTGTTTTCTGATGGGCCACTTCGTAAGCTGAAAAACACACCTGCCACATGTGGTCCAGGCTTTGCCGTGTGATATACTTCACGTGACTTTCCTTTTTGGCCCTTTGAGGTTGCAGGCGTGCAATCGGCTTGCAGTGGTTTACGGTATTTTTGACTCTCATCATAAGACTTTCCTGCAGAGGAAACTGGAGTTCGGAAAATTTCTCTGCCATTTGGCACCTTTTGTAGGAAGTAGAAGACAGTTGGGTGGGAAAGTTCCAGCATGGTGTTTGTTTTTGCTGGAGAGACACACAGCCGAGTTAGATTAGGACAGGCTGATGGACTTCACCGCCACCTCCCCTGACCTCTGCTCAGTGATAGATGTTACATTCGGGTTTCCTTTCTGTCTCAAGGTGTGAGCTTAGTTTTGCTCCAGAGTGGTTTTCTGTTGTCATAAGGCTTCTCCTGGAGAGGTAGAAGAAGTTTTTTAAAGGGATGGAAGTCTCGTTTTGGGGAGGATGTGGCCTCAAGGCTTAATTCCACGTGATATACCGTGTTGGGGCTCTGTTGGAATTTTACCCACGCTGTCTGTGGTTAGCAGGTGGGAGGCATGCATGGTCTCTCAGCTAACAGTTGGCCCTGTGAGCTTAGGAGCAGCATCAATGAAAAGCTATCTCATGTCATCCCTGAAGACAGACTCAGGAAGATGGTGTGGCAGGCAGGGTGTTTGCTCTCCGTGCACAAAGTAACCTTTTTAGTGTCAAGACCTAGGAAGTACTGGACGAGAGGATGATGAAAGTGTTACTTGAAAATGAAGAGGCAGCTTCTTACCGGAGGGACCCCAGGGCACTTCAGGTTTGCAGAGTGAGCGTACACCCTGGTTTGCCTTTCACCAGATACCTGTGACCTTGGAAAGAGCTGACCCCCTTTCCTCTCGCAGCCTTCATTTGACATCAGTGAGGCTGTGCCCAGAACAGAAAGATCACAGAGCCAGTCCTGGCCCCCTCTGTTCCTCCTCAGTCCTCCAAGTTGTTTTTCTTTTTTTCCCTGGGGAAGGTGTTGGAGGGGTAAATTAGGAAGTATATGAAAACATATGGTAAAAGATTGAAGACAAATACAGATACTCCTTTTCCCATGTATTCCTTACCCTTTTTATTTTATTTTATTTTATTTTATTTTTTGAGCTTTTTATTTTGTATTGGGTTATGTTGTGACAGTTTCAGGTGGACAACAAAGGGACTCAGCCATACATAATACACATAACCACTTTCCCCCAAGCTCCCCTCCCATCTAGGCCACCTAGGTTGAGCAGAGTTCCATGTGCTGTACAGCAGGTCCTTGTTGGTTACCCATTTTAAATAAACAGGGTGTGCATGCCCATCCCAAACTTCCTGACTATCCCTTCCCCTCATCCCTCCTCCTGTTTTGCTTGTTGTTTTTGTTTTGTTTTTTAAATATTCTGATCAGTTTCTGATTTTTACTATGATGGATAATAAAAGCTAAATAAAGATCTATAAGGGGAAGTATAAATTAGGAGTTTGGGGTTAGTATTTACATACTACTATATATAAAATAAATAAGCAACAAGGATGTACTGTATAGCACAGGGAACTCAATACTGTGTAATAACCTAGATGGGAAAATAATCTGAAAAAGAATAGATATATGTATATGTATAACTGATTCATTTAGCTGTACACCTGAAACTAACACAGTATTATAAATCAAATATACTCTGATTTGAAATAAAAATTAAATAAAAAAAGATCTAGAGAGAAAACTTTAAAGTTCTAGAGAAGAGAGGAGAGCCGGCCACCCAAGGAGCCCATGAACATAAGTTTATCAGCTGCAGTGGCCCCGAGATGATCTTTTGCGATAAACTGTTCCCACAGTTGGACTGTTCATCACAGATGAACTTAGACACTGTCCCCTCCCCCAAAGCCGTTTGCCAGCCCACGGATTTAGCGGGTGTCCTGGTGAATGATAGCTGCATGGCTGCCAACTGAAGACAATGGACGGACAAGGAGAGTGCAGCCAGTCTTGTAAATGAGACATGTATCTCAGCGTTGAATGTGAGGAGCCAGGCGGACGGTGTGGGTCTTCAGTTCAGGCGGACATTGTTTAGAGGCTTCAAGAGAGTCCTGTTTAGAGCCTGGAAATATGTGGGCTTCTTTGTTTGTTTTTTGGAGGTTGAAGTTTTTAAACTTTTGTGTATGGAGAGCTGGGAGTTCTCAGTTGCTGCTAGTGGTAAAGAACCCGCCGGCCAATGCAGGAGACATAAAGAGACGTGGGTTCGATCCTTGGGTCAGGAAGATTCCCTGGAGGAGGAAATGGCAACCTGTCATAGTATTCTGGCCTGGAGAATCCCTTGGACAGAGGAGCCTGTCGGGCCGCAGTCCATAGGGTCGCAAAGAGATGGACACGACTGAAGCAATTTAGCATGCACATATGAAGAAGTAGCGTCGTATCTGCCTAAAGTAGACATCCTGGATGACCTAGTCAAGGAAGGTCACTTAATCCAACTTAAGCCAACATCCTTTGAGTACCAGCAGGAGCACTGGCCCATATTGAGGCTGTATTTCTGGGTCATACCATGCCAGTCTGAGCAGAGCTGGCCAGAGTGAGAGCCCTGGCCAGATTCTCTCCAGTGGCTCCTTAGAGCCGCTGGTGGCCCACGTTGCTTCTCAGCTGCAGCAAGGCAGGGAGGTGGAAACGTGCGGCTTGAGGCTGTTGTTTCACGGTGGTCTCGCTCTCCTGTAAGAGGAGTAGGGAGCCTGCAGGGCCAGGGACTTCCTGGTTGGGTAGGAAGTGGAGACATGACCACTCACCCCAAGTAGGCTGCTTCTTGGGCTTATGATCCAGAAAGAGTAAGATGGGAGGTGGACTCACCGAGAGCTGGATGGGGTCACTGGTGGTGAATGGTGTCTTTCCCCTCCCGCCATGTTCAGATGGGTCCAAGCCCTGCCCCCACCAGTGTGATGGTATTTGGAGGTTGGCCTTTTTGGGAGGGCATTCAGTTCAGATGAGGTTATGAGGGTGGGGCCCCATGTTGTGGTTAGTGTCCTTAGCAGAAGGATGAGAGTCTGCTTTAGTGGTGACCAGAGGATGCTGCTTTGGTGATGCCACGCCTAACATTTGGAGAATACGGGGCAAAAAAATACCATTGTGTTTTGGGTGTTTTTTGTTTTTTGTTTTGGCAGTGCTGGGGGAGGCTCACCAAGTAGCAGGTGGGATCTTAGTTCCCCGACCAGGAGTTGAACCCACATCCCCTGCGTTGGAAGCACAGACTCTTAACCTCTGGGCCTCCAGGGAAGTCCTTAAATACCACTATTTCAAGTCTCACTTTTCCTTATGAGGTATTCTCTTAGGTTCTTCTTTTCACTCCTTCCTAAAGTGCACATCAGAACTCGCCATAGGCACCCCAAACCCACAGGTCCAGGGTGAGCTCTCTGGCAGCTTTGTTGTTTGTTTCTTTTTTTTTTTTCCTGGCAGTTTTACACATGGGGGGTTTGTAAGGTCTTCACGAGTGTCCACGTTCTGGGGAGACGAAGACTGTAAATAATAGAGAGGTCGGCTTAGCACAGTGAGTGTCCGGTCTCTGGTTCTGGGGGTCCTTCCGCCTCTCACGTTGCCTGGGTTACTCTGCACTCTTGTCCTCCAGCCCTTCCCCCCTCTGAGGTTAAGGTGTCTCCTGCTTCGCATTTGAACAGACCCGCCCTCCTAGCTGCGGCACCACCTGTTTGCACGCCAGATGTACCAGAGTCACAGGGCCCTGTTCTAGTCCGGGACTGAGCTTGCTTCAAGTCCTGGACTTCATCAGTAGGGGCTGGCGCAGTTCCCGGGCCAAGGTGTCCGTTATCTGGTGGGGAGGACTAGGAGCTCCTTTCGGAGAACTAACGCCAACTCAGACGCTAAGCTGTTCGGTGCCCGTGTTGTGGAATGCTTCACTAATAGGCTGATTGTGTTTTTACTTGCCTTTGAAAGAAATTAACTTCCTAGATAACCATTGAATGTTTCTGTGGTTTTGTTCTAACATGTACGATAAAACCTCTTTTTATATGTGTTCTGAGGGATTTTGTTATAAAACTTACAGAGGACAAATGGGTACCTGGAGATGGCCCAGCGGCAGTGAGTGCCCTGGGGCCACGGGCAGAGCCACCTCAAGGCCAATTCTTGTCTCTTTTGAGGGACCCCTGTGCTCACAGGGGGAATTCTGTGAGACCATCAGAATCAGGTCACCCTGGGGCTTGTTTGCCCTGGAGTGGCTGTATAACTATAGAGGCTTCGGTCCCTTGAGTGGAGGTAGTCCGAGTTCCACACGTCAGCCGGGCTGGCAGGACTCCTGCAGAGAGGTCCCAGAACAGCTCGGCGGGTCGGCTGGCCCGTCCGTGTGGCAGGCGGGCCGTGGCCCTGGTGCAGGGTGCCTTCCGTGTCAGCTGGCTAACTGTGGCGTGAACAACCGGAATGTTTCAATCACATAAATGCAGGCCCCCTATTTGGAAAGCAAATTCATATTCTAGACATTGGTTCTGGCTCTTAACCTCTGTGTCCTTTTCTGTTCTTACCCAGGTGCCACGTTAGAGGAAATAAACCAGCACTGGGACTGGCTGGAACAAAATCTCCTCCACACCTTGTCTGTCTTTGATAATAAAGATGACATTGCCAGTTTTGTCAAAGGGAAGGTGAAGGTAGGTTCCCCCCACCCTACCGTCTGGCTTTCTTAACAATTTGACTTCACTGGGTCTCAGTTGTAGCCTGTGGACTCTTAGTTACAGCATGCAGGATCTAGTTCCTTGACCAGGGGTTGAACCTGGACCCTTGCATGGGGAGCGCGGAGTCTGAGCCACTGGACCACCAGGGAAGTCCTGAAGCTAAGTCCATTGACCTTGATGTTTCTCCCGGTCTCACACCTCTCTCATCACGGCTGCGTAACATTGAAGACACTGCAGCATTTTTTATCATATTCTTTTCCTTTAACAGTGTCTCTACTATAATTGAACTTCGGGGCTTAATTATTGTTGTTGTTCAGTCACTTAGTCGTGTCTGACTCTTGCGACCCCATGGACTGTAGCCCGCATGGCTCTCTGTCATGGGATTGCCCAGGCAGGAATACCAGAGTGGGTTGTCACTTCCTCCTCCAGGGGATCTTCCTGACCCTGGGATTGAACCCTTATCTCCTGCACTGGCAGGCAGATTTTTTTTTTTTTAAACCACCTCGCCACCAGGGAAGCACTAAAACCAAATGAGTTTGACTTGTCATCAGTCAAAGTTTAAAGAGTCAGTCTGACAAAATCCACCCGAAATGGAAACAGAACAAAACCCTCATTCTTGGGCCTAAGGTTTCCTTATCCTTTACAGAAGTGAAGGTCCTTTTTTTATCTCGAGGGAAAAAAAATGTTAAGGTTCATGTTTTTGCATGGCAACAATGTTATTTGTCTCCTGAAATGAGTTACTAGCAACTTCTTTGCCGCTGTGACATCTTGTCCCTCTTTTATTTAGTTGCAGCTGGCACTTTTCTTTTTCTGCAAGTGGATATTTATTCTTAAAACATATTAATTGAATGAAATGAAAACCAAATAAGTTTTGAGAAGGGAGAGGAATGTTTAGGGAAGTCTCTCTTACCTGCTGTGAGCTGTGTCTTATGTAACCGGTCTCATTGCAGTGAGATGCTTGGTAGCTGGTGCTTTGAAAACCCTCACAGGCAGGGAAGGAATGTTTCTCATTCTGATTTTAACTCTCTTACGAAACAGTTTCACACATTAGCCTGTAATGTAATTTTCATCCCTTAGGGTAAAACATCCCAGACCATTGATTTTTGTTTCTCTCTCTCTCTCTCTCTAAAAAGTTTGTCTTTCCAGTATCCTAAGTGTTTTGGCTTTTAGTGAAGGGTCTTAGAGTGAATTCTTAATTTTATTTTTTGGAAAAGATTTGTTTCTTTTTGGCCGTGCTGGGTCTTCGTTGCTGCTTTCGGCCCTTCTCCAGCTGCGGTGAGCAGGGGCTGCCCTCTCACTGTGTTGAGGGCTTCTTGTTGCAGAGCACGGGCTCTAGAGCGCACAGGTTTCAGTAGCAGCGGCAACGCGGGCTCTGTAGCTGTGGCTCCTGGGCATGCGAGCACAGGCTCAGCAGTTATGGTGCGTGGACTCGGTCGCTCCGAAGCCTGTAGGCCCTTCTGGGGGCCAGGAGTGGAGCCTGTGTCCCCTGCACTGTCAGGCGGATTTTTAACCCCTGGGCCACTAGGGAAGCCCTACATCCTTAGTTTCGAAAGAGCCAAGAGGAGCGTTGTTTTCCTTTGGGGACTTGGGATAATTACGGGGTCAGGTGGAAGACCAGTCTTCTGAGTCCAGGAGGTAGACAGTGTTGGCTGGTGTCTTCTGTGGTTACCTCTGGCCCGTGGGGTTAGCAGATGGGTGCAGGTCCCAGTGGGTCTTTTCCAGCTCATGTGTTACCACTACAGAGTGGTCCAGCTTGGTTCCCCAGGTCAGGCTGCACTGACAGAAATACCTGTTTCACAGTTATTTTCACATTTACCTTCTTTTCTCGGTCTCACCTTAGTGCTGGTGGTTCTTTGATTTAGGTGTTTCTCCTCTTAATCGGGAGGAAGGAAGTGCATTTTTGTTGCAGTGACTTCTGGAAAGTCAGAAGTAGGGGAGGGAAAAACTTTTGCTCTGACCTCTTATGCTCTGTGCTGGGGGCCTGGAAATTAAACCAACAGAAGACAGCTTAATGAGAAAAGAAGAGTTTATCAGCTTGGGCAGTGCACATAGGGTGGGAAAAACTCCACAGTGAATAGCTCTGTGGGATCGTTAGGGCTCGGGCTTGTGCAGCATCACAGTGAAGAATAGCACATTTACAGAGAAGCGACGAGTCAAAGGAACAAACCGTGTGAGCTTTTAGGGTGGTAAGCTGCTGGATGCTGGATCCTAGAGTGAGACCAGCCACTCCAGTTGGGTTTGCCGTGTAGGCTCCTCCTGTCTGGAGCCTCTCGTGCTGGTCAGAGTCCAGAGTTGTCTCTGATGAGTCAGAGCCGAAGAGCTGTCTTCCTCTTTCTGGCGCAGGATGGGGAGACACCTTTACAAATGGAGATTTGTATCCTGTTTTTAGGTACATAGTGGGGAAGGGCAGAGAACTTTTTTTATTTGACATCTGCTATTTCTCAAGTGTCTTTAGCTCAAAATAATTCTTAAGCCCAAGTGGCATATTTGGGGAGGGGGCATATACTGATCCCTTGGGGCTTCCCAGGCGGCTTAGTGGTAAAGAATCCGCCTACAATGCAGGTGACGTGGGTTTGATCCCTGGGTTGTGAAGGTCTCCTGGAGAAGGAAATGGCTGCCCTCTCCAGTATTCTTCCCTGGGAAGTCCTATGGACAGAGGAGCCTAGTGAGCTACAGCCCATGGGGTCACAAAGAGTCAGACACGACTGAGCACGCATGCATACACAGACACACGCACAGATACAGACACACACGTACATGCACACACAGACACAAACATAGATATACAGAGAGACACACACATACACACATGCATGTACACACACACACAGACACACACACATAGATATACAGAGAGATACACACACACACATCCATGTACACACACAGAAGCACACATACACATGCACACACACAGACACACATGTACATGCACACACAGACACACAGATATACAGAGAGACACACACATATTACATCCATGTACACACACAGACGCACACATACACGTGCGCACGTGCACACACATACAGACACACATACACATGCACACACAGACACACGTACATGCATGCACACACACACACACACACCCCTACACACTCTGATCCCTTATACTTCACAGCAGACGTGGCTTTTAAGTCCTGGGAAGCTGCTGGCCTGGAGTGGGTGCCGGGGCTGAGGGGACCGGCTGGTCAGAGGTCAGCTGTGTCTTTGGGGCCACCACGTGGAGTTGGGTCTTTGTTTGTCCTGGGAGATTGAAAGGATCTGGGAGTTGGGGCTTTCCTACCTGTATCCTGACCATTCGACTTGCTCTATGGAACTTTAAAGGAAGGCTCTGCGTTGGGCTGACTCAGCCATCAGGGAGGCCAGGGCCTGCCTGGCTGCCCTTGTGACCGTGTCTGCTTGCTGTAGAGGCCTCTTAGAAATCCCCTTCACATCTCATGGTGCACAGCGTTTGTTACATATTAGGTAACTTTGAAAAAATACCTTTTGGGACTTCCCTGCTGGTCCAGTGGTTAAGATTCTGCCTTCCAATGCAGTGGGTATGGGTTTGATACCTAGTTGGGGGGCTAAGATCCCATGTGCCTCTCCACCAAAAAAAAAAAAACCAGAACATAAAACTGAAGCAATATTGTAACAAATTCAGTAAACACTCCAAAAATGACCCTTATCAAAAAGATCTTTAAAACATAAAATACCCCTCTTAGTTATAACTTTTATAATGTCTTGTGAAATAAAATTTGGAAAAGAAAGAAAAACATGAGAGAAATGAAAATCCCTTGAAGTTCTTTCCCAGCCTTCAGATTTATTTTTTAAGAAACTTTAACTTTTATTTTTATTTTAATGGTAATGTGCGGGACATTTTCTAAAATTGCTCGTGCAGTGTAGATGTGGGTAGCAGTCCCCTGGTGGCTCAGAAGGTAAAAAATCTACCTGCAGTGCAGGAGACATATGCAGGAGATTCGAGTTTGATCCCTGGGTTAGGAAGATCCCCTGGAGGAGGCTATGGCAAGCCACTCCAGTGTTCTTGCCTGAAGAACCCTGTGGACAGAGGAGCCTGGCCGGCTACAATCCATGGGGTCACAAAGAGTCAAACACAACTGAAGTACTTAGCACACATGCATAGTGGGTTTATAATGAGTTAATTTCTGCTATACTACAACGCGATTCAGTTATATATATACACACATTCTTTTTAAAAAAGTACCCTTTTCGTTTATGTTTGATCACAGGACGTTGAACACAGTTCCCTGTGCTCTACAGTAGGACCTTATTGTTTATCCATCGTATATATAATAGTCTGCATCTGCTAATCCCAAACTCCCAATCCATCCCTCCCCCCATTCCCCTTGGTAACCGAGGTCTGTTCTCTGTGTCCATGAGTCTGTTTCACAGAGATGTTCTTTTGTATAAAAGGACTGACTTTTAAACCCTGGCGTGGATGATGCTTCAGAGTTGATGCATTGAGTCCATACCTGCCGAGACCATCATTTGACCTCTTATCTCTGGAGGGAGGAGCAGGGGGCAGATTATAAGGTAATAACCCATTTGAGAACTGGGGCTTAGAAGTTGGAGATTCACCCAAAGCCTCGGCTGGTGAGTGGCCAAGAGAGAGACTGGTCTGAGGATTCCCCCAGCTTGCTTCCTCCCCTCCGGGCATGTTTCTGGAGGGTGGACCAGATCCTCACCCATCCTAAGGGTCTAAGTGGGGCTGGCTCCCCCGGTGCCCGTGCTCAACTGTCCTTGCCCTTTTCCTGACCTGGGGACCCTTCTCTCTCTGTGTGTCAGGCTCTGATTGCCGAGGAGACGAGCAGCAGGCTGGCCGAGCAGGAGGAGGAGCCTGAGAAGTTCCGCGAAGCCTTGGTGAAGTTTGAGGCCAGGTTCAACTTCCCGGAGGCCGAGAAGCTGATCACATATTACTCATGCTGCTGCTGGAAGGGCCGGGTGCCCCGCCAAGGATGGCTGTACCTGAGCATCAACCACCTCTGCTTCTATTCCTTCTTCTTGGGCAAGGAGCGTAAGTGAGGGGCAAGTGGGTCCCTCCTGGATGGAGCTGTCTCTTGGGATGCTCAGCGCTGGTCCCGAGACCATCATTGCATGAAGAGTTAGACGGCAAAAGATTTAAATAAGTGGTCGAGACGTAACAGGTGGCATGTGGTTAATTTCCAAATGCCCCGTGCAGACAATCATATTGTATTATATATATGAGTACCACTAAGGAGGTTTGATTTTATTTCTTTAATTTTTATTGGAGTATAGTTAATTTAGCATGTTGTGTTAGTTTTTATTCTATAGCAAAGCGAATCAGTTATACATATACACTTTGCTGTTTAGTTGACGTTGTGTCCAGCTCTTTGTGACCCCATGGACTGCAGCACGTCAGGCTTCTCTGTCCTTCAGTGTCTCCCAGAGTTTGCTCAAACTCATGTCCATTGTGTAGATGATGCCATCCAACCATTTCATCCTCTTTCACCCCCTTCTCCTCCTGCCTTCAATCTTTCCCACCATCAGAGTCTTTTCCAGTGAGTCAGATCTTTGCATCAGGTGGCCTAAGTATTGGAGCTTTAGCATCAGTGTTTCCAACAAATATTCCAGGTTGACTTCCTTTAGGATTTACTGGGTTGATCTCCTTGCTGCTGAAGGGACTCTCAAGAGTCTTCTCCAGCACCACAATTCAAAAGCATCAGTTCTTAGGCTCTCAGCCTTCTTTATGGTCCAACTCTCACATCCATACATGACTACTGGAAAAACCACAGCTTTGACTATATGGACCTTTGTCAGCGAAGTGACGTCTCTGCCTTTTAATACACTGTCTAGGTTTGTCATAGGTTTTCTTCCAAGGAGCCAGCATCTTTTAATTTCATGGCTGCAGTTAACATCTGCAGTGATTTCAGAGCCCAAGAAAAGAAAATCTGCCACTGTTTCCATTGTTTCCCCATCTACTTGCCATGAAGTGATGGGACCAGATGCCATCATCTTAGGTTTTTGAATGTTGAGTTTTAAGCCAGCATTTTCGCTCTCCTCTTTTACCTTCCTCAAGAGGATGTTTAGTTCCTCTTTGCTTTCTGCTATTAGGATGGTGTCATCTGCATATCTAAGGTTGTCTGAGGAAATTTCTGAAATACATATACATATATCCACTCTTTTTTATTTTTTAAATGTTTATGTCTTTGGCTGCTCTGAGATATTTTAGTTGTAACGTGCAAACTCTCAGTTGTGGCATGTGGGATCTCGCTCCCTGACCAGGGACTGAACTGCCGGCCCTGCCTTGGGAGCACAGATCCTTAGCCGCTGGACCGCTAGGAAGTCCCTATCCACTCCTTTTTTAGATTCTTTCCTGTATGGGCCATTTCAGAGAATTGAGTTCCCCTATGCTATACAGTAAGTCCTTATTAGTTATCTATTTTATACATGAAAGTGAAGTCGCTCAGTTGTGGCCAACTCTTTGTGACCCCCAGGACTGTAGCCCACTAGGCTTCTCCGTCCATGGGATTTTCCAGGCAAGAATACTGGAGTGGGTTGCCATTCCTTCTCCAGGAGATCTTTCCAATCCAAGGACTGAACCTGGGTCTCCTGCAGTGTAAGCAGACGCTTTACCATCTTGTATATGTCAGTTGCAATCTACAGAGGTTTGATTTTATGAGAATTCATGTCTTCTCCTGCCTCAAGGAGCCTTTCTCTGTAGCTACCTTCATGCACCTTCTGAAGAGTTTTTGCTGCTTTGAAAACAGTGTTGTAACTGAGGGCACAGGAGTTCTAAAGGAATAGAACAAGCTGTACTTCTGAATCCAGGGGGCCATTTAAAGAATTCCGAGGTGTGAGCGTAGCAGGTATTTGTAGAAGGGGGTTCCTCACCCTGGAGCCCCTGAGATCCAGGTAAGAGTTCACTTCTTGCACGTTTTTCTACCCACAGTCATCATCCTGGGCAACAGGATTCCGAGGTAAGAAAGGAAAGCCACAGGGTCAATGGTATATTGAAATGTTCAAAGTCATGACCATTGAAACTTCTTCTGGAACAAGTGTTGTCTCAAGTGCCCATGCAGGGTGGTGTATATGCTGTTTATATTTATATAATGTATGTGTTTTTCCTTCCTGCTTTTGTTTTTATTTCGCGTGGAACCAGTAGGCAGGGCTCCTCCTGTACTCTGCTGTGGCCAGCGTCCTGCACGTGGTCACCCCTGGCCTTTCCTGTGCTGCCCCCCTGGGTTCTGACACCCAGTACACGCCCCCTGTGTGCACAGCCTTCCCCACCCTTGGAATCAGCTCCCACCTAACCCTTGCCATTCTGGGTTTTCTGGTTTCTGAAATTTTTCTCGAAACTAAATACCTTCCCTCTCCTTGCCTTCCCCATTCTTAGGCCTGTTTGGGAACTCTTGTTCATCTTTCAAAATTCAGTTCAGATTTTCTCATCTCTCGGAAGCCTTCGCTGCTCCCCTTGTAACTTGTCCTGCACTCATCTGTCCGTTTTAGGTCCTGCCAAGTCAGTGGTCTGATTTTTCCTACTTGAATGAGCTTCTTAAGTGCAGGGCTCTTCCCAAGGTGGTTGCTTAATGAGAGAAAGCCGCAAGTGTAGATGGGGTGTGTGTGCGTGAAAAAAGACTATATAAAAGCAAATGTAAGGGTCTTAAGAAGCTTATTCTCAGGCCTGATGTAGAAATGTGGCCTTTTAAATGATCAAAGCACTGAAAACAGTATTGCGAGATTGTTGTTGTTCTGTTGCTCAGGTGTGTCCGACTCTTTGAGACCACGTGGACTGCAGCACACCAGGTCTCTCTGAGCCTCACCATCTCCCAAAGTTTGCCAGAGCTCATGTCCATTGCGTCGGTGATGCCATCCAGCCATCTCATCCTCTGATGCCCTCTTCTCTGTCTTCAGTCTTTCCCAGCATGAGGGACTTCTCCAGTGAAAAAGCTTTTCCAATGAAAAGCTCAGCTGTTTGCATCAGATGACCAAAATACTGGAGTTTCAACTTCAGCATCAGTCCTTCCAGTGGTTTGGCTGGTTTGATCTCCTTGAGATTGACTGGTTTGATCTCCTTGAGATTGACTGGTTTGATCTCCTTGCTGTCCAAGGGACTCTCAGGAGTCTTCTCTAGCACCATAGTTTGAAGGCATCAATTCTTTGGTGCTCTGCCTTCTTTACGGTCCAGCTCTCACAACCAAACATGATGACTGGGAAGACCATAACCTTGACTGTATGGACCTTTGTCAGCAGAGGAATATCCAACTATCTAGGTTGGTCATAGCTTTCCTGCCAAGAAGCAAGTGTCTTCTGATTTCATGGCTGTAGTTACCATCTGCAGTGATTTTAGAGCTCAAGAAGAGGAAATCAGTCAGTACTTCCACCTTTCCTTCTCTATTTGCCATGAAGTGATGGGGCCGGATGCCATGATCTTAGATTTTTAATATTTAGTTTTAAGCAGGCTCTTTCACTCTCCTCCTTCACTCTCTTCAAGAGGCTGTTTAGTTCCTCTTCACTTTCTGCCATTAGAGTGGTATCATCTGCATATCTGAGGTTGTTGATGTTTCTCCCACCTATTTTGATTCTGGCTTGTAACTCATCCAGCCTGACATCTCCCATGATGTGCTCAGCGTGTAGGTTAAACAGACAGGGTAACAGCAGACAGCCCTGTCATTCTCCTTTCTCAATCTTGAACCAATCAGTTGTTCCATACAGGCTTCTAACTGTTGCTTCTTGACCTGCACACAGGTTTCTCAGGAGACAGGTGAGATGGTCTGGTATTCCCATCTCTTTAAGAGCTTTCCATAGTTTATTATGATCCACACAGTCAAAGGCTTTGTCGTAGTCAATGAAACAGAGGTAGATGGTTTTTGGAATTCCTTAGCTTTCTCTATGATCCATTGAATGTTGGCAATTTGATCTCTGTTTCCTCTTCCTTTTCTAAATTCAGCTTGAACATCTGGAAGATCTTGGTTCACATAATGCTGAAGCCTAGCATGCAGGATTTCAAGCATGACCTTACTGGCATGGGAGATGAGTGCAGTTGTCTGATGGTTAGCACGTTCTTTAGTACTACCCTTCTTTGGAATTGGAATCAGGATTGACCTTTTCCAGTCCTGTGGCCATTGCCGGGTCTTGCAGATATGCTGACATATTGAATGCAGCACCTTGATGGCATCGTCCTCTAGGGGTTTGGATAGTTCTACTGGAATCCCATCACCTCCACTAGCTTTAGTAACAGCTTTGCTTCCTAGGGCCCACTTGACTTTGCTTTCCAGAATGGCTTGCTCTGGGTGACTGACCAAACCATCTTAGTCATCTGGTTCATCTGGATCTTTTTTCTACAGTTCTTCTGTGTATTCTTTCTGTCTTTTCTTCAACTCTTCAGCATCTACTGGGTCTCTACCATTTATTTACTTTTTTGGTCCCATCTTTGGGCAAAATGTTCCCGTGACATCTCCAGTCTTCCTGAAGAGATCTCTAGTCTTTCCCCTTCTGTTTTCCTCTAGTTTTATGCACTGTTCATTGAAGAAGGCTTGTCTTGTCTCTCCATGCTGTTCTTTGGAAATCTGCATTTAATTGGATATACCTTTCCCTCTCTCCCTTGCTTTTTGCTTCTCTTCTTTCTTTAGCTATTTGTAAGGCCTCCTCAGATAACCACTTTGCCTTCTTGCTTTTCTTTTTCTTTGGGATGGTTGTGTTCACTGCCTCCTGTACAATAACGGAGCTCCATCCATAGTTCTTCAGGCACACTGTTTACAAGTCCTAATCTCTTGAATCTATTCATTAGCTTCACTGCATATTCATAGGAGATTTGATTTAAGATATACCTGGCTGGCTTAAAGATTTTCCCCGCTTTCTTTAGCTTAAGGCTGAATTTTGCTATGAGACGCTGGTGATCTGAGCCACAGTCAGCTCCAGGTCTTATTTTTGCTGACTGTATACAGCTTCTCCATCCTCGGCTACAAAGAATGTAATCAATTGATTTCAGTGTTGGCCATTTGGTGACGTCCATGTATAAAGTCGTCTCTTGTGTTGTTGAAAAAGGATATTTGCTATGACCAATGCACTCTCTTAGCAGAATTCAGTTAGCCTTTACCCTGCTTTATTTTGTTCTCCAAGGCTTGTAACTTGCCTGTTACTCCAGATATCTCTTGACTTTTGCATTCCAATCCCCAGTGATGAATAGAACACCTTTTTTTGATGTTAGTTCTAGGAGATTTTCTAGGTCTTCATTGAACTGATCAGCTTCTTTGGCCATTTATTGCAAGATAAATGGAGAGAAATGAAAATAGTTTCTTGTCCCCTTTTTTAATTTGAAAAAGAAAATGAATTATTTTCTAACAGTTATCAGTCATCATCACTAAACCTGATTTTGCTAAGTCAATGAAACTTGGAAAAAAGAAATGGCTCCTAATGTTTGATAACATTGATCATTTTAAGTTGTTATGTATGTCCCCGTTTGTTCCACATCAGCCACTAAGCCTGACAACCACGGCACGGGAGACATTTCTGAGAACAGGGCGCTTGTGAACCGCGCTGTTAGCACTGTATTACTTTAAAGAGAGTTCATGGAAAGCGCTTGTACTCTGTTTTCTAAGATTTGGACAACTGTCACTCGACACAGTGTAAATGTTGGGCCGCTTCCTCCAAACCAGATCACAAATCCTCTTTTGCCCTCCCATTTTTTTCATAGCTTATGTCATGAATGCAGCTATTGAAACCAGAATTTATGTGGATCAAGAAACGTCTGCATATTTTGCAAATATTTCAGTGTAATTATTTGGGGGAAAGTTGCCCTGTTATTAACTCAATATGTCAGAACGATGTTCCTTGTAAGTGTGCAGTAGCCAGCAGCTTGGTTTAAATCTTGAAGAAAATGATTAGAACATGAGTTGGGTTCTAACAAAGCAGCTGCCAAGCGCTTCTGCGCTTCCTCTTTTCTGCTCTGGCTTAAAAAGTATTTGCATTTCCGCTGCAGGAAAAGCTTTGCACTGATGCATTCAAATTTGGGTTACATTTGAGGGTAAAATCTGTGTTTGCTCTTTTTCTCTTCTAGTTAAACTTGTCGTCCCTTGGGTTGACGTCCAGAGGTTGGAGAGGACATCCAATGTCTTTCTGACGGATACCATCCGCATCACCACCCAGAACAAGGAGCGGGACTTCTCCATGTTTCTGAACCTGGACGAGGTGTTCAAGATCATGGAGCAGCTGGCCGACGTGACGCTCCGGAGGCTGCTGGACAA
This sequence comes from Oryx dammah, assembly GCF_014754425.2. Taxonomy (NCBI): domain Eukaryota; kingdom Metazoa; phylum Chordata; class Mammalia; order Artiodactyla; family Bovidae; genus Oryx; species Oryx dammah. The sequence goes on along the minus strand of NW_024070209.1, from coordinate 6,040,311 downwards.
TGAGGGCTTCGACCTGGACCCGGGTCTGCAGGAGCCCAGCCAGATCACCAAGAGGTAGAAGCCTGCATCCCAGGGTGCCCCTCACCCTCAGGGGCTTACGGCCCACGCACCACCTCCCTGGACATGTGCTTTGTCAGCTTCATTGCGTTAGACTGAAATTTCCCTTGTGACATCACCCATGTTTTCCCCGTGTGCTTGGCAGTGATGGTTTTTCATTTCCTTTATGCAGTAGGCTTTGATTCCTGGATCCAGTTTCTCCTTCTTTTCAGATGTTATTTCAAAATTGATTTTCATAAAACAATACTTCCAGGAAATTCCCTGGTGGTACCAGAGCTAAGACTCCTAGCTTTCACTGCTGTGATCCTGGGTTTGAGCTCTGATTGGGGAACTAAGCTGCAAGCCATGGGGCACAGCAAAAAAAAAAAAAAAACAGTTTCCAGGAAATGCAATACAGGTAACCTCATGATAGAATTCTGTTCAGCCTGGAACTATTAGTACACATTAAAAAATATTTTGGTTTTTTTTCCTATTACTTTATAGAAGACTCTTTCAGAACCGCTGGATGTTTTTGGTACCAGTTTGTCTTAAGAAAGTTGATTCCCTTCATGGATCACAATCTTGTCATGGTGAAGGCACTTGCATAAGTCAGTGAAGCTATGGAGCCTTGATGTGTAGGGCCACCCAAGACAGACAGGTCATTGTGGAGAGTTCTGACAAAACGTGGTCCACCAGTGGAGGGAATGGCCAACCACTCCAGTATTCTTGCTGTGAGAACCCCATGAACAGTATGAAAAGAAAGGTGCCTTACTAAGAGTGTAATTTACATTCTTTGTTATTTGTTGGCTCCCAATTGATACTGGACCTGAGGACTTCTGAGGTAGTTGCCACTTTGAAGAAGTTTGACTTTATTATTCAAGACTGAAACTGTGATGTTTAAGCTTGATTCTGATTTCTGCCTTCATGGTTCTAACTGGGTAACTGTTGAGCTGATGCCTTTGTAAGAGTTGACGTTTGTGATCCTTTGAAAAGCAAGTTTCCCAGAAAGTGCTGCCCTGGCTGGATGTTTTTGATGTAGTTACAGAATCACCACTGCTTTCTGAATACTGCTCGTCATTAAAAAGTTTTTTATTTCGGTAAAATACACATCACATAGCTTCCCAGCTGGTGCTAGTAGTAATTTAGAAAACCCAACAGATACAAGTTTGATCCCTGGGTTGGGAAGATCCCCTGGAGGAGGAAATGGCAGCCCACTCTAATATTCTTGCCTGGAGAATTCCATGGACTGAGGAGCCTGGCAGGCTACAGTCCATGGGGTCACAAGAGTCAGACATGACTGAACACACACATCATTTTAGTTTTTGACACATAATACAAATTTTGTCATCTTAACCATTTTTATTTTTTGAAGCTTTTTTGAAAATGAATGAAGTCTTTAAATTCTGTGCTTTTCAGTTTTTAAAAGCTTCACACACATGATTTTTTAATTTTATTTTTTATGTTTTGGCCACACCGTAAGGATCTTAGCTCCCCAACCAGGGATCAAACCCACGCCCCAGGCATTGGAAAGAAAGTGAAGTCTCTCAGTCGTGTCCGACTCTTTGCGACCCTGTAGACTGTAGCCTACCAGGCTTCTCCGTCCATGGGATTCTCCAGGCAAGAGTACTGGAGTGGGTTGCCATTTCTTTCTTCAGAGGATCTTCCCAGCCCAGGGATCAAACCCGGGTCTCCTGTGTTGGAGGCAGACGCTTTAACCTCTGAGCCACCAGGGAAGCCCGTGCATTGGAAGCCTGGAGTCTTTTTAAAAATTTTTTATAGTTAATTGGAGGATAATTGCTTTACAGTGTTGTTGGTAACATGAATCAGCCGTGAGTGTACGTGTGCCGCCTCCCTCGGGAGCCCCTCCCACCCCCTCGGCCGTCACGCAGCAGCGGCTGAGCTCCCGTGCTGCACAGCAACTCCCCGCGAGCTCCCTGCTTGCACGTGGTAGTGTCTGCGTGTCAATGCCACTCTCTCAGGCCTTCCCACGCGCCCCCGCCGCTGTGTGTTTGCAAATCTCTTCTCTGCGTCTGCGTCTCTATCCCTGCCCTGCAAACAGGTCCATCAGTACCTGTTTGCTAGATTCCATGTATATGTGTTAATATAGGATATTTGTTTTTCTCTTTCTAACTGACTTCACTCTGTATAACAAGCTCTAGGTTCATCTACCTCACGAGAACTGACTCAAATGTGTTCCTTTTTATACTGAGCAATATTCCATTGTATACATGTGCCACAACTTCTGTATACATTGATCTGTTGATGGACGTCTAGGCAGGGAAGCGTGGAGTCTTAACTGCTGGAAACCAGAGAAGTTCCCAGTGTGATTTTATATTATCCCACAATAATCGCTTTTAAATCCCTTACTCCTGTGTTGTCTCTCCCTCTCTTCTCTCTCCACTCGTAACCACTAGTTTGTTCCCTATGAGTCTGCTTTTTTTGTTTTATTCACTAGTTGTATTTTAGATTCTGCATATAAATGGTATCATATGGGATTTGCCTTTCTCTGACTTACTTCACTTAGCATAATGCCCTCCAACTCCATCCCATCCATGTTGCTAAATGGGAAAATTTCACTGTTTTTAGATGGCTGAGTAATATTCCATTGTATACACACTGCATCTTTATCTGTTCATCTGCTGGTTGACACCTAGGCTGTCTTGGAAATTGTAAATAGCACTGCTGTGAACATTGGAGAGCACGTATCTTTTCGAATTGCTGCTTCTGTTTTTGGGAGTGTGCATACCCAGGAGTGGAGCTGTTGTTCAGTCACTAGGTCATTTCCGACTCTTTATGACCCCATGCCAGGCTTCCCTGTCCCTCACTATCTCCCGGAGTTTGCTCAAACTCATGTCCGTTGACTTGGTGATGCCATCCAACCATCTCATCCTCTGTCGCCCCCTTCTCCTCCTGCCCTCAATCTTTCCCAGCATCAGGGTCTTTTCCAGTGAGTCAGCTCTTCACATCAAGTGGCTAAAGCACTGGAGCTTCACCTTCAGCTTCAATCCTTCCGATGAATATTCAAAGTTCATTTCCTTTAGGATTGACCGGTTTGATCTCCTTGCTGTACAAAGGACTCTCAAGGGTCTTCTCTGGCACCACAATTAGAAAGCGTCCGTTCTTTGACGCTCAGCCTTCTTTATGATCCACCTCTCACACCCATACATGACTACTGGAAAAACCACAGCTTTGACCTTTGCTAGCAAAGTGCTGTCTCTGCTTTTTAGTATGCTGTCTAGGTTTGTCATAGCTTTTCTTCCAAGAAGCAAATGTCTTAATTTCATGGCTGTAGTCATCATCCTCAATGATTTTGGAGCCCAAGAAAATAAAGTCTGTCCCTTTTCTATTTTTTTCCCCATCTATTTGCCATGAAGTGACGGGACCAGATGCTGTGATCTTAGTGGAATTACTTGGTCATATGATCTTTTAGTTTTCTGAGGAACTTCCATACTTTTCCCCATAGTGTCTGGACCAATTTCCATTCCCACCAACAGTGTAAAGGTTTCCCTTTTTTTTTGTTTTTTCACATCCTCACCAACAATTATTATTATTTGTGTTCTTTTTGATGACAACTCTTCTGACCTATGCCCGGTGATATCACATTGTAGTTTTGATTTGCATTTTCCTAATTATTAGTGATCATCTTAATCATTTTTAAGCCTATGGTTCAGTGGTATTATTAATAAGTACATTCATGTTGCTGTGTAATTATCACCACCATTCATCTTTAGAGATGTCATCTTTCAAAACTGAACTCTGTCCACGTTAAACACTGACTGTCCACCCATCCCCAAGTCCCTGGCACCCACCCTTTTACTTTCTATCTCTGTGATCTGCCTCCTCCAGTGAAATCCTGAAGAATTTGTTTGGGGTGTGTGTGTGTCTGTCTGTCTGTCTGTGTCTCTGTGTGTATATGTGTGTGTGTGTGTGTGTGACTGTCTTACTTTACTTTGTCTAATGTCCTCAAGGTTCATCCACCCTGTAAATTGTCAGAATCTCCTTCCTTTTTAAGACTGAATAACAACACTCCATTGTACCAATATACTGCATTTTGCTTACTCAGTGGGTACCGAGTTCCTTCTCCCTTTGGCTGTTTTGAATAACGTTGCTGTGAATATGGGTGTGCAAATACCTCTTCAAGATTCTGCTTTCAGTTCTTTTTGGACACACACCGCCAGTAGAATTATTGGATCATATTGTAATTCTAGTTTAATTTTTTTAGGAGCCACTCCTCATTAAAACTTTTTTTTAAAACATTCATCGATTTTTAACACTGCTATTATTCCTTAAGGGCTTCCCTGATGCCTCAGTGGTAGAGATTCTGCCTGCCAGTGCAGGAGACCCAGGTTTGATCCCTGGTCAGGAAGATGCCCATGAGAAGGGAATGGCTATCCACTCCAGTATTCTGCCTGGAGAATTCATGGACAGAGGAGCCTGGCCGGCTATAGTGTTTACTGTCTTCTCTGAACCCTGAGGGTGTTTAGGGGAATATGTGTCTTTTTAATTAGTGGTGTCTGAATGGCAGGCAGTGTCTGTGAGTTTCCATGTGTTCAGAAAGGATTCAAAGACCCTTCCTGCCATGTGTATATTGTAAATTGATCGCTTTTGAAAACACAAGTGGAGTTTCGGGTAAAGTCCCACCGAATTTCACTTGGTGTTGTGTCATTTCTGATACTCTGAGAGTTCTTTGTGGAGGGTGGGTGCTGCTCACCCCTCTTATGAAAGGAGACCCTTTGGTCTTCTGACTCCCAGCCCCTAGCTCCTCTGTGTACCTCTGGCCCCAGGCTTCCCATCACTGTGTCCTGCTCCGTCTCAGGGCCCAGAAAACAACCCAGTACAGAGGGTCGTCTCTCTCCCGTATCATCTCTCTCATATTTCTTTAGTTGTCTCTATATAATTTGATACCTGAGTGTTTCTAGTCCAGCTTACAAAGATCTGTTAAAAATGAAGAAAGCCATCCCTGTTGTATGCATTGTTCAAGAGCTCATGGAGGCATTTCCCTGGTGGTCCAGGGGCTAAGACTGTGCTGCCAATGCTGGGGGCCTGGGTTCGATCTCTGATCAGGGAACTAGATCCCACATACCGCAACTAAGAGTCCCACGCCTCAACCAAAGCTCCTGCATGCTGCAGTAAAGATTGAAGATCCCACGTGATGCAGCCAAGACCTGGTGCAGCCAAATCAATAAATGTGAACAGCAAGAAAGGCACCAAGGAGAGCTTTGACGTCTTTCACCACGTTTGCACACAGACAGGGGAGGCCAGCTCACAGCTGACGTGCTCTGGTCTGTCCACGGGCTTGGGATCGCAGGTGATTCTTCACACAGTTCCTGCTGGTCTTTCATGACTGTACTTCCAGGGGTGGCATTTTTAATTTGGGGTAGAAATGAGCAAAGGAAAGGAAAATGGAAGGCCTGTAGCACTTAAGACCCTTTGGGAAACGTCATCCTTTTTGGAACAAAACTCATCTGTGTTGAGAATCTTCCAGAAGCAGGTGAATTCTACAAGACTGTTGGCCCCACCTCCCAGTTCTGGAAACTTGTAGAAAGGAGAGGAGAGAAAGGGCACAGAGGACCCCAGCGATGGCCAGTGGTGAGCTTGCCTGGCCCTCGGGTGTCTGGGGCCCCACGGTGGATGTCAGGGTCTTGGGCCGTGGTGTATTTTGCCGGTCACTGCACTTGAGTGACTTCCTCCAAAAGTGAAAGGCAGGTCGTGCCTGCCAGCTCCTGGCAGGCTCTCACTTGCAGCTCTCTGTCCTGGAGACGTCAGCCTGTGGACGTAAACAGGTAATGACTCAGTCAACTTGACATCCTGCCAGGACAGCCCAGGTTGAACTTGAGGAAAACAGGCTCTTCTTGCTCAGGGCATAATGTGGGGCTGGAATGCTCCTTCCCTTTTTGTTGATGTAGCTTTACTTCCGTTCCCAGACACTGGCTTTGAAAGGTGCCCTTAGGGTCGGATTACGGGTTAGCCATGATCGCTGCTCAGGTGCTCCCCTGGGACTTTGGGGCACAGAGCAGAGGGAGCTTGGACCTCCTGGGGGAGCAGGGAGGAGGGGATGGGGCTGACGGCACTCTCCAGAGGACGGGATCCAGGGGGCCAGTGGGGCAAGGCCTGGGAGGGGGCTTCCCAGAGGGCGGGAACGGGGAACAGATTGGCCCTGACACTTCAACCAGGAAATATCAATTCTGAAGACGTAAAGGATGGGGTGAGATAAGGATAGCCCACTATTTTAGGGGGACCTCACACAATTCATCTCAGGAGAGAGTCTTGGGGCCCCTGAAGCCAGTAAATGTGTGCAGGCTCCTTGGGTGACCAGCTTCTGCTTTTCACTGGCACTTTAAAGTTCTCTCTCTAGATCTTTTTTTTTTTTTTTAATTTAATTTTGATTTTATACTAGATACTTCCCTGGTGGCTCAGTGGTAAAGAACAAGCCTGCCCAGTTCAGGAGACAAGAGACATGGGTTTGATCCCTGGGTCAGGAAGATCCCCTGGAGGAGGGCATGGCAACCCACTCCAGTATTCTTGCCTGGAGAATCCCATGGACAGAGGAGCCTGGCGGGCTACAGCCCATGGGGGTCACAAAGAGTCGGACACGACTGAGTGACTTAGCACAGACACAATAGTTGGTTTACAACGCTGTGTTAGTTTCAGGTGTACAGCAAAGCGATTCAGTTACCCATATACATATATCCATTCTTTTTTAGATTCTTTTTCCATATAGATTATCAGAGTATTGAGTAGAGTTCCTTGTGCTATACAGTCGGTCCTTGTGATTACCTGTTTTATATATAGCAGTGTGTATGTGTTAATCCTGAACTTCTAATTTACCCCTACCCTGCCTCTCCCCTTTAGTAACCATAAGTGTGTTTTCTAAGCCTGTGAGTCTGTTTTGTAAATAATTCATTTGTATAATTTTTTAGATCCCACAAATCAGTGATAGATATGGTATTTGTCTTTCTCTGTCTTACGTCATTTAATATGATAATCTCTGTGTGTCCATCCCTGTTGCTGCAAATGGCATTATTTCATTCTTTTTTAAAATGTATGAGTAATATTCTGCTGTATATATTAAATACACCACATCTTCTTTATCCGTTCAACTGTGGATGGACATTCAGGTTGCTTCCATGTCCTGCCTCTTATAAACAGTGCTGCAATGAACACTTGGGTATGTGTGTCTTTTTGAGTTACCATTTCCTCCTGCTATATGCCCAGAAGCGGGATTCCAGGCTCATATGTAGCTCTATTTTTAGTTTTTAAAAAAATTTAGTTATTTTTAATTGAAGCATAATTGCTTTACATTATTATGTTGGTTTCTATCAAACATCAGCATATTTTTAGTTTTTTTAAGGAACCTCCCCTCTGTTCTCCATAGTGGCTGCAACAATTTACATTTCCACCAACAGAGTAGGAGAGTTCATACTAGATTCTTACACATTTGCTTTGCGATAATTCATGTGTTACTCAAACCAGGAAGGCAGACTTGCCCTGGTCTGTGTTCGCTGCATCACCTCTGTGCAGAGGTGACTTGTTCGGCCTTTGCTTCTCACTCCAAAGGTTGGCCGTGGGGTGGGGAGGGGGCTGGAGAGGGGCAGGAACTGGGGGCCTAGCACCTTTCTGCATCCCCTTCTATATCAGGTTGTGCCAGGGGTTTAAAAATGGTTTTATTTATAATCAAATGAGTTCAGTCACCATGTGCCTCTCTCCCTTCTCCCTCCTTTGCCAGGGACCTGGAAGCTAGGGCACAGAACGAGTTCTTCCGGGCCTTCTTCAGGCTGCCAAGGCGGGAGAAGCTGCACGCCGTCCTGGACTGTTCCCTCTGGACCCCGTTCAGCCGCTGTCACACCGCCGGGCAGATGTTCACCTCCGACAGTTACATCTGCTTTGCCAGCAAGGAGGCAGGCTGCTGCAAAGTCATTCTGCCACTCCGAGAGGTAGACCTGGCATCCTCCCGTGGGGCGGGGGGGCGGTAGGGTCATGGTTGCTGGGAGACGGAGGGGAGGGATGCTCACAGGGCAAGGCTCTGCCTCTGAGGATGGGCGAATCTAGAGGGATGCTTGGCCTGAGTTGACCAGGGGCCCCTGCTTTTTTTTGTTGTTGCCTGGCAACCTGAAATTTGCATAGATGTGAATGGTGAGAACAGGCACCCTGGCCTCCACATTATTGATAAAGATCTTATTAAAATGTTCATGCCTAGCAATGAAAGCTTTTCCAACAGACCTTAGGAAGGAGTCCTCCCCTTTCACTCACCAGGAGGGAAGAGAAAAAAATGACCTATTAAAAAATTACCTTTTGAAAAGAAATGTCAAGTTGCTTCATTTGTATATCCTTCTAGAACTTTACGTAAAAATTTAGAAAAATGCTTCTCTTCCTGGTGGCTCAGATGGTAAAGAATCCATCTGCATTGCAAGAAACACGGATTCAATCCCTGAGTCAGAACCGTCCCTGGAGAAGGGAATGGCTACCTACTCCAGTATTCTTGCCCAAAGAATCCCATGGACAGAGGAGCCTGATGAGCTACAGTCCGTGGGGTTGGGGGGGTTGCAAAGAGTCAGACACGACTGAGTAACTAACACTGTCACTTTCCAGCTATAAAATTCTGGAGTTCTCTTCTTGGAAGTGGAGTCTGCTTTGAGATCTGTTGAGCTCAGTCCTGTGATTCTGGGGCATGTCTCTAGTGACAGGACCCAAAGCTCTGTCAAATGTCAAGACTTCCAAACTCTTGCTGTTATAATGTACAGACTAAGCAGTATTCAGAAAAACTCAGTTTTTTCATTCATGTGATTGACCCCCATTTTTCTGCAGCAGATGACTTCATTTTACAAATGCCTTTAGAGCAGAGCAAGAATTCCTTATATAGTTATTTTTAAAAATTACATACATATAATGTAAAGTCAAGTAGGCCTTAGGAAGCATCACTATGAACAAAGCTAGTGGAGGAGATCGAATTCCAGTTGAGCTATTTCAAATCCTAAAAGATGATGCTGTGAAAGTGTTGCACTCAGTATGCCAGCAAATTTGGAAAACTCAGCAGTGGCCACAGGACTGGAAAAGGTCAGTTTTCACCCCAATCCCAAAGAAAAGCAATGCCAAAGAATGCTCAAGCTACTGCACAATTGCACTCATCTCACACGCTAGCAAAGTAATGCTCAAAATTCTCCAAGCCAGGCTTCAACAGTTCGTGAACCGTGAACCTCCAGCTGTTGAAGCTGGTTCTTAGAAAAGGCAGAGGAACCAGAGATCGAATTGCCAACATCCGCTGGATCATGGAAAAAGCAAGAGAGTTCCAGAAAAACATCTATCTCTGCTTTATTGACTATGCCAAAGCCTTTGACTATGTGGATCACCACAAACTGTGGAACATTCTTAAAGAGAAGGAAATACCAGACCATCTGACCTGCCTCTTGAGAAACCTGTATGAAGCTCAGGAAGCAACTGTTAGAACTGGACATGGAACAACAGACTGGTTCCAAATAGGAAAAAGAGTATGTCAAGGCTGTATATTGTCACCCTGTTTATTTAACTTATGTGCACAGTACATCATGAGAAATGCTGGGTTGGATGAAGCACAAGCTGGAATCAAGATTGCTGGCAGAGTTATCAATAACCTCAGATATGCAGATGACACCACCTTTATGCCAGAAAGTGAAGAAGAACTTAAAGAGCCTCTGATGAAAGTAAAAGAGGAGAAAGAAAAAGTTGGCTTAAAGCTCAAAGTTCAGAAAACTAAGATCATGCCATCTGGTCCCATCACTTCATGGGAAATAGATGGGGAAACAGTGGAAACAGTGACTGACTTTATTTTTTAGGGCTCCAAAATCACTGCAGATGGTGACTGCAGCCATGAAATTAAAAGACGCTTACTCCTTGGAAGAAAAGTTATGACCAACCTAGACAGCATATTTAAAAAGCAGAGACATTACCTTGTCAACAGAGGTCCATCTAGTCAAGGCTATGGTTTTTCTAGTAGTCATGTATGGATATGAGAGTTGGACTATAAAGAAGGCTGAGCACTGAAGAGCTGATGCTTTTGAACTGTGGTGTTGGAGAAGACTCTTGAGAGTCCCTTGGACTGCAAGGAGATCCAACCAGTCCATCCTAAAGGAAATGAGTCCTGAATATTCATCGGAAGGACTGATGCTGAAGTTGAAGCTCCAATACTTTGGCCATCTGATGCGAAGAACTGACTCATTTGAAAAGACCCTGATGCTGAGAAAGATTGAGGGCAGGAGAAGGGGATGACAGAGGATGAGATGGTTGGATGGCATCACTGACTCAATGGACATCAGTCTGAGTAAACTCCGGGAGTTGGTGATAGGCAGGGAGGCCTGGCATGCTGCAGTCCATGGGGTCCCAAAGATTCGGACACGACTGAGCAACTGAACTGAACATATACATACATGCCATTTTAGCTATTTTTAAGTGTTATTGTTCAGTGGTATTAAGTACATTCACATTTTGTGCAACTAACTGACACCCAGTCCCCATTAAACAATAGCACCCCAAATCTCCCTCCTTCAGCCCCAGGGTTCCACCACCATCCTTTCTGCCTCTATGAGTCCTGACTCCCCTGTGCTCAGTCATGTCCAACTCTTTGCGACCCTATGGACTGTAGCCCGCCAGGTTCCTGGGACCATGGAATTCTCTAGGCAAGAATACTGGAGTAGGTTGCCATTTCCTCCTCCAGGGGATCTTCCAGACCCAGGGATCAAATCTGCGTCTCTTATGTCTCCTGCATTGGCAGGTGGGTTCCTTACCACTGAGGTTCCTGGGAAGCCCTGACCTCTGTAGGTCTCTTCTATCAGTGAAATCCTACAAAATTTGTCATTTTGTGACTGGCTGTATCACTTAGCAGAACGCCCTCAAGGTGAATCCATACTGCAGCACTTGTCAGAATATCCATCCTTTCTGGGACTTCTTGGGTCCAGTGGTTAAGAATCTGCCTGTCAGTGCAGGGGACACAGGTTCAAGCCCTGGTCAGGGAACTAAGATCTTGTGTGCAACGTGGTTTGGCAAAAAAAAAAAAAAAAAAATCCATCCCTTTTAAGACTGAATAATGTCCCACTGTGTGTAGAGCCATGTTTTGGTTATGTTTCATCCGTTAATCCAGCCAGGGGCACTTGAATTCCTCCCACTTTGGGCTGTTGTAAATACACCGCATCCCATACTTTCTCACTTCGTACTGGTTCCTTGATGCAGTTATTGGGTTTGTCCTCCTCTCTGTTTTCTGTGTCTGCGATTGAACCCCTGCTCCTCTTCTCTCTGGCTGTGCCTCTGTGCGCGTGACTGTCTGCAACAGGTCGTGAGCATCGAGAAAATGGAGGACACGAGTCTGCTGCCAAACCCCATCATTGTCAGCATCCGGAGCAAGATGGCCTTCCAGTTCATTGAGCTCAGAGACCGAGACAGCCTGGTGGAGGGTCTGCTGGTGAGACTGAAGCTGGTGCATGCCGACCACCCTGTGCACTATGACACCACCCTGGATGAGGAGCTGGTATGAGCCCTGGAGACAGCAGGAGTCTGTAAACAGAAAATCCCTTTTTTTGCCCCAGCACCTCTAGGGCAGGTGTCTTCAAAGGGGAGTGCAGGTAACGATGACCCACTTGGGTACCAGAAAAATGTCAATAATGCTGGACCTGGGTAGCAGACAATCTGATATCATCTTTAATGTGCTGGGTGTCCTGAGTGGGTATGGCAGGGTTAGAGGGGGTTGAAGGGGACTCACCCACAGGTTGGAGGGACTAATGGGGCTCACAGGTTAGAGGGGTTGATGGGGTACACTCAGGTGTCAGGGATCAACAGGCCATCTTCTCAGAGGTTGGAGGGTTTGGTGGGGAATCAACACACAGGTGAGTGGACACCCTCTTTATTAGAGAGGTCAGTGCCCTCATCCCCCTGAGGTTGGAGGAGATGATGTTATAGTATTTGGGGGCAGATGTAAGTTGCCCAGTGAGATGATTCACAGTCTTTAAGATTGGACAGCTGCCACAGTAGATCCAGATCTGCTGGACCTAGTCCGATTCTTTCACACCGGTCCTCCTCGTTTCTGGACCTCTGTTCATCTGAGTAGTGGCAGGAGGACAGGCTCAGTTCCCTAGAGCCGCTCTCTCCAGATGTCCATCCTCAGTTCTACATGCTGAGGGTGCGATGTTTCCTTCCTGGCCCTGCCTGGGGCGGTGTTCTGTGAGCCAGGGAGCAGCGGTGCTGGGAAAGCCCCTGTGGACCATGCTCCTTCCTGAGGATCAGCTCCGTTGGGTCTAGTGTTAGAGTGCCTTTCCCGTAAGTCCCAAGCAGATAGGCATGTTTAAGTTTTTTATGCTCACACTTCCAAAGACAGAGACTGCCGCGTAACTAAAGCAGTGACTCTCTTTTTGTCATTCTTTTTTTTCCTTCCCATTTAGACCTCACCCGTGTTTCATTCAACAAGCTTGTGCAGTGGCAACCACAGGTTTGGGGGTCTTGAGATGGTGCCTTCGCAAAATAGCGAGGATAGGGAAAAAGAAACGAGCCCACTGATGCACCCCGAGGCTTTCCGGCAATCGGGCAGCCAGAGCCCGGACTCGAGATTGGTGAGTGACGTGGCTCCACCCTCGCACGTGGAGGTGGTGGGGCGTGGCTTCCAGGCCCCTCCTGGGGTGGGCCTGACACAGGTTCCTAGGCAACCCTGGGCACCTCATTGGCAAAGAGTGGAAGGGGGCAGAGATGCCAGTGGCCTGAATGCTTCCGGGTAGGTGGAGGATGTGGTGGGACGTCGTGGGGCAGTGACTTTCCACCTGCCCTTCAGGGAGCATCTATCCGTGCTCTCCTTGTGGGGTTTCCAGGTACAGAACAAGTCTGTCTCCTTTTATCCAGTGGCGTCCGCGGGACTCCTAGGTACAGGGCTTCTTTTTTGGCCCCTGGCTGTTTTCCAGTTTTACTAAACTAAAAATACCTTGGTTACACTTGTGATTGTTTTCTCCTCTGCAGGGAGACTCTGTGGGCAGTGCTTGAGTGGTAAATAGACTAGAAGCCGAGCTATGAGATGGTGCCCTGGCAGGAGGCACGCTGTGTGGGTACCGCCAGTACCAGGGTGGCTGCCGCTTGGCCGCTTAATGGCTCATGTATCACAGATTGTTAGCTTTATTTATTCAGGGTGAAGCCTTCTGATGTGCTGTTCAGAGATGCTCACTGAATGCTCATTGTTTCAACAAATAAGAATATTGACTATATGTGTGCACCTCTCCCATGACTGGAGAACAGATAATTAAGAGCATACATAAATTTCTTGTTTAAAAGGCACGGAAACATTCCTGCTAACTAGGAATTCTAAAGAATTTTCAAAATTCATAGTTTGAAAGGATTTCCAGCTGCCTAGACCCATCGTCTCTTTCTCATCTCTACTACTGAGAACGATGTCATTTTTTTTTCCAGTTGGCAATTTTTCCTCTGGCTGTCAGGAAGTTCCAGGCAAATCATGAGAGCCCCTGGCTCCTCTCTGCCCTCTGAGCTGACCTGTTTCAGAAACTGGTTTGGCTTCGACATCCTGAGAGGCTTCCCCACCCTGACCCCGCTCCGCCCTCCATCGGCTTTGCGTTCCCATAGTAGTTCGGATGAGCACACTGAGCACACTCTTACTATCAACTTTGCCAAGGAAATGGCATTTTATTCACGTCGGGTCTCCCTCGGGGCTCTGAATTCCCGAAGGGCTAGTGACCTTTACATCCCCATGCTGCTGGACGTTCAGAGGAGTCTGCCCAGCGAATTGCCTGGAGCAGGAGGGTCCTCTCTCAGCTGAGGGAGCACCCTCTGTGACGGGCTGTGGACGGTGCCGCTTCGTTCGCCGAGCGTGTCTCCGCTTCCAGTCCAGGGAACAGATCAAGGTAAGCCTCTGGAACGACCACTTCGCGGAGTACGGCCGGACGGTGTGTATGTTCCGCACGGAGAAGATCCGGAAGCTGGTGGCCATGGGGATCCCCGAGTCCCTGCGCGGCAGACTCTGGCTTCTTTTCTCAGGTGAGGGTTTTTGGGGTCTCCAGACCCTGCTTTTATTTCTGGAGCAGATGCAGGATGGAGGCCCTGACCCGAGTGGGGGGGTGGGGAGTGTGTGCGCGCGTGTGTGTGCGCATGTGCGCGCGCATGCAGACGGCTTCTCTCCGCCTGTGACATGCCCATCGGGGACCTTGGGACCTTCCTGTGTGGACTGTGGGCCAAGCTGCTGCAACCTCTGGGCTGTGGGGTCCCCGGTCAGCATGAGGTCTTGGCAGAGGGATCGCCTCCCCTTCAGCCGTGATTTTATGAGTCTCTTCATCGTCCTTAGAATTCTGTTCAGAACCCCCTGGACATGCAGTGTCTAGATGTCTAGAGACCTGAAAACGTCTTCAGAAGTTGTTCACTTGTGTGCTTTAAAATAACTCCCTCTGGGGACACTTCCTCCTGGTCCCCCCGCTGCGGGGAATGCACACAGAGCCGAGGGGTCTTCTCTCCTGCCCGCATCCTCCTTCTGCTTCGCTGGATCTGGGACTTTCCGTTTGCTGCTTTGGGGCGTCTCTCATCTGATGCTCACCGATGGATGGGCTAAGCCTGGGGCCCAGGTCTCCAGAGGCGTCTTCTGTGAGCAGTGTGGCACCACTCGGTGAAGGAACGGGGCCCCCACCAGCAGGAAGGGAGGGCCCTGCGGTCCAGGGTGTGACTGCTGTTCCTTTCGAGGTCCTAGGGGGGATAGCGGCCAGGGCTCCACCTTCCTCGGAGACCCTTCTGGGAGCCTTCCGGAGGCTAGGGCTCCTCATGTGCACCACAGAACATATGCTCCATAGCTTTCTTTTTTTTAAATTAATTTGTACTTTATTTTTGGTTGCACTGGATCTTTGTTGGTGCACACGGGCTTTCTCTCATTGTGGCAGAGAGGCCACATACATACATCTGTTACTGAGGAATACAACTGATTATAAGTATATTAGTATAAAGCTATTTTTTGTATGAGCTCTTCTCCCTCTCTGTAAGGTTCTTCTTAGAAAAGCCGTATTACTTCATTTTTCCTTTTTTTTTGTTTTTAGCAGAAGTGAAGTTCCTTTTGGTCGTGTGTGGTCTTAACTATTTTGTGTTGCTCAGATAGTGAGACCCCACTAAGGTCCTCCGCCAAGACAGGCCCCTCCCCATGTGGGCTCTCTCCCAGAAATCACCCTCCCTTGAAATGTTATTTTTTTAAAAAAACTTTTTATTTTATATTGGAGAAGACCCAATTAACAGTGTTGTGAGAGTTTCAGGTGGACAGCAAAGGGACTCAGCCATACATATACGTGTATCCATTCTCTCCCAAACTCCCCTCCCATCCAGGCTGCCACCTAACATTGAAATGTTACTTGTAAATCACCAGATGCCGTCACAGACCTTGCTGCGCATCCTGGTTACTATGGCAACCTGGTGGAGGCGTCCATGGGAAAGTGTTGCCTGGTGACGGAGGAGATAGAGCGGGACCTGCACCGCTCCTTGCCAGAGCACCCCGCCTTCCAAAACGAAACGGGCATTGCGGCCTTGAGGAGAGTCCTGACGGCCTATGCCCACAGGAACCCCAAGATCGGGTACTGCCAGGTGAGTTGGGCGCTGCAGGGCCGTCCCAGGCCAACCACCCAGGCCTCGGATGCCGTGTTCTTAGCCATCTGTACCAAGGACTGTCCTGTGGAGGGAATCGGCCTCGTGGAGTCAGACAAGCTGATGATGTGGGAGGAGTGTTACCCAGTGCCCAGAAGGGCGTGGCATGAGCTGGCCCCTGTCCTCAGGAGGCCATTCAGCCTTCATGGCCTCCCAGCCTCCACTGCAGGATAGTATTGATGAAGCCGCTCTGGAGCGTCCTACCTCTAAACCGTACAGAAGTCATCAGGATTATTTTAAAATCTGAACATAGACAAAGAGATTAGTGGGATTGGGTTCTGAGCCTAAGGCATGCTCCACAGCCCAGCCCAGCATCACTCCTGGGGGCCAGGGGCAAAGCAGTGGCTGATGCTTCAGCCCAGCGGGTCCTGTGGGGCCCACGCTGATAACTGTGGTCATTCCAGCTCAGTCTTGACTGGCTGTGTATACTGTATCTCTCATCTGTGTAGCCTGGGCTTCTGTGGCTCACTTGGGCTTGTGTATTGTTGAATGTCTCTGTGGTACACGTGACCTGGTCAGTAATTGTCCGCTCCCCTGTGACTCCCCTGAGCAGTCCATGAACATCCTGACCTCTGTTCTGCTGCTGTATGCTAAGGAGGAGGAAGCCTTCTGGCTGCTGGTGGCTGTGTGTGAGCGGATGCTGCCCGACTACTTCAACCACCGAGTCATTGGTAACTGTCTGCTCCCTTCCCCTCTGTCCCTTGAGGTGGTTATAAAGAGACTTGGCTAGTCTCTGCACCAGCACTGTCTGACTCTTAAATCGTCATAACTAACTGATATAACTCTACACAGTTTTGGCAAAAGGGTGGAATGTGGTAACCTAACTGCTTCTTTGCCACAAACTCTTACAGATTTATTTTTTTTGGCTGCGCTGTGTGGCGTGCGGTATCTTAGTTCTCTGACCAGGAATCAAACCCATGCCTCCTGCAGTGGGAGCAAAGTCTTAACCACTGGATCCCTGGGAAGTCCCCTCTTACAGATTTTTGGATAAAGAAAAAATTATTTTATGTGGATAGCTGAACTTAAGGAAAGAAAAATTCCTAGGTTCAAAAAGCAAGTCCAAAAGTGAAAACCATAGAGGTTTTTCAGTGATGCTGAGGCCTGGAAGGAGAGTTCTCATTCTTGTTCCCCAGGGAGTTGGCACAGATAGGAGATGCAGGGAGTAGAGCAATAATGGAGACCCTGAGACCCGACGTAAAGGGCAGAGGAGGAGAACTCCTCACTTATCCAGGCTGATGGTAAGAAAGGGCATTTGTGACTGCCCTGGCTCTGGGCAAACCTGTGTGTGACCCCCAGGCATATGTGCCGCTGACTTTGGTGTGGTTGAGATTTGAATTTGCACCCTATCTGTGATCCAGCTACCTCCTCGTGGAGAAAATGACGTGGAAATTGCTCTGGCCGAGCGATACTCTTAGGGACACGTTATAGTAATCCAGAATGAGAGGTGGAAATGGCGTAAACTTAGGGTGGCAGCCGTGGGATCAGAAACAGAAGACCCAGTTTGAGATGGAATTGGCAAAGGGCTGGATGTAGGGACAAGGCAGGAAGAAGAGGCTTGAAGACTGGGGTCTAAGAACTGAGGGAGTATCAAGGCCACCGGGAGGGAGGGAGGGCTGGCTGGGAAGGAGGCGGCCTTTGACTTGTCCCCTGGCCCCCTTCCTGTATTTGAGTGGCTAACTGGTTTGCTTCCCTCTTCCCTTCATATCAAGGGGGGTACTTCATGCTGTACGGAGCAGTAAGGAGTGACCAGAACCTCGAGGCCACTGGGGGCATGCTGTCCAAGCCCTCCCTGCGTGATGACCTCGAGGTCGCTGGGGGCATGCCGTCCAAGCCCTCCCTGGGTGATGACCTCAAGGCCACTGGGGGCATGCTGTCCAAGCCCTCCCTGCATGATGACCTCGAGGTCACTGGGGGCATACTGTCCAAACCCTCCCTGGGTGATGGGACAGATTGTAGTGAGCAGTGGAGCCTCCAAGATAATGTGACCACCACCCCAATACAGGGAGCGTTTCTATAACCCCTGCCTCCTCTTCCCTGCCATGCCCAATACCTGGCACTGATTTCTGTCACCACAGGTTTATTTGGCTTGTTCTTGAACTTGGAATAAATGTAATAGTAGAGAATGTTCTGACTTCCTTCACTCGAGATACTGTTGGTGCATCAGCAGTTCCTTTTCATTGCTGCGTGCTATTTCATGGTACATTCATACCGTGATTCTTTCATCCCAGTCATTGGAGTTTCCAATTTCTTCTTATAAGTCCCAGTGAACATTGTTAGGTAAAGACGACCAGGTACACCAAAAAAAATCTCTGACAGGCTTTAATGGCAGAGCGCTCCCTGGTGGGGTTCCCGGACCCGAACGGGGCAGGTCAAGGGGATCCGTGCGGAGCTTCGTTGGGAGTTTGTTTATATATGCACGTTGCGAGGGATGGCTGGGTTAGCGGATGGGAGTTTGGATAGGCTGCAGGTTCGCGGCGTTGCGAGCTGATAGGTTTCTCCATGCGGCTGAGGCAGGGCGGCTTATGCAGCTGAGGTGGCGCGGTTTATGCAGCTGGGGGCGGGGCGGCTTTAGCTGGCAGAGTATGCTGTCCTTGGTCCCTGGCATCTGGGAGGCTCCCTCCGTTAGGGACTTCCCCCGCCGGCGTGGGGAGAGGAGGGGGGGCCCATCATGGCCCCCAGGGTCCGACCTTACAAACATCCGTGTATAAGTCTTCTTGGAATATATATTGACACTTTTCTTAGGATTTACCCAGGGGTAGAATTCCTGGGTCATGGTTAGATGTATGCTTAACTTTATAAGAAACTGTCAGTTTTCCAAAATGGACAAAATGTATTCACATTATCTCATACCAGCAATGCATGGGAGTTCCAGTTGCTCCATATCCCTGTTTATACTTGGAATTTTCTGTCTTTTTAATTTTACCCATTCTGGTGGGTGAGAGTGGTATATCATGGTGATTTTAATTTACATTCCTCTAGTCATTGTTAATGATGTTAAACCTATTTTTCTGTGCTTATTGGCCATTTGTCACTTTAGAAATGTGCAAATCTTTTGCTTTTTTTAAAAAAAGATTTGTTTATTGATTTCTTATCAAGTTGCATCAGTTCTTTATTTTTATTTTGATTACAAAACCTTTGTCAGATATAATTGCCACAAATACTTTCTCTGAGTTTGAAGTTTGCATTTTCATTTTATGAATGGTCTCTTTTGAAGAATACCAGTCTTTAATTTTGATGAAATCCAATTCATAATTTTTCTGCAGTTAATGCTTTTGTGTCCTAAGAAATTTTAGTCTTTTGCCTGTATTTTCTTTTAGATTTTTTTTTAGCACTAGCTTTTATACCTAAATCCATGACACATTTCATATGTATTTTTCTGAATGGTTTGAGGTAGGAAGAGGGGACCCTTCCCCCTCCCCCGCCCATGTAGGTGAGCACTTGGTTCAGGACTGTTTTATTTATTTATAATTGAAAGGTAATTGATTTACAATATTGTGTTGGTTTCTGCCATACATCAGCATGAATCAGCCATAGGTATACATATGTCCCTTCCCTCCTGAACATCCCTCCTGCCTCCCACCCAATCCTACCCCTCTAGGGTGTCACAGAGCACCAGTTGGGCTCGCTGAGTCATATAGCAAATTCCCACTTGCTCTCTGTTTTATATACGGTAGTGTATATGTTTCAGGGCTACTCTCTCCTTTCGTCCCTTCCTCTCCTTCCCCCACTGTGTCCATAAGTCTGTTCTCTCTGTCTGGGTCTCCGTTGCTGCCCTGCAAATAGGCTCATCAGTACCATCTTTCTAGATTCTATATATATGCATTCATATACAATATTTGTTTTTCCCTTTCTGACTGACTCTATCTAATAGACTTTAGGCCCAGCCACCCCATTAGGACTGACGCAAATGCATTCCTTTTTATGGCTGAGTAATATTCCATTGTATACATGCACCACAGCTTCTTTATCCATTCATACTTCGATGGACATCTAGGTTGCTTCCATGTCCTAGCTGTAGTAGATAGGAGCACTGTTTTTGAAAATGCCAGATGAAAATACTGTCCTTCCCCCATTGAATCACCTTGGTCCAAACATCAGAAGTCAGTGAACCAAGTGTGAGCCCTTCCCTGGACTCCCGTCCTGTGTCATGGTTCTGTGTATCTCAGAGCAGCTCTAATCTGAGAGGGAGTGACTCCCTCCCCAGCCAGTCTCCATGGCTCCTTCCCCAGGGGCTCAGGTGGACCAGTCTGTCTTCGAGGAGCTCATCAAGGAGCAGCTCCCCGAGCTGGCGGAGCACATGCACGACCTCTCGGCCCTGGCGTCCATCTCCCTGTCCTGGTTCCTCACGCTCTTCCTCAGCATCATGCCCCTGGAGAGTGCCGTGAACGTGGTTGACTGCTTTTTCTATGACGGCATCAAGGCCATCTTCCAGCTGGGACTGGCTGTACTGGAGGCCACCGCCGAGGACCTGTGCAGCAGCAAGGATGACAGCCAGGCCTTGATGGTCCTCAGCAGGTGAGGCGGGGAGCCGGGCGCTGGACTGGGCCGTCACTGTGGGGCTCCCCTCCACTCTGCCACCTTGTGGTCCCCTGGGGCCAAGCCATCCGGCGACCTTGTCATCCTCGCCACCTTCCCTCGCTGCTGTCCACCAAGAGGCAGGAAGGTGAGGGTACTGCTGTCTTTCGAAAGGTTCAGGTGTCCTAAGTCTAGGTGGACCTCCAGTGACCTTGAACGGAAGGAGGGCAGGCAGACATGGGGAAACATGGGCCTCAGGAAGCCAGCTGGGGGATGTGGATGTTTTGTGCACAGAACACACGAGTGTTCCGAGCGTTGCAGTGAAGGCAAAGCCCGCTAGCCTGAGGACATGCGGAACTGAGGGCGAGCTGGCTGATAAATGACAAGTTCCTGTTCAGAATACCGTGGAAACCCAATATCTACGTCCCTGGATTTCCGTCACAGTGTGTACATCACTGGAGAGTCAGAAAAGTGAAAGTGTCAGTCGCTCAGTCATGTCCTACTCTTTGCAACCCCACGGACTGTAGCCCGCCAGACTGTCCATGGGATTTCCCAGGCGAGAATACTGGAGCAGGTTGCCATGCCCTTCTCCAGGGGATCTTCCTGACCCAGGGATTGAAACCTGGGTCTGTCACGCTGCAGGCAGACTCTTCACCTTCTGAGCCGCCAGGGAAGCCAGAGTGTCAGAGGCCTTGGAGACCTTCCTGTGGCTCCAGAGTCGCCGTGCCTGTCTTCACGCTCACTTCTCCTTTTCTCTAGAAAGAGTGTAGCTGCAGCGGCCTGGCCTTCCTCACAGTGACTGGAGACAGAGGAGCCGGTTTGACAGTTGCTGCCCATGTCTGGGGGCCCCTGTGAAGGTGGTGGGGGCTGCGAGGTGCCCAGGGTGGGGGAGGGGATGGTAACCCTGTGCTTTCCTGGTGTCTGATGTGCCCAGGTTTCTGGACCACGTCAAGAATGAAGACAGCCCGGGACCCCCGATTGGCAGCCACCACGCCTTCTTCTCTGATGACCAGGAGCCGTGTCCCGTGACTGACATCGCAGACCTGATCCGGGACTCCTACGAGGTACCTGGGCCCCATCCCCGCCAGCCCCCACCCCCAGGCCTCTCGGGAGGTGAACTTCCAGGGAGGTGCTGGGGGCTGCTGCTTGTCTGCTGTCTGGATGCAGAGAGGATTCTGTGAGCGAGTGCTCCCTCCCTCCCCTGCAGAAATTCGGGGACCAGTCTGTGGCTCAGATCGAGCGCATGCGCTGCAGGCACAGGATCCGAGTCCTCCAGGGCCACGAGGACACCACGAAGCAGAACGTGGTAAGTAGAGGCTGCCTCCAGGCCACGGCCCCCGGCGGCCAGGCGCTGACTCGCGCAGGGCCTCCTGCTGCCTCCTGACAGGAGAGTGACAACTTTGCTTTTTTTTTTTTTTTTGCATTAAATTAACAACTAAGTGGTTCAAATGGTAAAGATTCTGCTTGCAATGCAGGGGACCTGGGTTTGATACCTGGGTCAGGAAAATGCCCTGGAAAAGGCAAAGGCAACCCACTCCAGTATTCTTGCATGGGAAATCCCGTGGACAGAGCAGTCTAGGGGGCTATAGTCCATGGGGTCACAAAGAGTTGGACACAGCTGAGCAACTAACGACAGCTTGACAGCGGTGAGCTAGTGGAGAAACAGCATGGATTTAGTTTTAGAGTCAGACATATTGTGAGCAAATTAACTACTGTGAGCCTCTGTCTCCCTGGTTGTAAAATGAGGATAACAACACTCATCATATGGGGTTAAATAAAGAACAATATAGATGTTGCCCTGCGCCGAGGGCCTGTGGCCTTTTTTTTTTTTTTTTTTAGGGGCCACTACTACTGGCATAGGAAATGGCAAACTACTCCAATATTTATTTATTCTTGCCAGGAAAACCGAATGGACAGAGGAGCCTGGCAGGCTCCAGTCTGAGGTCACAAAGAGTCGGACAGGACTGAGCACACACAATTTTCTTAAAGCCGTTATTTATGTGTCATTTACTTTTGGCTGTGCCAGCTCTGCACCACTGCGGGGGCTTTTCTCTAGCTGTGGTGAGTGGGGGCGCCTCTCCAGTTGTGGTTCAAGGGCTTCTCATTGCTGTGGCTCCTCTCGTTGTGGAGCACAGGCTCTAGCGTGCATGGGCTTCCATGGTCGCGGCATGCAGGCTTAGCTGATCTGTGGCCTGTGGGGATCTTCCCAGACCAGGGATCGAACCTTTGGCCCCAGCACTGGCAGGCTGACTCTTAACCGCTGGACCACGAGGGAAGTCCAGGCCTATAGTGCTGGGGGTCATGCTGCAGGAAGTTGCCACCCAAGCTTGAGCCTTGCTAGCATTTGATCCTTTGCAAGTATTTAAATGCTCGTCCTGAGTCTTGGATGTGTGAATGAGAAAGGTTGAGGATGAAGCGCTGAGAAAGTCGCCATAAAGCCATCTCCGGGTGATCTGGGCACCCGGCGTCCACTCCAGCGGGATGCGCCCTCTTGACCCCTGATCCTCCAGGGCAGGCAGAGCATTCACTCCATGCCTGTTTGTTCTTTCCTCGAGCTCCGAGTCGTTATCCCAGAAGTCTCCGTCCTCCCTGAAGACCTGGAGGAGCTCTACGATTTATTCAAGGTAGGAGACTCTGAGGGGTGAGGAAGTGAGAGACCCTGAGTCAGGCCACAGCCGAGGCTGCCCACCTGCAGCGGGGAGGGCCCAGCATGGGCCTGCTGAGTGCAGCGAGGCTGGGGCGGCCCCTGCCAGCCGGCTCTGGCCTGACGGTGCCTGCTGAGCCCGTGCATGAATGCTGCTGCGCTCGGCCCAGAGGCCCTCAGTGACGGGGACGCACCCTGCCCTGCCCAACAGCAGTTCCCAGTCAGCCGTGGACACAACAGTGATTCTTACTGAACTGTCTCCTCGTATCCATTTTTTTTCCTGTTATTATTCTAAATTGAAGTATAGCTGATTTACAATGCTGTCTTTGATTCTGATGTATAGCACAGTGATTCAGTTGTACACATGTATGTATTTTTTTCATTATAGATTATTACAAGATATTGAATATAGTTTCCTGTATCACCTCATGTACGTTTTACTCATAACACCACCTACAAGATGTGTATACATATTTTTCTGTTTGTGGGGCTGGTCTGGATGCTTATTTATGTTCTGTTTTCCTTGATGCTATCATTAACACTTTTTCATGTTGCCATACGATCTTATTTTTAAATCAGTTTACAATTTGTCCTGTTGGTAATGCTTAATAGTTGGTGGCCATTCCCTTTTCCAAGGGATCTTCCAGACCCAGGGATTGAACCTGGGTCTCCCGCACTGCAGGCAGATTCTTTACCATCTGAGGCACTAGGGAAGCCCCAGTACTTAATACAGTAAACCGTATTTTGAATATTTGGGTATTTAGGTGGATTCCCAGCTCTTGCTACTTGCATCATCCTGCAAAGACCATTTTCAAGTGCCTTCCTAGAAATTTTCTTGCTCGAAACAGTCAGTAGAAATGGGGACGAGAGGCAGACAGTAGACCCACTCCTGACAGCTTGAGACGGGGAGAGGAGCAGAGCGCAGGCCAGCAGAGCAGTGCCAGAGCCAGAGGAGTCTGGCCACTGGGGCTCTTCTGCGGGGGACTCTGGGCCCTCAGTCCCTCTGAACTTGAACTGCCGTGTACTTGAAATAGTCCCGAGCAGCGTGTAGGTTCTGAGTGGAGCCACAGAGCTGGTCTGACCCTCCTGTAGCCGTCATGTCACTGCCTGCTGCGGTCACTGACACACGTGGCTGGCTCAGTCAATTGCTGGCACGCCTCACCCGCCGTCAGCAGGATGTGTGATGAGGACTCCTGTAAGCATCACTGCTTTTCAAGTTTTATAGTTTTCTCTGTTGCATGAAGAGAAAATAGAGTCAAAGGTGACTTGGTGTCCCGTGCCCCCACCTCTCTTTGTCAAGGTGTTAAAACAGGGAATACTAGAAACACAAAAGCAGGTAAACCAAGGTGATATTTAGCATGAAAAGTCTTAATTTCTTTAGGGCTGACTGTTCTCAATTTGGGAGAATAAGACACGTCAGACATCTGAATTTATATAACTTAAAAGACTGCTTTAAGTTCACCATGAAAATAAACTGTATTAAGTACTAACCATATTATTAAACTTTCATACAAGGAGTATTTAAAGAAGACAGCCATTTCCTGTTTCCTATTTCTATCTTTTCTGTGGACGATGTGGGTGAAATTTATTTTCGTATTTGTTGTTAGCGCTGCAGGCCCTTTGTTTGTATAGGGCTGATTACAAATGTTAACTGTGACTAGAATGCCAATTTCAAGATAACACTTCCAAAAGAAATTTCAGTGAAACAGCATCATAAGCATGGTGTCTCGTTCTGTGGCACAACCTGAGGCACTGCCTGTGTGCACCCAGGGTCATCCTCACACCCCGCAGAGCAGCCCTCAGGCTGTCCCCACACCTCAGCTCTTGCTCCTGACCTTCTCTGAATTTCCTTGGCTTTTGTAGTCTGACCTCATATATTTAATTAATTAATTTTTTTTGGTGTTCAGGATGTTTATTAGGGAGTACTCTTTTTCTTTAACTTTTTATTTTATAGCTGATTAACAATATTGTAGTTTCAGGTGGACAGCAGAGCGACTCACCCATACACATACATCCATTCTGACTTCCCATACACATACATCCATTCTGACTTCATATATCTTAATGCTTGGGTTTTTGTTGTTGTTGTTTTTGTTTTATTTTAATTGGAGGCTAATTACTTGGCAATATTGTATTGGTTTTGCCATACATTGACATGAATCCACCATGGGTGTACATGTGTTCCCCATCCTGAACCCCCCTCCCACCTCCCTCCCCATCCCATCCCTCTGGGTCATTGCAAGGTATAAGGTTCCCTAGTTGGATTTTGCATGTGTCTCTTGCCTTTTGAACCAGAGGTTCATTTTCCCAGGGAAAGGGCCACAAAGAGATACCCTTACATCGTTGAATAAATATGTGATAGGTTCTCATTAAGGATTAAAGAGTGGCCTTAACTTCCCTGCATCCTTTCCTAAGCCTGGGATGTACAGGTGTGACTGTTCTCTGTGTTAACAACAAACAGTCTTCTCTGACTGTCTTTTTTACAGACTCTTTCCTATTAAAGTTGAACAGTGTGTACTTGGTGAAATCCATTTTTATTCTGAATTTAAAGTCATCTTTCTTTTTTGCCTGAATGCAATGCTTTTTTTTTTTCTGTTTCATTGAGATATAATTGACCTGCAGCACTAAGTGTAAGCTGTATAGCATAGTGAATTACACATATTGCAAAATGATTCACAGTAGGTTAACATCCATCATGTCACTTGTTATTCAGTTGCTCAATCATGTCCAACTCTTTGCAACCCCATGGACTGCAGCACACCAAACTTCCCTGTCCTTCACCGTCTGCCAAATCTTGCTCAAACTCATGTCCATTGAGTCGGTGATGCTATCCAACCATCTCGTCCTCTGTCATTCCCTTCTCCTCCTGCCTTCAATCTTTCCCAGCATCAGGATCTTTCTAATGAGTTGGCTCTTCGTATCAGATGGCCAAAGTATTGGAGCTTCAGCTTCAACATCAGTCCTTCCAATGAATATTCAGGATTGACTTCCTTTAGGATTGACTGGTTTGATCTCCTTTGCAGTCCATGGGACTCTCAAGAGTCTTTTCCAACCCCACAGTTCAAAAGCATTAATTCTTCAGCACTCAATCTTCTTTATGGTCCAATTCTCACATGTATACATGACTACTAGAAAAACCATAGCTTTAACTATACAGACCTTTGTTGGCAAAGTAATGTGTCAAAGTAATGCTGTCTAAGTTTGTCATAGCTTTTCTTCCAAGGAGCAAGCGTCTTTTAATTTCATGGCTGCAGTCACCATCTGCAGTGATTTTGGAGCCCCCCAAAATAAAGTCTCTTACTGTTTCCATTGTTTGCCCATCTGTTTGTCATGAAGTGATGGGGCTAGATGCCCTGATCTTAGTTTTTTGAATGTTGAGTTTTAAGCCATCTTTTTCACTCTCTTCTTTCACCTTCATCAAGAGTTTGTCTTCACTTTCTGCCATAAAGGTGGTGTCATCTGCATATCTGAAGTTATTGATATTTCTCCCAGCAATCTTGATTCCAGCTTGTGCTTCCTCCAAGCCCAGCATTTCTCATGATGTACTCTGCATATAAGTTAAATAAGCAGGGTGACAGTATACAGCCTTGTCATACTCCTTTCCCAATTTTGAACCAGTCTGTTGTTTCATGTCCAGTTCTAACTGTTGCTTTTTGACCTGCATACAGGTTTCTCAGGAGGCAGGTAAGGTGGTTTGATAATACCATCTCTTTAAGAATTTCCCAGTTTGTTGTGATCCACACAGTCAAAGAAAGGCTTTAACATAGTCAATATACCAGAAGTAGATGCTTTCCTGGAATTCTCTTGCTTTTTCTATGATCCAGTGGATCTTGGCAGTTTGATCTCTGGTTCCTCTGCCTTTTCTAAATCCAGCTTGACCATCTGGAAGTTCTCAATTCACGTATTGTTGAAGCCTTCCTTGGAGAATTTTGAGCATTACTTAGCTAGCGTGTGAGATGAGTGCAGTTGTGCAGTAGTTTGAACATTCTTTGGCATTGCCATTCTTTGGCATTGCCCTTCTTTGGGATTGGAATGAAAACTGACCTTTCCCAGTCCTGTGGCCACTGCTGAGTTTTCCAAATTTGCTGGCATATTGAGTGCAGCACTTTCACAGCATCATCTTTTAGGATTTGAAATAGCTCAGCTGGAATTCCATCTCCTCTCCTAGCTTTTTTCATAGTGATGCTTCCTAAGGCCTACTTGACTTCGAATTCCAGGATGTCTGGCTCTAGGTGAGTGATCACACCATTCTAATTATCTCGGTCATGAAGATCTTTTTTGTATAGTCCTTCTGTGTGTTCTTACCGCCTATTCTTAATATCTTCTGCTTCTGTTAGGTCCATATCATTTCTGTCCTTTATTGTGCCCATCTTTGCATGAAATGTTCCCTTGGTATTTGTAATTTTCTTGAAGAGATCTCTAGTCTTTTCCATTCTATTGTTTTCTTCTATTTCTTTGCTTTGTTCACTTAGGAAGCCTTTCTTTGCTTACTGTTCTTTGGAACTCTACATTCAGATGAGTATATCTTTCCTTTTCTCCTTTCCTTTTCACTTCTCTTCTTTTCACAGCTATTTGTAAGGCCTCCCCAGACAACCATTTTGCATTTTTGCATTCTTTTTCTTGGGGATGGTTTTGATCACTGTCTCCTATACAGTGTTAAAATACCTCTGTCCATATTTCTTCAGGCACTCTATCAGATCTGATTCTTTGAATCTATTTGTCACTTCCACTGTATAATCATATAGATACAAAAAAAAAAAAAAACCCAAAGCAACAAAAATGGTTTTTTTCTTGTGAAGAGAAATTTTAGGACCTACTCTCTTAGCAACTTTGGAATATACCATGCAGCAGTGCTAAGTATAGTCATCATGGTATACATACATCCCCAGGACTCATTTGTCTTTTAACTGGAAATTTGTACCTTTTGACCACCACCATCTTATTCTACAGCCCACCCCCAGCTCCTGCTTCTGGTAAAACCACAAATCTGATCCTTCTTTATGACTGGAATGATTTGTTATATTGTTTTAGACGCCACTTACAAGATCATATAGTATTTGTCTTTCTCGGACTTATTTCACTTACCATAATGCCCTCAAGGTCTATCCAGATAATAAAGCAGTGTTTTAAATCATATAAATCCATGTTTGTGACATCTGTCCCTTATTCTCTGAAACTGAGAACAATTTTATTAGTCTTCTCTCTCCAAGTGAGATGGGAACAATCTATACTTGGTAGTCAGGGGCTACTCTGGGAAACACCCAGGACCCGAAACAGTGCCTTGTGTTAACATATTCCCAAAGTGTGCTTTTTAAAAAAATGGGAGGATAACTGTTTTATGCTGTTAGTTTCAGCTGTATAACAGTGTGAATCAGCTGTGTGTACACATGTGTTCCCTCCCTCCCACCCCTCTTGGTCGTCACAGAGCACTGAGCTGAGCTCTCTGTGCTGTGTGGCAGCTCCCGCCAGCTAGCTGTTTCACACTTGCATTGCTGTGTGTGTGTCTACAGAGGATACAGTAGAAAGGGAAAGAAATCAGGAATGAGATCCACTGGCTGTTGTTAACGTTCAGCTAAATTTATTTACTTCTGGATTATCAGGCCCTGGAGAGCATTTGGTTTGTTTAATATTATTTTGCCTGCTTCTGTGTTCTGCTTAATACTTTTATTTTTGAAACTTAATTTAAAAACACAAACTGAAGCAAAAATATACTATATATATGTATTTATATACTATATATATTTATATAAATGTATATATATATAATATATAGAGTAATACCGACACTCACTATTTAAAAAGAAAAATAAGCAAAATTTAAAGGGTCTTATCCTGTCTGTGCCTATAGTCCCGCTTTGTACAGTAATTACTGTTAACAGTATATGGTGAATCTGATTCCTGATTCCTTTCCCTTTTTACTGTATCCCTCTGTAGACACACACACAAGCAATGCACTCTTACTCTTTTTTCGACATAGAAATGAGATTGTGCTACACACAGCGGTCTGCAGTTTCTAAAATTGTATGGCCACACCTTGTAGCACATGGAATCTTATTTCCCTGACCAGGGATCGACCCTGTGCTGCCTGCACTGGAAGCATGGCGTCTTAACCGCTGGACCACCAGAGAAGTCCCTGCAGCTTTTACCATGGACATTCTTCTAGAGTCAGTATCTGCAGATCTTTTCTCATTCTGTTTTAGTGACAGCAGAATTTGATTGTAGGGCTGAACCCCAGTTTCTTCACCTTTCACCTGCTGAAGGACGTCTATCTCGTTTCCAGTTTTTTCTGCTTTATAAACAGTGCTGTGCAGAGCATCCTTGAGCCTTTCTCCAGACACCTGTGCTGCTGTTTCTGTAGGATGGGTTCCTTAGGGATGCACAAACCAAATTTCAGTCACTGTTGCTAAAGTGTTCCAGATCTTTCAAATTTCAGTTCCACTGATGATGTCTAAAAGTTTTCATTTCCTAATGTTTCATACTCAGCTATCATTTAATATTATGGGTCTTTAAAATTTTTGCTAGCCTTATAGAAAATTGCATTTTGTTTTTTAAACTATTTATTTATTTGGTTGCACTGGGTCTTAGTTGCGGCACGTGGCATCATCAGTGTTCATGGAGGCCTGCGGGATCTTTAGCTGTGGCCTGTGAACTCTTGCTGCAGCGTGTGGGATCCGGTTCCCTGACCAGGGATTGAACCTGAGCCGCCTATGTTGGGAGTACTGGCATCTTAGCCACTGTACTACTAGGGAAGTCCCAGAAAGTAGCATTTCATTCTAACCTCAATCTGCGTACTCATTAGTGGGGTTGCATGCCCTTTTGTGAGTTTATTGGCTAATTGTCTACTCTCTTGTATCATCTCTTCATATCCTTTGCTGAGTTTTGTATTGGCTTCTAGGATTCTGTGTAAATTGGTTGCACTGGTCTTTAGCTTTTATAACTAGCTAGCATGACAGGATGACAAAATATGACAGGATGACAAAAATATACACGCAAATTCACAGCGTGTCTTGGGTTTTGAGAAATGGGAATTTATGAGACCTTCATTTTACACTTAAAAGTTCTTACAGTACTTCTCATCGTTCTGCAAAGGCTTTTTGAAGAACATGGCTGCTGGTAATATGCGGTAAAATTACACATGGCATTTTGGTCTCCATCTGAGCACAGGTACTGGGATGGTGGAGCATCTGTGCTTGTTCCTGTGCCATCCTATGGGCAGAGGGCACTGAAGGTGTGACAGGATTCTGAGTCAGTGAGCCAAAATGTCCCATGAGATGACGTAGTACAGGTGCAAAAGATACACTCTGAAGAGCCTGGCTGGTCCTCAGTGATCAGTGGTGGGGCCCGTGTTGATTGCTTTAATTTTCAGTCTATTCCCAAGACTTCAAATGGTCTTTTTTTTTTCTTTTAAATTTTTGACTTGTTAATATGGTCATGTGGTTCAAAATTCAGAATGTATAAAAAGTAGCATGTAGTAAAAACGCTTGCTTCTTAATCTGGGTGCCTGCCCCTGTCTCCTACCCCCACAGGTAACCAGCGTTGCTAGTTTCTTCTGTAGCCTATAGATTTATCTAGTAGTTTTTGTCTTTTGAGTAATAGTATTTTAAGCGAAAATATCAGAATAAAAATTGTATGACTTCTTTAATTAAAATGATGATAGCTGAGCTGTACATTTCAGAATTGCTAAAATGGGGACTTCCCAGTGGTTAACACACCATGCTTCCACTGCAGGGGTCATGGGTTAAATCCTTGGTCAGGGAACTAAGATTCTGCATGACGTATGACCCAAAAAAAGGAAAAAAAAATTTTTTAATTATTAAAATGTTAAATTTGATAAAGTATATTTAGCTACAGTGAAAAAAAGAAACCTGAATTTTTAAAATGTCAAAATTACATATTCATGTAGGCAAGGACTACAGGGTAATAAGCGAAAACTTTTACATGTCTGGTTGGAGCGGTGACACTGTTAGTTTTTTCATTTTTTGTGTTATAATATTGCTTATTTGCTACTTAATAATTTTGCAAAGCAAGCCAGGGGAGAGGGCTGGTTGGTTTGGCCTTCCCTCCCTGGGGTGCCACCGGCCCTTACAGGCCCCTCTCCTTCCTGGTAGAGAGAACACATGATGAGCTGCTACTGGGAGCAGCCCCGGCCCATGGCCCCACGCCACGACCCCAGCAGGCCCTACGCAGAGCAGTACCGCATAGACGCCCAGCAGTTTGCACGCCTGTTCCAGCTCGTCTCGCCATGGACCTGTGGGGCCCACACGGAAATCCTCGCGGAAAGGACTTTCAGGCTTCTGGACGAGAACATGGACCACCTTATTGAATTCAAAGCCTTTGTGAGCTGCCTCGGTATGACTCTGGGTCTTTTCTGCAGTGAGTTCATACGGGATGCGAGTCTGTGAACACAAGACAAAGGGATAGTAAAGCAGGCGCATCCACTCAATGAAGCAGATCTGTGACTCGCCCGATGAGATTTTGGGACTTTAAAAAGCCCTCTGCAGCCTCCTCTTGTGACCCCTTTTAAGCTTCTTAAGGGTCACGGTGGGGAGGGGAGCCCAGGTGCTCAACATTAAAGGTCATTGACCATGTGCTTCTGGGCACCCAGGGTATGGTGGTGGGTTGTTAGGAGACACCTTCCTAACTCATTTTTTAAAAAACAATTTTTAATTGAAGTGTATTTGATTTATAATATTGTATAAATTTCAGATATACAGCACAGAGGTTCAGTTGTACAAGTCATATATGTGTGTGTGTGTATATTTTTTTCAGATTCTTTTCCCTTATAGATTATTACCCAATATTGATTATATTTCCTTGTGATATACAATAGGTCCTTGCTGGTTGTTTATTTTACACATAGTGGTGTGTATGTTAATCCTAGCCTCCTCATTTGTCCCTCCCACTACCCACATTCCTAACTCTTGCAGCTAAAATTAAAATCTTTCCGAAGCTGGGAGGCCAGACAGGATTCCCAGGGTCATCTTGCAGCTCTTCTCACGTTTTCTTTTCATACACACTGTGTCTGGAGAGGTGGGAGATGAAGCGTCAGGTCGGCAAACACTGGCCTCACTGCGTTCTCTCTACACTGACTTTGTGTCCTGACACCTGTATTTGCCTCGCTCAGTCTCTCTCTCTCCCCTTTAATTTTGCAGATATTATGTATAATGGAGAAATGAATGAGAAAATTAAACTGTTATATCGGCTTCATATCCCTCCAGGTAAGAAATTCTAAGTAGGAAATTAGGCTCTGTTGTGCCTTGACCTGGATCAACTTTGAGCATGACCTTGAGGTTCTTCTCTTTCTAAACGTATTTAAACTTGAGGCAATAGACATTTCTAGTTTGGAGTGGCTGATGACAGGTTTGATGTACCGTGTTGTGTGGCCTGTGGCAGGGGTTCCCAAACCCAGGGGTGCAACAGAATCATCTGGGCAGCCTGTTGTAACACAGGATGACTGGCCTACCCGTTCTGATTGACTAGGTCTGAGGACCACACTTCGAGAACCAACAGCCTGTGGGATGTGGGGGAAAACAAACCCTGGTTGCCTCAATAGATGGTTATTGTAGCTTACTGGTTTGTTGTTTTTCCATTGAGGTAAAACTGGTATATAATATTGTATTTAGCTTCAGGTGTAAAACCTAATAGTTGGTCTTTGTATACACTACAGAGTGATCACCACAGTAAATCTCGTTACAATTTGTCACCATAAAATTGACCTCCTTCACCTGTTTTGCCTACCTCTCAAACGCTTTCTCCGCTGATAACTGTCTGACCTCTGTATCAAGGAGTTTTATTTGTTTGTTTCATTTTTTAGATTGCACATATGATGGAAATTGTATAATATTTGTCTTTCTCTGACTTATTTGGCTTAGCATAATGCCCTCACGGCCCATCTATATTGTTGCAAATGATAAGATTTTCTTCCTTTTTCTGGCTGAGTAGTATTCCATTGTGTGTGTGTATGCATGTGTGCAACTTTACTGAATTCATATATACCAGGAGTGTTTCAGTGGAACCTTTAAGGTTTTCTACATATGGTATCATGTCATCTGCTTTCCTTGTGGCTCAGCTGGTGAAGAATCTGCCTGCAATGCAGGGGACCTGGGTTTGATCCCTGGGTTGGGAAGATCCCCTGGAGAAGGGAAAGGCTACCCACTCCAGTATTCTGGCCTGGAGAATTCCATGGACCGTATAGTCCATGGGGTTGCAAAGAGTCGGACACGACTGAGCGGCTTTCACTTTCACTTAAGATTTTCTACATATGGTGTCATGTCATCTACATATAGTGACAGTTTTACTTCTTCCTTCCCAACTGGATGCCTTTCGTTTCTTGTTCCTGCCTAGTTGTCTGGCAAACACTTCCAGTACTATGGTGAATAAAAGTGGGCAAAAGTAGGCATCCTTGTTTCGTTCCTGATCTTAGAGGAAATGGCTTATAGCTTTTCACCATTGAGTATGATGTTAGCTGTGTTTGTCATATGGCCTTTATTACATTGAGGTACATTTCCAAAATTACTGCAGATGGTGACTGTAGCCATGAAATGAAAAGACACTTGCTCCTTGGAAGAAAAGTTATGATCAATCTACACAGCATATTAAAAAGCAGAGGCATTACTTTGCCAACAAAGGTCTGTCTAGTCAAAGCTATGGTTTTTCCAGTAGTCATGTATGGATGTGACAGTTGGACTATAAAGAAAGCTGAGCACCGAAGAATTGATGCTTTTGAACTGTGGTGTTGGAGAAGACATCTGAGAGTCCCTTGGACAGCAAGGAGATCAAACCTGTCCATCCTAAAGGAAATCAGTCCTGAATATTCACTGGAAGGACTGATGCTGAGGCTAAAACTCCAATACTTTGGCCACCTGATGCGAAGAGCTGACTCATTGGAAAAGACCCTGATCCTTGTCCTTCATTATCTCCTGGAGTTTGCTCAAACTCATGTCTATCGAGTCAGTGGTGCCACCCAACCATTTCATCCTCTATCGCCCCCTTCTCTTGCCTTCAATCTTTCCCAGCATCAGGGTCTTTTCCAATGAGTTGGCTCTTCCCAGCAGGTGGCCAAAGTATTGGAGCTTCAGCATCAATTGCTGACTCAATATTCTTTTCTTCTTAAATTATTTTAATGGAGAATAATTTCTTTACAAGATTGTGATGGGTTTTGCCATACTTCATGTACTATTGATCTGTTGAGGTCTTCTGTTTGTTCACGATTCAGTCTTGGAAGACTGTATGTTTCTAGGAATTTACCCTTTTCCTCTAGGTTATTCATTTTGTTGTATAATTGTTCATATGAGTTTCTCACGATCTTTTGTCTGTGTTGTCAGTTGTAACTTCTCTTTCATTTCTGACTTCGAGCTCTCTTTTTCTTGGTAAGACTAGGTAAAGGTTTGTCAATTTTGTTGATCTTTTTGAAGAAACAGGTCTTAGTTTTATTGACTTTTTCTAATGTCTTTTTAATCTCTATTTCATTTATTGCCATTCAGTTCAGTTCAATCCAGTCGCTCAGTTGTGTGCAATTCTTTGCGACCCCATGAATCGCAGCACTCCAGGCCTCCCTGTCCATCACTAACTGGAGTTCACTTAGACTCATGTCCATCGAGTCCGTGATGCCATCCAGCCATCTCATCCTCTGTCGTCCCTTTCTCCTCCTGCCCCCAATCCCTCCCAGCATCAGAGTCTTTTCCAATGAGTCAGCTCTTCACATGAGGTGGCCAAAGTACTGGAGTTTCAGCTTCAGCATCATTCCTTCCAAGGAATTCCCAGGGCTGATCTCCTTCAGAATGGACTGGTTGGGTCTCCTTGCACATTTCCATTAGAACTGCTTTTGCTGTGTCCTGTAGAATTTGAAATGTTATATTTCCATTTTCTTTTGTCTCAAGGTATTTTTAAAATTTTCTCCTTGATTTCTTTCTTGACCTACTGGTTTTTTAACCTCCACATAATCTGTGGTTTTTCCAGTTTGTTTGTTTGGTAATTGATTTCTAGTTTCATACTAATGGGGTTGGAAAAAAATGCTTGGTATGATTTCAGTCTTCTTAAATTTATTGAAACTTGTTTTCTTGGAGAATGTTCCTTGTGCACATGAGAATATGTCTTCTGCTACTTTGGGATGGAATGTGTTGTATATACGTGTGGTTTAAGGCTGATGCTTCATCACTGATTTTCTGTCTCGATGTTCTATCCATTAATGTAAGTGAGGTCTTAAAGTCCCCGACTAGCGCTGTATTGCTGTCAGTTTCTCCCTTTAGGTCTGTTAATATTGGCCTTATTTATTTAGGTGTGCCTCTCCTGGGTGCATCAGTGCTTACACACGTTACATCTTCTTGTCAGATTGACCCCTTTCCAGCTTTCGTTTTAGTCTGTTTTTTGCAGGGACTGTCTTTTCCGTCCCATCACTTTCAGCTTGTGGCCTACCATCTGTAGGCAGCATATGGATGAGTCCTGTTTTTTCATCCAGTCAGTCACTCTGTTTTTTTATTGGAGAATTTAGTCTGTTTACATTTAAAGTAATTACTGATAGACATGTACTTAGGCTGTCTTGTTAATTGCTTGTTGTAGTTCCTCTCTCTTCCTTTCTTCTCTCTTCCCTTCTGGTTTGATGACCTGTGGTGTGACATTTAGATGTCTTTCTCATCTTTTGTGTAGGTTTTTGCTGTGTGGTTATCACAAGTTTCACTATATGACAGCCTATATATATATATAGATATCTATACATAGATCTATACAGATCTATACCAATCAGTTTTAAGTTGATAGCAATTTAAGTTTACACATATTCTAAGAATTATGTATTTTTACTCCCTCTTCCTACATTTTACTTTAGATGTGAAGTTTTACCTATTTTATTTTTTTATGTCCTTTGGCCTATTATGCTTTACTTAATTGTACTACTTTTGTCTTTTAACCATTTTACTAAATTTGGAGGTGGTTGAGCAATCTTTATAGTGCCTTTATCAGTCAGATTTTGACTCTGCTGTGTTTTCTTGTAGCTGGTTAGGGCTTTTTCTTTTTAGCTTAAAGAAGTCCATTTAACCTTTCTTATAAGGCTGGTTCAGTGATGGTAAAGGCCTTTATCTGTTGTCTGGAAATGGTCTACCTCCCCTTCAGTTCTGAATAATAACCTTGGTGGGTGGAATACTCTTGGTTGTATTTTCTCCTCTTCGCACTCGGAAAGCATTGTGCCACTCCCTCTGGCCTGCAGTTTCTGCTGAAAAATCAGCTCACAGTCTTACTGGGGGTTCCACTGTACATAACAACATTGTTTAACAAACGGAAGAGACATTCCAGATGATCTGATACCACATCAGGTGGTACAGGGATGAATAGTCTTCTAGAAGATTACTAAACCTGGAGTTTCATTGCAAAAAATTGATCTATATGTAGGTATTGGTCATTTTACCCAGCTAGTTGCACTAATTGTACTTCCAGAAGACAACTTCCTGGAAGAACATTAGATCCATTAGGAAGAAGCATCAAAACCAGCTACTGAGAATGATGTATTGGAATCGGTAAATGAAGACAAATGCATGAGGCATCGGAGGCTTCCTGTAAGAGAGCCTGTTGAGAGTGGAGCTGAGAGCGCCGGCTCTGTTCCCCCTGGGAGCTCCAGGATGCAGGGAATACATCGTCAGACTTGCAGCGCAGCTCCCAGAGGTGTCCCTGTGGCTCTGCATCCATGTGAAGGGATGTTTTCAAGATGATGACTCAAGTGAAACTGGAGCTGCTTCAGGCTTTGTGTTCAGCTTTGGGTGAGGAAGTAGAGATTTCTTCCTGAGGTTGTTTACATGCAAGAGTGCATTTGCTGTCCAAAAGAAGAGTTTTTTCAGGAGTTGCGTTGGGTGGCTCAGTGGTAAAGAATCCTCCTGCCAATGCAGGAGACATGGGTTCGATCCCTGATCCAGGAGGATCCTCCATGCCTCAGAGCAACTAAGCCCCTGTGCCACAACTATTGAGCCCATGCTCTCGAGCCCGGGAACTGTGAACACTGATCCCACACACCACAGCTACTGAGGCCCATGCACCTGGAGCCTGTGCTCTGCAACAAGAGAAGCTACCACAATGAGAAGCCCGTGTACAGCAGAGTAACTTGCCACAACCAGAGAAAAGCCTGTGAAGCAGCAAGGACCCAGCACAGCCAAAAATAAATGTCTTTAAAAAGTTGAGTTAAAAAGAAGAATGTTATAGATGACTCCAATTATTATTCCAACTATCTTTATTAAAGATAGTTTTATTTTGCTGTGCTGCACATCATGCCAGCTCTTAGTTCCCTGACTGGGGATCAAACCTGTACCCCTCTGCAGTGGAGGCACAGAGCCCTAACCACTGGACCGCCAGGGAAGTCTCAAAGGTAGTTATTTTAAAAAGGACTTAAAATGTTGAAAACCTGAGTGAACTTCATTGAGAATTGGAAGATCACATGAAAACATGAATGTGCACTGACAAAGTATGGATTCAAAGCAGAAATTCATCTTAGAAAAATATGAGGTTATAAATGCTTCATTAATGATCTTTTGTCAGTATTATAATTTGAATCAAGCATAATTATAGACTAAAACAGCAATATCAATATAAATGAGAAGTTTATATCAGTATCTGTATAAATTTTTAAATACTTGATATGAAAAAATGTTGGCTGGATTGAAAATTCACTCATATTATGGGACTTCCCTGATCAAGGAACTAGATTCTGTGTGTTGCAACTAAGAGCAAAGATCCTGCATGTTGCACCTGAGACCCAGTGCAGCCAAATAAATAAATACTAAAAACAGAAAACCAAAATTCAGTCATATTATCAGAAAAACTCAATTTGTTAGTAAGGGAGAATCATCATATGCTTGACATAAAACAAAAACATTTGAACCATTCAGATTCTCAGTACTGGGAAGATAGCAGTTTCCATCAAGGACAGCAAAATGCCATTTGCTTCTACCTTCTTGTGCAAATAGTTTCTCAGTGATGGTCCATTTGAAGAGGTTGTTATTTTAAAGTCCTAATCAGGAATTGCATGGAGACATTTCAATATAATATTAGTATGAAAACTAATATTAAAAAGTCCTGAGCATGCTAAGATTTCAGTACCATTTGACCCATTTTGTTACTTGGCAAAATGTATTTTGTTCCATTGCCCTTGATTAAAGAGTGCACCTTGGAAGTTCAAGTTCATTGACAGAATGGCTCCACTTTCGAAGTCTGCAGTACAATTGAAAATATACTAGATCTTTGCAAGGCGGCTATGCTCACTGCTCTACCACCAGCACTGACATACACTAAATCTTTGCATGACATTGTCTGCTTTGTCCAGAGTACCTGCAGATAAGACCCATAAGTACTGATACTAATATATATGGGAAGCCCATGTAGTTCAGGGGTAAAGAATCCACCTGGCCGCACAGGAGATACAGGAGACCCGGGTTCCATCCCTGGGTCGGGACGATTCCCTGGAGAAGGAAGTGGCAACCTGCTCCAGTATTCTTGCCTGAAAAATCCCACGGACAGAGAAGCCTGGGGTCTACTGTCCACAGGGTCACAAAGAGTTGGACACGACTTTAGTGCCTGAACAACAATGACCACTGATATAAAACCATAGATTTCATGGAATATTCACTGAGGATGACAGCCTTAGTAGTATTATGCAATGGGAAATCATGTGTTTGAAATTATTATCAAGACACATGGCCTGTGACAACTACTCCTTGGCTAAGAAAAAAGTTGTGGCACCCAGGTCACGTCCACCATATCGGTTCTTCACTTTCTGGTCAGCCTTTTCTTCTGGTTATACTAAGAAACAATACTGAAGATAAAATCTATAATCTCCTGCCCTTGAGAGTGTGCTGATACGTCAGAATACCTGTTGGAACCCAAGGGACTGAAGGATTGTTACGTCACTCTAAGGACCAGACTATTAATGGGCATGACCCAGTCGGCATACAGGAAGGCGGCTTATCAGTTACCGTGGAAATACGTGAACTAAATGGTGACTCAGTCATGAAAGATCAAGAACTTCCCCCAGACACTGGAGATAGTCAGTCTGAAGACTCAGGTTCTGAAAATGGATGCTGTTCTGTGGAAACTTGCAAAGGTCAACTTCTTACAGGATCCAGAAGTGAGATAGTTTACATCTGATAACTTGGGCAGTACTGATGCCAGCTGCATCAGAAATGATACCAGGCTCATTCAACTTGGTGACAGACAGCTGAGGCTAGATGTAAGTCTGGTCTTTGGATTGGGATCCTGAGTTGAAAATATCACTTGAGGGTTTTGAAAAATATGAATAGTGTAGAATATAAACCTCGTAAGGAACCTTTTGTGTAATTAAACGATTGCATTGAACTTCTTATAATTTTATTTTTATTTGTTACTGGCTGTGCTGAGTCTCATTGTTTTTGCTTGGGCTTTCTCTGGTTGTGGCAAGCAGGGGCTACTCTGTACTGCAGTGTCCCAGCTTCCATCTCAGTGGCTTCTCTTGTTGCAGAGCACAGGCTCAGTAGTTGTGGCTCACAGGCTTAGTTGCTCCTCAGCACTTGGGATCTTCCCAGATCAGGGGTCGAGCTCGTGTCTCTGGCATTGGCAGGCAGAATCTTTACCACTGAGCCACCAGGGAAGCTCCTCTGCTGAACTTTTTAAAAGAGAAAAGCTAGTTGCTTAAGACCCCTGATATTATGCAAACTGTTGAGGAGCCACCAAGACTGGATTCGTGGTCCCAGTCAGTGTTCGGTATGTGTCACAGCTCAGGGGGCTTTCTGCATTATATATCTGGGACACGAGTTGCAGAGTTTGGTTGATCTTCCTATCCCACTGATGACTTGGGTCTACTGGAATTCCTGATTGATCCAAATGCACGTCTGTGCTATTAGAAGTTTATTGCTGTTTCTAGCCACCATGTAGAGGTAGAGGGAGGTACTGTTTGGCTTTTCCAAGAAGAAAATATGATGGAAAGTGGTATTATAATTTAACTTTTTATTTTGTATTGGTGGTGGTTGTTCAGTTGCTCAGTTGTGCCCAGCTCTTTATGACCCCATGGACTGCAGCACGCCAGGCTTCCCTGTCCTTCACCATCTCCTGCAGTTTCCTCAAACTCATGTCTGTTGAGTCAGTGATGCCATCCAAGCATCTCATCCTCTGTTGCCCCCTCTTCCTCCTGCCCTCAGTCTTTCCCACCATCAGTGTCCTCAATGAGTCAGCTCTTTGCATCAGATGGTCAAAGTATCGGAACTTCAGCATCAGTCAGTGAATATTCAGGGTTGATTTCCTTTAGGGTTGACTGGTTTGATCTCCTTGCTATCTGAGGGACTCTCAAGAGTCTTCTCTAGCACCACAGTTCAAAAGATTAATTCTCTGCCCCTCAGCCTTCTTTATGGTCCAACTCTCACATCCATACATGACTAATGGGAAAACTAGCTTTGACTATATGGACCTTCATCAGCAAATGATGTCCTGCCTTTTAATACACTGTCTAGGTCTGACATAGCTTTCCTTCCAAGGAGTAAGTGTCATTTAATTTCATGGCTGCAACCCTCCTAAGCGATTTTGGAGCCCAAGAAGATAGTCTCTCACTGTTTCCATTGTTTCTCCATCTATTTGCCATGAAGTGATGGGACCGGATGCCATGATCTTAGTTTTTTGAATGTTGAGTTTTAAGCCAGCTTTTTCACACTCCTCTTTCACCTTCATCAAGAGACTCTTTAGTTCTTCTCTTTCTGCCATTAGGGTCACCTGCATTTCTGTGGTTATTGATATTTCTCCCCCAGCAATCTTGATTCCAGCTTGTGCTTCATCCAGCCTGGCATTTCGCATGATGTACTCTGCATATAAGTTAAATAAACAAGGTGGTAATAGACAGTCTTGACATATTCCTTCTCCAATTTTGAATCAGTCTGTTGTTCCTGTCCTGGTCTAACTTTTGCTTCTTGCCTGCGTACAGGTTTCTCAGGAGGCAGGTAACATGGTCTGGTATTCCCATCTCTAAGAATTTTCCACAGTTTGTTGTGATCTACACAGTCAAAGACTTTAGTATAGTCAATGAAGCAGAAATAGATGTTTTTCTGGAATTCTCTTACTTTTTCTGTGATGCAGTGGATGTTGGCAGTGTTGGCATTTCCTCTGCCTTTTCTAAATCCAGCTTTTACATATGGAAGTTCTCAGTTCACATACAGTTGCAGCTTCACTTGAAGAATTTTGAGCATGACTTTGCTAGCATGTGAGATGAGTGCAATTATGCAGTAGTTTGAACATTGTTTCGCAGTGCCCTTCTTTGGGATTGGAATGAAAACTTACCTTTTCTAGTCCTGTGGCCACTACTAAGTTTACCAAATTTGCTGACATATTGAGTGCAGCACTTTCACAGCATCACCTTTTATTTCAAATAGCTCAGGAATTCCGTCTCCTCCACTAGCTTTGTTCATAGTGATGCTTCCTGAGGCCCACTTGACTTCCCACTCCACGATGTCTGGCTCTAGGTGAGTGACCACACTGTTGTGGTTATCTGGGTCATTAAGACCTTTTCTGACAGTCCTTCTGTGTATTCTTGCCACCTCTTAATCTTTTCTTCTTCTTTTAGGTCCTTGCCATTTCTGTCCTTTATTGGGCATGAAATGTACCCCTGGTATCTCTAATTGTCTTGGAGAGATCTCTAGCCTTTCCCATTCTATTGTTTTTCTGTATTTCTTTGCATTGTTCACTTAGGTTTTCTTATCCCTCCGTGCTGTTCTTCGGAACTCTGCACTCAGATGGGTGTCTTTCCCTTTCTCCTTTGTATTGCAGTATAGCCGGGCCACAGTGTTGTGAGTTTCAGGTGGACAGCAAAGGAACTCAGCCATACATATACATGCATCCACTCTCCCCTAGACTCCTTTCCCATCCAGGCTGCCATACGATATTGAGCAGAGCTCCTGCTGTGCTATGCAGTAGGCCCTTGTTGGCTGTCTATTTTAGATACAGCAGTGTGTACATGTCCATCCCAAGCTCATTACTCCTTCCCCCCAGCAACCTTAAGTTCATTTGGAAAATGGTATTACTCTGATGACTGTAGTGGCAAGTGCATCTGAAGGCCAAACAGTGTTGAAAGCAGTCTGTGTCCTCTTCTGCCAGAGATAAGAAGCTTTCAGTGGAACTGGTGTTTTTCCTCCACAAGCATCCCATTCAGAAAGTGATGAGATAGCAGTGGTGATGACATTGTTACAGGGAATGGACATGTGCCCTGACTAATGATAGTCCCTGCAGCCACAGGGAGACGTCTGTGCGGCTGTCTCTCTGCTGAAGCCATGCACGTATCCACCCGTTACACAGACATCTGAGATCAGGAGTTTCAGATAACCAAATGCAAATCCTTCATCCGACTTTTAATTTGTGTAGAATGTGAAGTGAGACACAGTGAAAGCATTAATAAGATTGTCTCTTAATCCATGTATAGTGTTCAACTGTGATTTACAGATATACTGGAACGTCAAAACAAGATTACTTTGATAGAAGTTCATAATTTCATTTTAAAAGGTTGAAAGAACATTTGAGGATTGTAACAGTCCATCTGTGGACTGTTTTTCCTAACGCACTGTAGCTTACATTTCTGAAAGAGTAGATAACAGGATGAGCGTTTTCCAGTGAGCTCCCAGCCTTCTCCACTGTCCCCTGGGGTCCAGTCTGGGTTCAGGTGCTTAATGCCGAGATGGAGGGGGGAGAGGTTGTTGAGCACTGCTCTGAGATTGGCTGGCCTTCTCTGGCTCCGTCACTGTTGATGCTTGACATACCTCCTCTCTGGATACTCACCCACCCTGTAAATTAATCACTCTGGGCTCCCGTGTTTGTGTATTAATTATTTTGAGTATCCTCCTAGAGTGACTTTTGTACACGTTTCTCCTGTCTTGATATGCTGAGCTCTTTTGAGGGTAGGGATCTAGTATATGCTTGACATCCCAGTGGCTGTTAGCTAGGAAGCAGTCTCTGTGGTGACTGCCTCAAGTACAATCCAGTGTTTGTAATTTTCCTCCTATTCAGTGTGAGTGGGCTTCCTTGATAGCTAGTTGGTCAGAATCTGCCTGCAATGCAGGAGACCCCAGTTCGATTCCCGGGTTGGGAAGATCCACTGGAGAAGGGATAGGCTACCCACTCCAGTATTCTTGGGCTTCCCTTGTGGCTCAGCTGGTAAAGAATCTGCCTAAAGTGCAGGAGAGCTGGGTTCAGTCCCTGGGTTGGGAAGATCCCCTGGAGAAGGGAAAGGCTACCCAATCCAATATTCTGGCCTAGAGAATTCCATGGGGTCACGAAGAGTTGGACATGACTGCTTTTCACTTTCAGCATGAGTGGATTCTCACATGTGCCACTGTGTAGAATATGTTTTGGGCAAAGTTGGAAAAAAGAAATGACTCAACAACTTTAGGGGGGAGGGGGTGGGTGGCGGCGGTGAACAAAGCCTGACAACCCCAAGCATCCTCCACCTTTCAAACCCCAGAAACCTCCTTCGCAAGCAGGAAGGAGGGTAGCTTATCAAGGCTGTGGTGCCATCGTGTGGCTATTTGTTGGATCACAACAGAATTTTGCCTTTTATTTATTCTCAGTGAATGGCTATTTTGAAGTTTCAACATTTAAAAAATGAGGATCCTTCATTTGCGTCCCTTTTAGGATTTGTTTGGTAACAGCTTTATTGGTTTATAATCCACATACCATAGAACTGACTCACTGGATGTGTACAGTGTCTGACTTTTAGTATACCCATTACAAACCATCATCACAATTTTAGAATATTTTTATCCCCCCCAAAAGAGCCTGCACCCTTATTTACTGTCCCCAGCCCACACGTTTTCCCCCTGCTTTCAGACATGTCTGTTCTGGGCTTTTCCTGTACATGGAGTCACGCTGTACGTACCCTTGTGTCTGCCTGCTTTCAGTCAGTGTCTTCAGGGTTCATCCCTGTCTTGACGTCAGTGCTTACTCCTTTCAACAGCTGAACTGATGCTCTGCTGGGCTTGCCATCATTTGTTCATTTCAGTTGATGAACACTTGACTGGGTTTGTTTGGGGCTTCCCAGATAGCTCAGTTGGTGAACATCTGTACTTTTTGGCTTTTTGGAACAAATACTGCCATCAACATTTGTGTACAGGTTCTGAGTGGGAATGTTGTCATTTCCATTTGATATATACCTAGGGGTGGAACTGGGTAGAAATGGCACATTAATGACTTAATTTTTGGTAACTGCCTGTTTTCCAAAATGGTTATCCCATTTCATATTCACACCAGCAGTGTATTAGAGTTCTGATATAATTGGAGTTTTGTATATTTCCAGAAAACTCATAATAGGCTTTGAATTCAGGAAAGCTTTTTTCAGTTTTTGCTCAAAGTTATTTAAGTATACCATGATGTGCTAATTACTGTGAAAAAAAAAAGTTTAAAGCAATTACCCAGTATTATATCATTCAGAGGTGTTTTTTCTAGAATTTGTGTGTATATGTATATACATACTTATAATTTGAAAAAATCAATTTTTAACCACATGGACATTTTTCTAGGTCAGTGTTGGCAGTGTCTTATGAATTTGTCATTGCAGTACCTACAGACATCAGGGAAAAGACATTATGAGTGTGTCAGATGCTTTTGACTTCTTGGTGTACACAGGGCTCAGACCAGGGAGGACCCTGCAGCCCTCAGACTAG
Organism: Oryx dammah; assembly: GCF_014754425.2. NCBI lineage: Eukaryota > Metazoa > Chordata > Mammalia > Artiodactyla > Bovidae > Oryx > Oryx dammah. The sequence goes on along the minus strand of NW_024070209.1, from coordinate 5,995,848 downwards.
AGGCTTCTAGCTTAGCCTTTAGTTTTCTTAACTAAAAAGTAAAATTACTGTTAGTTTTGGTTAAGACACAATAATTTTTCCAATTAATTAAAAATTTTTTTTTACTTTTCAAAAAGCACTCACTGAAAATGACCGAGACAGCCAGTCACCACTGAAGAATCCTCTGTTGTCAACGTCAAGACCCCTGGTTTTCGGCAAGTCCAATGGTATGTACCTCTTTTCCTTCTCATCAGGCACACCACTGCAGTCTTTAAGAATGGATTTCACAGCTATTCTTAGAAGCAGAGGGTCTCTTCCTCTCCCTCCTAGGAGCAAATACTGAGACCACTGCTTCAGAGGCCAAAACCTTCCAAGGTGCAGTGTACTCAGTGACTGCCCTCAATCCTCCCATGTTTATTCCTTTAATATTGCAGGGGTTGTCCTGTAACAAGAGGTCACTCAGTATCATCATCTGTTCCTTTAATATTGCAGGGGTTGTCCTGTAACAAGAGGTCACTCAGTATCATCATGTTTGTGGCCACTTTTTGTACAAGACCTTTGTACAAGATTGATCTCTGCTGTTCAGTTTGTATGTGGTATTTGCTTAGTAGAGTCCTTCATCACCTCACCATTCCTTTCCATTTTCCTTTTGTTTTCATGGAATTCAGTTCAGTTCAGTTGCTCAGTCGTGTCTGACTCCCTGCAATCCCATGGACTACAGCATGCCAGGCCTCCCTGTCCATCACCAACTCCCAGAGCTTACTCAGACTCATGTCCATTGTGTTGGTGATGCCATCCAACCATCTCATCCTTTCGTTCCTTTCTCCTCCCACCTTCAATCTTTCCCAGCATCAGGGTCTTTTCCAATGAGTCGGTTCTTCACATCAGGTCGCTAAAGTATTGGAGTTTCAGCTTCAGCATCAGTCCTTCCACTGAATATTCAGGACTGATTTCCTTTAGGATTGACTGGTTGCATCTCCTTGCAGTCCAAGACACTCAAGAGTCTTCTCCAACACCACAGTTCAAAAACATCAATTCTTCAGCGCTCAGCTTTCTTTATAGTCCAACTCTCACATCCATACATGACTACTGGAAAAACCATATCTTTGACTAGACAGACCTTTATTGGCAAAATAATGTCTCTGCTTTTTAATAAGCTATCTAGGTTAGTCATAGCTTTTCTTCCAAGGAGCAAGTGTCTTTTAATTTCATGGCTGCAATCACCATCTGCAGTGATTCTGGAGCCCAAGAAAATAAAGTCTCTCACTGTTTCCATTGTATCCCCATCTATTTGCCATGAAGTGATGGGACCGGATGCCATGATCTTAATTTTTTGAATGTTGAGTTTTAAGCCAGCTTTTTCACTCTCCGCTTTCATCAAGAGGCACTTTAGTTCTTGCTTTCTGTCATTAGGGTGGTGTCATCTGCATATCTGAGGTTATTGATATTTCTCCCAGCAATCTTCATTCCAGCTTGTGCTTCATCCAGCCTGGCATTTTGCATGATGTAATCTGCATATAGATTAAATAAGCAGGGTGACAACATACAGCCTAGACATACTCCTTTCCGAATTTGGAACCAGTGTGTTGTTCCATGTCCACTGTTGCTTCTTGACCTGTATACATATTTCTCAGGAGGCAGGTCATGTGGTCTGATATTCCCATCTCTAAGAATTTTCCAGTTTGTTGTGATCCAGTGAAAGGCTTTGGTGTAGTCAATAAAGCAGAAGTTAATGTTTCTCTGGAACTCTTGCATTTTCAATGATCCAACAGATGTTGGCAATTTGATCTCTAGTTCTCTTGCCTTTTCTAAATCCAGCTTGAACAACTGAAAGTTCACGTGCAGTTGAAGCCTGGCATGGAGAATTTTGAGCATTACTTAGCTAGCACGTGAGATGGGTGCAATTGTGCGGTAGTTTGAGCATTCTTTGGCATTGCCTTTCTTTGGGATTGGGATAAAAACTGACCTTTTCTAGTCTTGTGGCCACTACTAAGTTTTCCAAATTTGCTGGCATATTGAGGGCAGCACTTTCACAGCATCATCTTTTAGGATCTGAAATAGCTCAACCGGAATTCGATCCCCTCCACTAGCTTTGCTCGTAGTGATGCTTCCTAAGGCCCACTTGAGTTCGCATCCCAGGATGTCTGGCTCCAGGTGAGTGATCACACCATTGTGGTTATCTGGGTCGTGCTTTTTTGTCTAGTTCTTCCGTGTATTCTTGCCACCTCTTTTTAGTATCTTCTGCTCCTGTTAGATGTGTACCATTTCCGCCCTTTATTGTGCTCATCTTTGCATGAAATGTTCCCTTGGTATCTCTTAATTTTTTACTTAGACTGAAATCTATATTCTTTCCTTTGTCTCAAGGTGATACAGCTGATTATCAGAAACAGCTGAAGCAGATGATTAAAGATTTGACCAAAGAGAAAGATAAAACTGAGAAAGAGCTGCCCAAAATGAGCCAGGTATGGACTTTATTCAGTGCAGAGAATTTACTACTTTATCAAGCTAAGTGTTCAGTGGTGAGCTTTTTAATTAAGCCATACCTCCTAATCTTAAGACATTTTAAATATTGTGACGTTTAAATAGTAAACAGTTAAACTGTGATCCATTCAGCTATTCAAATGTTGACCACTCTTCAGAACAGGATGCTAGCACACATTTCAGATCCTCAGAGTTTCTGTATCAAATTCATTTACCAGGTTGTGATGCAGATTCATTCCCTGGAGCACTAGAAGCTATTTGGGAGACTGTGGACACAGAATTTTTCATATAAAAACTGTAGTTTCTTGAAAATCGCTGACTACATATTACAGTGTACTGATACGGCTTCAGGCTGAAAACCTCCCTTTATTATAGGACTTAAATCCCTCTGGTACTCCTGTGAGACCCCAGAAGTGGGATTTAGCAATTTTCTTTTTGATCATGAAACAGTGTTGCTCCACTGAGTGGCTTTCAAACATTCATTCTACTCTCTGGATGTAATGTTAAATTTCAGTGTGTCAGTTGTACCTCAGTGATCATGGATATTCGTTTTGAACCTCAAATGCTAAATTAGTAGCTCAAACCATTTTCCTGTTCCTACAGTGACCCTGAAGCTGAGTCCCACCTCTATTGTGACATAAAGATTCTCAATTTGGGCAGGAGTGTGTGTAGCCTGCACGCACAAGCCATCACTGTTGGTATTTCCACCAGATTAACAAGTCTAAGATGATTTCAGTCCTAATATTTAGGCTCTTTCCAACCTTTTTCTGCTAAAAACCCTAGCCTTTGCATCCTCATAAAACACATCTCTACACAGAGCTTCTGAATATATTCTCACAAGTTGTTTTCCTGGGTTGAAGGGTAAAACATTAATAGCTGCTGTAAAGACAGCTTAAGTCTACAGGGTGTGCGGAAATCCCCTGGACTTGGTGAGTCTTCAAGGGCAAAGAATAGCTCTTATTTTCTGCTTCAAGAAGTACGATGTGGTTTTGATCAGAGAACTAAGTGTAAATTTTTAAAACAAAAAACATAGTTAGTTATATTCAGACTTTTCCCCCCTCACATTTCCAGAGAGAGTTTATCCAGTTCTGTAAGACTTTATACAGTATGTTCCACGAAGACCCGGAAGAGAATGACCTGTACCAAGCCATCGCCACAGTAACTACGCTGCTGCTGCAGATCGGGGAGGTGGGGCAGCGTGGCAGCAGCTCTGGGAGCAGCTCCCAGGAAGGTGGGGAGGAGCTGCAGGCCTCGGCTCCTTCCCCCTCTTCTGAGCAGGACTTGGTGTTTGCTGACCCTGTCACAGGGCACAGTCCTCAGGAGCCCCAGGCATTTCCTGAGGAGGCACAAGGGGACTGGACCGTCTCCCTTGAACATATTTTAGCCTCACTTCTGACTGAACAGTCACTAGTCAACTTTTTTGAAAAGCCACTGGACATTAAATCCAAACTTGAAAACGCCAAGCTCAATCAGTACAGCCTCAAGACTTGTGAAATGAGCCGCCAGTCACAGCCTGAGCTCAAGCTGAGTAGCCCGTAGGACAGTGGTTGGCTGAGACCCATCTCCATACCAAAGCAGAGACCAGGTCCCCGGGTGTGGTGAGCCCAGGAAGCCAGGTTTGTCCAGCTCACCGTGAGACTTTACAAGCTGGGTACACACTGTGGCTGGGGCGGGGAGGGGGGGCACTGATGCAACACCCAGCATTTGTTTAGACACTGTCAGTGCTAGAGCTAGTGTTCTGTTCGTAGTTGGAAGCTAAAAAAGAGAGATGTGTGATACTAACCAAGTTGAGAGAAGCCCAAGCACTCATCCTTCACTTGAACTAGAGGGACAGAGAGTTCACTTTCAAGATTTGAGAGCCACTATCTGTGCAATTCTATTTGGCTTTTTTTGCACTAATTTTGTTTCAATGCTGGTAATTGAAACCATGTTAATGTATTTGGTTGTATTCACTTTGTGTCCTTCCAAAAAATGTGTACAAACCACGCTTTCAATGTTGGCCTCCAAGTTTTTTAAAAAACAAAGTTTTGTACTGACTTGGTTTGTGTCTGTATTTTATTCAGTGTCTAAGGTTTGGACTGGATACCTGGAGACCCGCCCCCCAGCAATGATGTTCACAGCATACACTCCAGGTAGCCTCCAATCCCACTACCATCATCAATGGGGTTTCAAAAGGGCACCTCTTTGCCATTTAATCCACATCAGTGATGAAACATAATCCCCACAACACCTTGGTTTTGGGCTAAATTTAACCTAACATTTGTTTGTCCTTTTAAGAAAGGTTAACTCTGACCTTTAGCTACATGTGGAAATGGCAACCCACTCCAGTATTCTTGCCTGGAACATTCCATGCACAGAGGAGCCCTGTGGGGTCGCAAGTAGTCAGACAGGACTGAACAACTGAGCACAAATCACAAGTAAAAACACCCCATAGGATTACCAAATAATTGAGCTAAAAACAACAAACTGTACCTCTTTCATTAAATCTAAGACCCTCAAAAGCCTACCAGTTTAGTCTTTTAAAACTCCTGGGAGAAGGGGCCCAGTCATGGCAGCTGGGACATGCTCTCCAGATGACCCTGTAACTGGGAAATGCTTTAAGATACACAAGCCTACTTTACCTCCAACTAGAAAAGGAAAATCAAGATGCGAAGGCAGTTCAATAACTTTATTGGACCATCAGCAATTAGTTCTCATCCACATTGACTGTCTGTAGATCTGCAAAAGAAGCGACAGCCGGTCACCTTCCACACACACACCTCATCCCATGCTCACACAAGAACCTTTTCTGCAAGGGCTTAGGCAAGTACTATCCTGAATGACCTTTCCCAACCCAGATACAGATGTGTTCTGTATCCTTTTGCATTTTCCCAAAAAAAGGTTTACTGACTATGCCTCTTATATCCCTACTGGAAGGATCCAGAGATACAAGTAAATAGTGTTTGTTGAAGAAATGAACTCAGGTTATAATAGGGCCAAGGATTTAAAAAATGAAGTAGACCTTACTTTTGAAAGTGGTGACGGGCACATAGGTAACCAAAGTATAGAGCTTGTTTGGTGAGTCTTCATCTTCATTACGTTTTCTGGACAACCGCACACGCATCCGGTATGGGACATTCCTGAAAAAACAGAAAACACAGGTGTCTTGGGATGTGGAGGTGGAAATGGCAACCCAATACCAGAACACTCCAGTAATCTTGCTTGGAGAATCCCATGGACAGAGGAACCTGGCAAGGGCCCATGGGATCTCAAAAAGTTTGACATGATTGAGCATGCTTGGGATGTTCCTGTCTCAGCGGGCAGCCACCACTGCCACAGCAGTGACCTCAGCAGAAATGTCATAAATGTTGGCCATGGGAGCTACGTTAAATCCCAAGCAGCACTAGGTGAACACGTGCAACTGTTAAACGTTCAGTTTCCCGGCCTCACACACACAATCCTCCTCCTGGCTCACCAACCTCCTCAGCAGCATCACAGCTGACTGCACCCACTCCTCTGTTGACCCGAAACTTCTCTCAGTTCATGGGATACCCCTCTCCCCATCTCAAGGGAGCCCACAGACAGCTCCTTCATGAGACACTCCCCGCCACGACAGCCCACTGCAGGGCTAAAGCTCAGGTCCCTGTCGCTGCATCCAACCCCAATGTTAAAAGACCACCCAGATGCAGACAGTGCCCCCACCCTGCTTGTCTCAAACCCTCTGGTCCCACTTCTACCCTGGCCCCGTAACTATGCTTTTTAGTAACCCCCAAATCTGCCTACAAGCGGGACGTCTCAGCCTGAGCACCCGAGACCTGGCCGCACCATTTCTTGTATGCGTTGTGTGTGGCTGGCCGCTCTGTGCACTGTGTAACTGCTAGAAGTCTCTGGCCTGTAGCCCACCCCCACCGTGGACACTGCTCTTTGGTCTAGAGAAAGCCAGACTCCACACCGACCTACAAGGTCTGTCTGCTGCCCAAGTTCATCCTCACTCACTGTTCTCAAATCACACTGTCTACCGCACTTTAACCAACCGCTGTTCCCAGGTCACGTTTGTTTTATGTGTGTGATGCGCTTACCTGATCCGCACACTGCTGACTCTTCCAGGTCTCAGTTCAACACCAGGTTAAAAGGCCTCCCCGCAGATGCTACCCTACTTACTCCCTGAGCCGCGGCCACGTGATCTTTTTCTTATACCTCGCGTGCGTTAGCTCAGTGGAATGGTGAAATCTGTTTACACTCAGACACTCAGTACCTGATCCCTTTGGCCCAGACGGCTTTGTTGAGCCTGGTGTCGATGCGCACGTCCGGGGTTCCCATCTCCTTCATGGCAAACTTCCGGATTTCTTTAAGTGCCCTAGGGGCACGCTTCTTGAAACCCCTGAGATTCAAAAGTGAATGAAGTGAGTACAAAATTAAACACACAATACAGCGTGTTTTCATGAAACAAATCTAAACCTCTAACAACACAGGAACCATTCTTCACCACTATGTCATGCCTGCCAGTTACACAATGGTAGTCTTCTCTGCACAATCTACTTCCAGTAATGTAGACAAGGACTCTGACCGTGATCCTTAAAAGATGCTAATATATACACTGGACAACACTTTCTCTTTTTCTGATAAAGCAAAAATACCCTCAAGCTCTGATACCATCTGCCACAGAGATCAAAGAATGTTAGAATATGCTTGAACACAAAGCACACAACCCTGAAGGAAACACTGTCTCATCAGGTTTCGGCAATCACTCAATACTAACTTAAAGGTTAGTATTAACCCTTATTAACTTGGTCTATGATTATAATCAAAGACAAGGGTTTGAGATGCACCAATTTCCTCTCAAAAAACAAAGGCCAACAGTTAATGCTTCGGATTTCTCAGCATGTATCAGGCACTATTAACCTGTTGTTTAGATACGGATACATAATTCTTTGCTGCTGCTGCTGCTAAGTCACTTCAGTCGTGTCCGACTCTGCAACCCCACAGACGGCAGCCCACCAGGCTCCCCCATCCCTGGGATTCTCCAAGGCAAGAACACTGGAGTGGGTTGCCATTTCCTTCTCCAATGCTTGAATTTCATGCTTTCAGTTAAATACAAAATGTGAGAAAGCAGAGCTCTATTACTGGTTGAAATGATCAAGCAGTTGGTTAAGTGAAGGCTGTTCCAAATGGGGCAGAGACCAAAAGTTAAACAGACTGTGAATGTCAGGAAGAGCCATATCAAGTTACCATATCTGCCCCCTCCCCAGCCTCCTTGAACCCATCAAACAAGCTACCTTCATTCACTTAAATATTTAACCAGACTCCACACCATGTTCAAAAATGCTACAAAGAAAAAACCAGAGAAAGGAGAAGAATAGGCAAGGGGGCTGCATGTAGTTAAGATGGCCACAGATACTGAAGTCAAGATCCAAAGATGAGGGTGCCTGTTTAGCTACCTGTGAGAAAAAGCATTATGGGGGTGGGTAAGACTAAGCTCAAACTGCCGCCCTGAATCAGATACTTGCCAGCTATGATTAAGTAAGTAGCCAACCCATGTAGAATCACAGCAGAACTCTGGCCTCTTAAGATGGTAAGATGGGAAGCCAATGGAGGGTCTGGGAGCAGCCCAGGTGTTTGGAGTGGAGGAGGGAACCAGGAGCCCATCAAGGAAAGTTCTTGTTTCCTTGGTGGTGGGACCAGTGTACTCAGGCTAAGGCAGGCAGACCCAAGAGGACATGCCCACTTGCCAACAAAAAGGGAAGGCTGCAGGGAACCTGCAAAGTGTGTGGGGGCAGCATGGACACAGAGACCAGCGGCAGGCCGCAGGGGTATGTAAAATTTGAAATGCCTGTTAAAAACCATGTATGCATCTTAACAGCAGCTGGACATAAGAGGCCCTAAAACTAGTTGCTATTACCAAGCATAGTTAGAGAAGGGCTGAGTCCTGGACTCAAGATGATGGGATGTGAGGAGAAACAGAGATCAAGGAGGAGCAGCTGCAGAGCCAAGAAAAACACAAGAATGTGAAATCCTAGGCAGTAAAATGAATGAACAAAGAACTGCCAATTGTTGCCCATCAGGAACTAAAAACCCATTCATTTAGTACTGTGAAGGTCTTCACTTAGGGCTTTTGTAACAAAAATGCCTGAAAAACTCATCCACCTGCGATGGCTCACACCCACTCTTCTAAGGTCTGGTTAACTTGTGTGGCCTGTAAAACATCACCCTAGGACTTACTCTTCACCCTTTTCTCTCTGGATGCTTGTCTACCTCCTCCTCCTAAGCTAGGAGGGCAGGATCTTTCGGTTTCCTGTTGAACCCACAGACCCCAAGACACACTTATGTGCTCAATGTGCTCCCAACATGAATCCACCACGCCCCAAATGGAAAGACTCCACATACACAATACTGCCTGGCTCACACATGATCAACACCTGGCTGGAAGTGCCAGGCCACATGTAGGTCCCTCACAAAACCAGCTGTCCAGATACAGCAGAGACCGACCAAGCCAGTCAAGAAATTCTTGCAGGGCAACGTTTGCTGTTAAAAAAAACTCCAAACAGCAGCATTCAAGAAAAGATGCGGTCCCCAGTATCACTAGTCAGCACCATGTGCAAAAAAGGGAAGGCACTACAACGAAACCTCCAGAGACCAACACCCAGAACCTGCACGTTGGAAATCACCCCCAATATTCCTGTGTATCGCCAATGCACAACCTCCAGGTGTCCTCCCAGCAAACAACGCCACCAACACATCCTTTCCTGGTCTCTACAACCGTCTCATTCCCAGTATTACGACTTCCCCAGTGTCAGTACCCATCTGTGTAGGTCAGGGAACTAAAGAAACCGCATCACAGCGTTCCTGTTCTTGGCCGGTCCGGCTTCAATTAACTAGTGAACTTGACTACAAAGACCTAGACACATCAGCCCTCCCTCCTGCACAACCCTCAGGCCCGCCAGGGTTTTATTCTACGACAGAGCAACGAGTGGGCTGGTTTAATCACCTCCGTATCTCCCCAAATTGGCTCTCCCAGAAACCTTACCGTTCTATCTCCCGTTTCTACGTATCAACCTCTGAGGCATTTCCCTTTAAACCCTATAAAGCTTAAACAGGGTCCATGGAAATAGACTTGAGCTTTCGCAGCATTAATGCGTAATTTTTGGCCCACCCAGCCTTCAGGCTAGACAGACTCAGGGACCACCAGACCGTGATTTCGGGAGCCCCCAACAGCAGGACCGGCGGCAGGCCGCAGGGGTACTCACACTCCATGGATGCGCTTGTGAATGTTGATGGTGTATTCTCTTGTCACCACCTCGTTGATGGCGGACCGGCCCTTCTTCTTCTCGCCGCCCTTCTTTGCGGGAGCCATCTAAACAAACCCAGGCGACAAAGCAGCTCAGGGCGAGTGCGTCAAACCTAAGTGAAGCACTCCCTCCTGGCCCGGCCTCACGCAGCCACCCTCGGTACGGTTTCCGAGGACAGAAAGTCCGGCCAGGTCCCTGAAGCCCCAGGTCTGGGTAGAGACAAGTATCCGTATCCCTTAGGTGCCCCCGCCCCGGAAACCCTGCAGCTCGGGTTCCCCCAACCCTGGCCTCTCTCAGGCTCAGGGAGCCCTTAAATGCAGCGCAGATTCCTTAAATGCGTGCGCCGGGGACGCGGGGTCCCAGGCCAGCTCAGGACAGAGCCTGCAGGCGTGGTCAGCACAATCCAGGTAGAGGATGGCGCCGGATTACTGCAGACGAGACTCCGCAGCCATACTCACCCTGCAGCGCCGGCGTTGGAAAGAAAGAGGGCGAGGGATTGTGGGAGAAGGAAAGCAGCCTCGCAAGTACAACTTCCGGGTTACCTGGAGGCGGGGGAAGGAAGAGGCGCTGCTGTGACGCAAGCAGCGCGCGCCGGGGGCGGGGGGGAAGGCGTGAAGGCCTCTGGGGCGGGGCCTCGGGCGTCGCGCTTTCCCTCGCGGCTTCCTATCGTCGGTCTCCACCTCCTGCGCGCGAACGAGGGTGGGAGGGGCTTGCGGTTCGCGTTTAAGTCTTCAGAGAAAATGGGATCCTGGTCCCCAGGTGGACGGGGCCAGGGGAGGCAGAGAAGATGCACTTCTGTTTCGCCCACTCGCTCAGTGATTCGGCCAGCATTGCCTGAACTTGTGAGCCTGGTTGGCAGCCCGGAGATGACCTACGTGCCTCCTGGCCTGGAGGGAGCCGGGAGCCTTTCCCGGCGGCAGCGATCAGCTAGCTGCAGAGATGCAGAGGGTTAGAGTTACGAGGGAGGCAGAGCAGAGGTGGGTTTGCACAAGAAGCGTTTCGAAATTAAAAGCGCTAGTTTGCAACTGACTATATGAAATGTCAATTTAGGAGACAGTAGTTGATAAAATCACCTTAGAAAGGGAGAGTAAAATACTGTGTGCAGTCTATTATATTGGAGAAATCCATGTGATTTCGTGACCTTAAATATGTTTTTAGCTCTATCACAACAGAATGACCCAATAACAGCAATGGAAGCAGCGCTTTCATCCAACACCTGGTGTAAAGTAGGTACCTTGAAAATGAAAAGGGAGGAACCTGATGCCAGGAGGTCAGGTGTGAGTTGACAGACTTCATGGCCAAGTCCCGGGTTCCCATGCCAAACCCACGGGTTCAGAACTCTGGACCTTCCGTCTGCTGATCAGAAACTGCATTCTCTTCTGGAGGGGCAAGGGCATGGTAAAAATCTTTCAACCTAGGAAGGATGTAAAAATTTTGAGGATTGAGTTATTGAAACCCTAGAATAGTATGTTAAAACTGGAGCACTTATATGTATGGCTGAGTCCCTTTGCTGTCTGCCTGAAACTATCACAATACTTTTAATCGGCTCTGCTCCAATATAAAATTAAAAGTTTAAAAAAAATAAAAAAGAAAATAAAAATAATGAGAATTATAAATTCTTCAATCAGGAAAGAAAAAACAAAAACTGGAGCACTGAGAAGGTGTTAGGATGAACCTGGAGTGAAACACAAGTTAGCTCTCTGATAGTCATATTTTGCACCTAGTTTTGATGTAAGGATACTTAATTTCATTATATTTTGTGGGTCCTTGTACAACTTTAAGAAATCTGTATCAGAAAAGATTTTACTGTAATAAGTGTTAATATCTAATCTCTTTTCATCACTGGGTAAATTTTTTTTTGGGTAAATTCCTAAATATTGATTTATTTGTTGTTTAAGTAGCATATGATTAATAAGGGAAATTTTGAAGTGAAATATTAGTCCCTTTAGTCCAACTCTGCAACCCCATGGACTGTAGCCCGCCAGGCTCCTCTGTCCATGGGATTCTCCAGGCAAGAATACTGAAGTGGGTAGCCATTCCCTCCTCCAGGGGATCTGACAGGCAGATTCTTTATGGTCTGAGCCACCAGGGAAGCCCCATAAATTAGTAAATTGGACATTAAATGGCGTATAGAAGTTAGTGGTGACTATCTTTCCATGTCCCAAATCCTCTCTGACAGAAATGGACTTACCAGCATGGAGGATACAGTTTTTCAGTTTGTCTGGATGGGTTGGGTCATGGCTGCACTGAAAGAGATGGGGACATTGGGAGGGGCAGATGATTTTAAAGGATTAAACTAAATTAAATTCAGGACCTTTTAAGTGCATATAAAGTGGTTACCCAAGTTGCAGTATATATTTTAAGGCACATATTATTTTACTGAATGCACTGATGGGTTACCCTGCTTCTCCCATAGCTAGACATTGGCTGGATAGACAAAAATCCTAGAGAAGGTTTTCCTTTTTTCTAATGATTTTTTTTTCCCCTGGAAAAATAAAGGTGCTTCACAGATGCCACAAGGCTGTGTATTTCAGCCATTCAGTCAACCATGTCACGCTTACAGAAGTATGCTGTTGTTTGTACTATTGCACATAGGCGTTGTATGAAGTTCATACATATGTATCCAAAAAGCCACACATGCCATTACGCCAGAAGACTCAGATTTGTTGTTTGTCTTGGTTACTAATGGCTGACTTTAAAACCTTCAGGCTTCACATAAAGTGAAGGGAGAAACTTAGGTAATTTTTTTTACTGAACACCCACATTTTACCAGATAATTCAGCCAGAGTCCAACATATCATGGCTTTGCACCTTCTCACAGTTGGCCAGTTCACCATATTGTGATATACCATTGTATAAACAATGGTATAAACAAACAAAACCTTAATTTAATGGGCATTAGTTGCTGTTAGAGACAAGATACTACATTTTAGTAGAGTTAGTTTAAAATATTCTAAAGCTTGGTATATTTCAGAGTTCATATTTCAGTCACTTCTCATGAGCCAAGATTTTATAGTTTCTAAGTAGAAAGGTCATGACAAGTTTGCAAAACAGTCTTTAAATCAGCACAATTAAATGAATCAAAAGTTTAAGGATTGAACTTCCCCTGACATTATGTGGGTTTAAAGAAATGTACTCAATAAGAGTTTTCTGAGTTTACCCAGACTGTGAACATGTGTAAAGTTTAAGCAATATTAAATTAATTTAGCAGCGTGACATAGTCCACCCTCTTCTAATGGCTTCCAGCTGGAAAATCCTACCACAACAAATATGCTGTTTCCATTAAAAATTTGTTCTGTTTAGAAGTGCAGATTCTGACAGCCAATTAAAATACAAATTCTTTTACAGAAATACCAGATCTGGAAACCTTTGAATTTACCAAACAGTTAAATTACAAAATAGGTAATCTAGTGTCACACAGAATTTTTGTTTTAAAAAGGGTCCATTTTGGATTCCTGAGAGTAAATGATCCTAAGATATGCAAAATATTTAGACTTACCTTTTTTTCATGTAATTCATATGGCAGTTGTGTGAATAATTAAAACTCCTTTTGATGTATTTATGTGGCAGCCTCTTAGGCCGCTGAAAACTGATCGTGGCCAGAGAATGGAGAGGGGTTTTCTCTCTTTTACAGGGAAGCAGGTAGAAACACAGAGCTCCAGTGATGAACAAGGAGGGGAACTTGGTTCTCTTGGGCCGCGCTCTGCTGAGCGTTGCCAGCTCAGTGATCCTCAGTCTCAGTGTGCCAGGGCACCCTCATGCCAGCGTGCTGAAGCCTCATGGAAAACGGGTGCAGTCTGCTGTATCTCCCCTATCCACATGGTGTGTGCACAGGTCTCCCACACAGACACACAAACCCTGGGTGCATCACTGCTACATAAGTGCTGGCAAGCAAGAGGCCATGGAACCCTAGCCCAGGTGAGTTTAATTATGGGCTGTACCTGCTTCTGTGGACAATGGCTTGGTCATCTCTATGGATTACCCATGTCTCTTAAGTTAGAGATATTTCCAGGAACTTTTTCTGGTTTTGTCAGTTTGTTTTGTTATCATTTCTAAAAGAACCATTGATTTCTTCTGGCACAGTCTTTAAAATAAAGATCAGGATCCCAATAGGCTGAGATGCATGTGAGCTCAAAAAACCTAAGGCCATTTACCCAGATTGTTGGTTGCTCGCTCCCACCTTTTCTGCATTTTTGATTATCCTTAGAAACGTGTTGAAATTAAAAAATAAAAATGTTTACTGATGAAGAGAGGTATGAATGCGTCAGGAACAAGGTACAGAAACTGCCTCAAAAGGAAATTATACAAATGTTAATTTATTACAAAATGTCCACTCACAGAAATACACAAGAAAACTTTTATCCTTTTATATTTTGGGAAAGGAACTGGTGTCTCAGATACAAAATAATTTACACAGAATCCATACAATTTTATTTTATATAGAAATAGGTCCTTATTACAACGGCTGTACAAGTCACTACACTTCGTCTTATAATTACATAAAATCTTCTCTTTAGAAACATCTCAACAAAACATACAAAAAAAGCAAAGTGCATTTCTGAAAAGGAAAATCCACTCCTGGGTCTCGGTCAGGAAAGATGTGTAGAAAGCGGCGGCATCCTCATGCCGAGGGCCAGCATGGGGGGAGGGGGGTTTCCTGGGGTCCTGCCTGGCCTGTAAAACCTTCCCTTTCACAGTCCTCGAGTCCTGTCGGAATCCCAGAACGTCACCTGCAGGATTGTACTCTGCGTTGAGCCCACCTTTGTAGTCGCAATCACCGGGAGGTCAACAGGAAAAACAGTCCAGTGTTACATTCAGGATAAGAAAAAAAAAAAAAAAGCCGATCACCAGAACGATGTGGGAAGAAGAGTCTCATTCCATTAGGGTTTAGGCGGAGGGTGGGAGGTGAGGGGCTGCAGTCTGGTTAATAATGCCCAGCTTTGCTTTCTGATTGGAGGGCTGTTTTTGTTACTGGGGTCTCCTCGTGAAGTCAGGAGACTTGATTTAAAAAACAAAAACAAAAAACAAGGAAAGTGCCTAAATTATCTCCTTGTGCAGCTGTGCAAATTAAGACAGAAATGATCATCTAAAAATAATGAGGAAAAAAAAAATCATCTCTCCTTTCAAGACATCGCTGACCGGGTGCTTCTCAGAGGAAAGAGGGTCGGGAGAGTAAAGGCCAATGAGCACATGCGCACGTGGCGCAGACTGGTCCACGCTGGGGGGAGGGGCAATCCAGCTGAGACGCTCCGTCTCTAAGCTGAACAGAGAGATGCACTGATGCGCTCAGCTGGGGACCGCGGTCGGTCCGTCCGGGTATGGTTGTAGATTGTGGCTGTGAAGCACAGGGAAAGGGGAAACAGGGCCAGCTTCCCTGCTCACTCATGTCCATGCTGGCCGCCGCCCTCGGACATGGTCACCACCCAGGAGCTCTGAAATGGATGCGGCGTGCACGAAGTTGGGGTGTCCTTTAAACTCTTCTCCCCAACTCCTTGGCCACCCGCCCCCTCGTCCGTCCATTGGTTAAAGCTGATGTGACCCAACCAAGGTGCCCGGCCACTACCGGGGCGGCTGCTGGAGGCCTGAGGACTCAGACAGGCTGCTGACCCTTCGGGCCGGGCGCGCGGGCCCCGGCGTTGGGTAGCCCAGGGTCCCTGGCTGTTGCGAGTAGGTGGAGAGAAGGAGGGAGTCCTGCTGCTCACTGTGCAGAGAGGTTGGCACCTGCACCTGGAAAGAAAGGAACCAGCTCCAGGGAGGGTTCTGGGGTTCAGGGACTCCTTCCCTAACTGGGGTGGTGATGCAGTCCTCCTCAGATTGAAGGGTCCTCCTCCCCAGCCTGAAGACCTGGGGGAAAGGAAGCCCAGCTCTCCGGCCAGCACTAGGGGTTCCCCCTGGCCGGGTGGCCGGGGGCCTAGGCTGCTGGAAATGGTTTCTTGGGCACATGCACAGGAGCCCCCACTAGCCTGTGTGGTACTGGATCCTGGAACCTGACACCACACGTACGTCATTGCCTGCACAGCATCCAAACAGGCCTGCAGGCCACATACTTTTCACTGGTGGTCCCAATTTCCAGAATCACTTCCAAATACTGCCATCTGCCAGGAAGCATCCTAATCTGAAGCTCAGAAACTCACTGGGTTTTCCTGGTGCCTCAGATGGTCAAGAATCCACCTGCAGTGCAGGAGACCTGGGTTCAATCCCTGGGTTGGGAAGATCCCCTGGAGAAGGGCATGGCAAACCAGTCCAGTATCCTCGCAGCCTGGAGAATCCCATGGACGGAGGAGCCTGGGGTGGGGGCTACAATCCACAGAGCCTCAAAGAGTCAGACACGACTGAACAACTTCAACTGGTCAGACATTAACTCTGGAACCTTCAGTCTCACCTCGCACTATTCCCAGCCATGAAATCTCCCCTCCAAGGAACCCAGTCCACCCTGTTTCTGAAGCTGTGCAAGGCACATCTGCCCCCTACTTCGGCTCAGGCTGCGTCTGTTGTTGAAACGTTGTCCCCCCACACCTCACACTCAGCCATCCACACGTGGAGTGTTTCCGTCCCCATGCCTCGTCCTTTTTTGACCTTGACCCCCAGCCCCAGTGCTCCATTGACAGTGACCCAGGCCTGGCAGCTCTCTGTGCTGTCCCCTGTCCCCCTGCACTCAGGGTCCCTGAGTGCCCCTTGCATCCTTAACCCTGCATCTGGGTGGAACAGGCACCTGCAAGCACGCTGGTGGCTCCCGATGAAGGAACAGGTAGACGGGCAGCCTCTAGCTTTCCCCCTGACTTCTCCTTGCCTTCTCCCCTCATCAGTTCCCATCCCAGATCACTCCAGGGTCCTGCAAGCTGACCAGGGAGCAAAGCTGAGGTCCAGAGTTAACTCCTACTAAGATGTGGTGTTGGAGAAGGCAATGGCACCCCACTCTAGTACTCTGGCCTGGAAAATCCCATGGATGGAGGAGCCTGGTAGGCTGCAGTCCATGGGGTCGCTAAGAGTCAGACACGACTGAGCGACTTCACTTTCACTTTTCACTTTCATGCATTGGAGAAGGAAATGGCAACCTACTCCAGTGTTCTTGCCTGGAGAGTCCCAGGGATGGGGGAGCCTGGTGGGCTGCCGTCTATGGGGTCACACAGAGTTGGACACGACTGAAGTGACTTAGCAGCAGCAGCAAGACGTCGTGTCAGGGAGATCTGAAAACTATGCCATAGCTGGTTTAGCCGCCTTGAAATTCAATTACAATCTAGAACTCGAGGAGGACTCTGCATCTTGGTCACCCCGCACATTCACCTATGGCTTCGAGGATGCCCAAGTTGGGCAGGCGGGGGTGGGGGGGCAAAAGCTACACTGTGCCTTGAGGCTGTGGAGGAGGCCCCATTGGACAGGAAGGGGCACCTGGGCATGTGTGTGAGGGAAGGCCAGAGCCTGAGCAGGCACTTCTGTCCCATCTGAACCCCCAGCCACTGGCTCACACCCCTTCCTTCCAGTGCATGTGGCACTTGCTTAACGTAAGAAGTGACCACAAGATTACCTATATATAATGGAATATTACTCAGCCATTAGAAAGAATGAAATAATGCCATTTGCAACAATGTGGACGGACCTAGAGAGTGTCATACTGAGTGAAGTCAGTCAGAGAAGGAGAAATAGTGTTTGACATCTGTTATATGTGGAATCTAAAAAGAAATGATACAGATTAACTTATTTACAAAACAGAAACAGACTCACAGACTTGAAAGAGAAGGAACTTATGGTCCCCAGGGGGGACGAAGGGAGAGAAGGGATAGTTAGGGAGTTAAGGATGGACATGGACACACTGCTGCATTTAAAATGGATATCCAACAAGGTCCTACTGTACAGCACAGGAGACTCTGCTCATTGTTAAGTGGCAGCCTGGATGGGGTAGGAGTTTGGGGAAGAATGGATACATGTATATGTATGGCTGAATCCCTTTGCTGCCCACCTGAAACTATCACAACATTGTTAATCAGCTATACTCCAGTATAAAATAAAACGTTAAAAAAAAAAAAGAAGTGACCACAAGGAAACATGTCCCACATTTTCCTGGAAAGCCTCAAATTCATGCAATGTTATCTCATTCATTTAAAGGAAGTTTGATGAGCCTTTAAACCTGATGTAATTTTCTACTTGTATGAGATACTGCGTATAAACACACTAACAAGCCCAACAAACATGGCAATCAGTGTCTGATTTTTGCTCTAAGAAAGTATAGACACCATAATAAAAATTACTTTTTAAAAAATGGACCTTCTTAGCGCATAACGACAAGAGGCCAAATAGCTGCTTCTAAGTTTCTCACACTGTATATACATAGACTTTGTCAACTTGAAGCATGATAAACTTTAGAAATGATAAAGTTTCAAATATGACTCTGTCTGAGGCTTATTTTTATACTGACGCCTAGAACCCCGTTGAAAGCCCGCAACAGAAGGAAGGGCCCATCAGGACTGGGCTGGGGGCTTGGCCCTGTCTCCCCCTCCCCAGGCGCGGCCCAGCCCCACCTGAAGAAAGTGCGGAGGCTGCGGCTGGGCCTGTGCAGGCTTCAGGGGTGACGGCTGGGAGGTGGTGAAGCTGGGCTGCAGCCCCATCAGCAGGACAGGGGTGGCGGCGTTGCTGCTGGTGGTGTGCACGTCCGGGTTCTGAAACACGGCCTGGCTCTGCGGATACCTGTTTGGTGACACACAGAAGAAAGACCTTTATAAAAACTATTGACCTGACACCAGGGACACGGATGACAAGAGGAAAAACAGACAGACAGGACTTATCACAGCTAAAACCTTGTGAGCATCACTCTCTCCATGCAGTGAAAACACTGCTGGAAAAAAAAAGCTGCCAGAAAAATCTTTGCAAGTCCTATATCTAATAAGAGGTTGATATCCAGCTGTATATAAATACAATTTCTACAACTCACCACAACAACAAATGCAAAGAACCTGGTTAAAAAATCGGCAAAAAGCTTGAGTAGACATCCTGGAAAGAAAAGGTACAAATGGCCAATAAGCACGTGACAAGAGTCATTAGGAAGATGCAAATCAAAACCAAATGAGGACTTCCCTGATGGCACAGTGGATAAGAATCTGCCTGCCAATGCAGGAAACAAGGGTTCGGTCCCTGGGCATACCACAAGCCACGGGGTAAACTAATCCCCACAAATGTTACCATGGCAAAACTGGGAGAGTCAACAGTGTGACCCAGCAGGCTGTTGGCATCATTGTAAACAAACAAGTTAAGGGCAAGATTCTTGCCAAGAGAATTAATGTGTGTACTGAGCATATTAAGCACTCTAAGAGCCGAGATAGCTTCCTGAAAAGTGTGAAGGAAAATGATCAGAAAAAGAAGGAAGCCAAAGAGAAAAGGACTTGGCTCCAGCTGAAGCGCCAGCCCTGCTCATCAACAGAAAATTGGATTAAAGATTTACTGAGCATGGCCTCACCCATCAGAACAAGACCCTGATTCCCCCACAGCCAGGCCCTCCCATCAGGAAGCTTCAACAAGCCGCTTAGTCTCATCCATCAGAGGGCAGACAGAATGAAAATCACAATCACAGAAAACTAACCAAACTGATCACATGGATAACAGCCTTGTCTAACTCAATGGAA
This sequence comes from Oryx dammah, assembly GCF_014754425.2. NCBI lineage: Eukaryota > Metazoa > Chordata > Mammalia > Artiodactyla > Bovidae > Oryx > Oryx dammah. Next base: position 5,976,509 of record NW_024070209.1, on the reverse strand, counting down.
CTATGAGCCATGCTGTGTGGGGCTACCCAAGACAACGGGTCACGGTGGAGATTTCTGACAAAAAGTGGTCCACTGGAGAAGGGAATGGCAAATCACTTCAGTATTCTTGCCTTGAGAACCCCATGAAGCCAGGACGAAAGGCAAAAAGACATACACTGAAAGGGGAACTCTCCAGGTTGGTACATGCCCAATATGCTACTGGAGAAGAGTAGAGAAATAAGTCCAGAAAGAATGAAAAGATGAAGCCAAAGCAAAAACAGTGCCCCATTATGGACGTGACTGGTGATGGAAGTAAAGTTCAGTGCTGTAAAGAGCAATATTGCATAGGAACCTGGAATGTTAGGTCCATGAATCAAGGTAAATTGGAAGTGGTCAAACAGGAGATGGCAAGAGTGAACATCAACATTTTAGGAATCAGTGAACGAAAATGGAATGAGCGAATTTAATTCAGATGACCATTATATCTACTATTGTGGGCAAGAACCCCTTAGAAGAAATAGAGTAGCCCTCATAGTCAACAAGAAAGTCTGAAATGCAGTACTTGGGTATAATCTAAAAAATGACAGAATAATCTCTGTTTGTTTCCAAGGCAAACCATCCATTCAATATCACAATAATCCAAGCCTATGCCCCAGTTGAAGAAAGTAGGGAAAACCCCTAGACCATTCGGGTATGACCTAAATCAAATCCCTTATGATTATACAGTGTAAGTGAGAAATAGATTTAAGGGACCAGATCTGATAGACAGAGTGCCTGATGAACTATGGATGGAGGTTCGTGACATTGTACAGGAGACAGGGATCAAGACCATCCCCAAGAAAAAGAAATGCAAAAAAGGAAACTGGCTGTCTGAGGAGGCCTTACAAATAGCTGTGAAAAGAAGATAAGTGAAAAGCAAAGAAGAAAAGGGAAGATATACCCATTTGAATGCAGAATTTCAGAGAATTGCAAGGAGAGATAAGAAAGCCTTCCTCAGTGATCAGTGGAAAGAAACAGAGGAAAATAATAGAATGGGAAAGACTAGAGATCTCTTCAAGAAAATTAGAGATACCAAGGGAACATTTCATGCAAAGATGGGCTCAATAAAGGACAGAAATGGTATGGACCTAACAGAAGCAGAAGATATTAAGAAGAGATGGCAAGAATACAAAGAACTGTACAAAAAAGATTTTCATGACCCAGATAATCACGATGGTGTGATCACTCAGCTAGAGCCAGACATCCTGAAATGTGAAGTCAAGTGGGCCTTAGGAAGCATCATTACAAACAAAGCTAGTGGAGGGGACGGAATTCGAGTTGAGCTGTTTCAAATTCTAAAAGATGATGCTGTGAAAGTGCTGCACTCAATATGCCAGCAAATTTGGAAAACTCAGCAGTGGCCACAGGACTGGAAAAGGTCAGTTTTCATTCCAATCCCAAAGAAAGGCAATGCCAAAGAATGCTCAAACTACCCCACAATTGCACTCATCTCACATGCTAGTAAAGTAATGCTCAAAATTCTCCAAGCCAGGCTTCAGCAATACGTGAACTGTGAACTCCCTGATGTTCAAGCTGGTTTTAGAAAAGGCAGAGGAACCAGAGATCAAATGGCCAACACCTGCTGGATCATGGCAAAAGCAAGAGAGTTCCAGAAAAACATCTACTTCTGCTTTATTGACTATGCCAAAGCCTTTGACTGTGTGGATCACAATAAACTGTGGAAAATTCTGAAAGAGATGGGAATACCAGACCACCTGACCTGCCTCTTGAGAAACCTATATGCAGGTCAGGAAGCAACAGTTAGAACTGGACATGGAACAACAGACTGGTTCCAAATAGGAAAAGGAGTACTTCAAGGCTGTATTGTCACCCTGCTTATTTAACTTCTATGCAGAGTACACCATGAGAAATGCTGGGCTGGAGGAAGCACAAGTTGGAATCAAGATTGCCGGGAGAAATATCAATAACCTCAGATATGCAGATAACACCACTCTTATGGCAGAAAGTGAGGAAGAACTAAAGAGCCTCTTGATAAAAGTGAAAGAGGAGAGTGAAAATGTTGGCTTAAAGCTCAACATTAAAAAAACTAAGATCATAGCATCTGGTCACATCACTTCATGGCAAATAGATGGGGAAACAGTAGAAACAGTGGCTGACTTTATTTTGGGGGCCCCAAAGTCACTGTGGATGGTGACTGCAGCCATGAAATTAAAAGAGGCTTACTCCTTGGAAGGAAAGTTATGACCAACCTAGACAGCATATCAAAAAGCAGAGACATTACTTTGTCAGCAAAGGTCTGTCTAGTCAAGGCTATGGTTTTTCCAGTAGTCATGTATGGATATGAGAAATGAACTATAAAGAAAACTGAGCGCTGAAGAATTTTGAACTGTGGTGTTGGAGAAGACTCTTGAGAGTCCCTTGGTCTGCAAGGTGATCCAACCCATCCATCCTAAAGGAAATCAGTCCTGGGTGTTCATTGGAAGGATTGATGTTGAAGCTGAAACTCCAATAATTTGGCCACCTGATGTGAAGAGCTGACTCATTTGAAAAGACCCTGATGCTGGGAAAGATTGAGGGCAGGAGGAGAAGGGGATGATAGAGGATAAGATGGTTGGACTGCATCACTGACTCAATGGACATGAGTTTCAGTAAACTCTGGATGATGGACATGGAGGCCTGGCATGGTGCAGTCCATGGGGTCGCAAAGGGTTGGACATGACTGAGCGACTGAACTGAACTAAATGCTCCAATCACTACTGCAGAAAAAGCTGAAATCAAACAGTTCTATGAGGGCCTAAAAGACCTTCTAGAACTAAACCAAAAAAAAAAACCAACCAAAAGTCCTTTTCATCAAAAGGCCTGGAATGCAAAAGTAGGAAGTCAGGAGATATCTGGAGTAACAGGCAAGTTTGGCCTTGGAGTACAGAATGAAGCAGGGCAAAGACTAACAGAGTTTTGCCAAGAGAATGCACTGGTCACAGCAAACACCCTCGTCCAACAACATAAGAGACGACTCTACACAGGGACATTACCAGATGGTCAATACCGAAATCAGACTGATTATATTCTCTGCAGCCGAACATGGAGAAGCTCTATACAGTCAGTAAAAACAAGACCAGGAGCTGACTGAATCAGATCATGAACTCCTTATTGCAAAGTTCAAAATTAAATTGAAGAAAGTAGGGAAAACCAATAGGCCATTCAGGTATGATCTAAATTAAATCCCTTATGATTATACAGTGGAAGTGACAAACGGATTCAAAGGATTAGATCTGATAGACAGGGTGCCTGAAGAACTATGGATGGCAGTTCATGACATTGTACAGGAAGCAGTGATCAAGACCATCTCCAAGAAAAAGAAATGCAAAAAGGCAAAATAGTGGTCTCAGGAGGCCTTACAAATAGCTGAGAAAAGAAGAGAAGCTAAAGGCAAAGGAGAAAAGGAAAGTTAGATCCATATGAATGCAGAGTTCCAAAGAAGAGCAAGGAGAGATAAGAAATCCTTCTTAAGTGATCAGTGCAAAGAAACAGAAGAAAACAACATAATGGGAAAGACTAGAGATCTCTTCAAGAAAATTAGAGATACCAAAGGAACATTTCATGCAAAGATGGGCTCAATAAAGGACAGAAATGGTATGGACCTAACAGAAGCAGAAGATATTAAGAAGAGGTGGCAAGAATACACAGAAGAACTGTACAAAAAAGATCTTAATGACCCAGATAACCATGATGATGTGATCACTCACCTAGAACCAGACATCCTGGAGTGCAACGTCAAGTAGGTCTTAGAAAGCATCACTACGAACAAAGCTAGTGGAATTCCAGTTGAGCTGTTTCAAATTCTAAAAGATGATGCTGTGAAAGTGCTGCACTCAATATGCCAGCAAATTTGGAAAACTCAGCCGTGGCCACAGGACTGGAAAAGGTCAGTTTTCATTCCAATCCCAAAGAATGTTCAAACTACTGCACAATTGCACTCAAATCACATGCTAGCAAAGTAGTACTCAAAATCCTCCAAGTTTGGTTTCAACAGTATGTGAACCAAGAACTTCCAGATGTTCAAGCTGGTTTTAGAAAAGGCAGAGGAACCAGAGATCAAATTGCCAACATCTGCTGGATCATAGAAAAAGCAAGAAAATTCCAGAAAAACATCTATTTCAGCTGGTAAAGAATCCGCCTGCAGTGCGGGAGACCTGAGTTCAATCCCTGGGTTAGGAAGATCCTCTGGAGAAGGGAAAGGCTACCCATTCCAGTATTCTGGCCTAGAGAATTCCATGGAACAGGCCATGGGGTCACAAAGAGTCGGACACAACTGAGTGACTTTCACTTTCACTTTCTTCTTCATTGACTATGCTAAAGCCTTTGACTGTGTGGATCACAGCAAACTGTGGAAGAGTATTCCCATTCTTAAAGAGATGGGAATACCAGACCACCTGACCTGCCTCTTGAGAAATCTGTGTGCAGGTCAAGAAGCAACAGTTAGAACTGGATAAGAAACGATGGACTGGTTCCAAATTGGGAAAGGAGTATGTCAAGGCTGTATACTGTCACTGTGCTTATTTAATTTATATGCAGAGTACATCATAAGAAATGCTGGGCTGGATGAAGCACAAGCTGGAATCAAGATTGCCAGGAGAGTTATCAATAACCTCAGATATGCAGATGACAGCATCCTTATGGAAGAAAGCAAAGAGGAACTAAAGAGCTTCTTGATGAAGGTGAAAGAGGAGAGTGAAAAAGCTGGCTTAAAAATTAACATTCAGAAAACTAAGATCATGGCATCTGGTCACATCACTTCATAGCAAATAGATGGGGAAACAGTGGAGACAGTGAGAGATTTTATTTTCTTGGGCTCCAGAATCACTGCAGATGGTCACTGCAGGCATGAAATTAAAAGATGCTTCCTCCTTGGGAGAAAAACTATGACCAACCTAGAGAGCATATTAAAAAGTTAGAGACATTACTTTGCCAACAAAGGTCTGCCTAGTCAAAGCTATAGTTTTTCTAGTGGTCATATATGGATGTGAGAGTTGGACCATAAAGAAACTGAGGGCTGAAGATGATGCTTTTGAACTGTGGTGTTGGAGAAGACCCTTCAGAGTCCCTTGGATTGCAAGGAGATCCAACCAGTCCATCCTAAAGTAAACCATCTCTCTGGTGGGAGGTGGGAGGGGGGGTTCAGGATTGGGAACTCATGTACACCCATGGCTGATTCATGTCAATGTATGACAAAAGTAAAGCAAAATAAAGTAAAAATAAAAATTTAAAAAATTAAAAAAAAAATAAATCAGCCCTGATTATTCATTGTAAGGACTGATGCTGAAACTGAAGCTGCAATACTTTGGCCACCTGATGTGAAGGGCTGACACATTGGAAAAGACCCTGATGCTGGGAAAGATTGAGGGCAGGAGGAGAAGGGGATGTCAGAGGATGAGATGGTTGGATGGCATCACTGACTCAATGGACATGAGCTTGAGTAAGCTCCAGGAATTGGTGATGGACAGGGAGGCCTGGTGTGCTGCAGTCCATGGGGTCTCAAAGAGTCCAACAAGACTGAGGGACTGAACTGAACTGAAAGCACTCCAGAGCACCACACCTCTGGAGGCTGTTTGCTGCCAATACTGAGCCCACACACCTGTGAGCCCGCATGCTGCCGTTCAGTCTGTGAGCCTAGTGCCCCGTGCTCCACCACAAGAGCAGCCACCACAATGAGAGGCTCTGGCACTGCAACAAAGAGTCTCCACTGCTCACCGAAACTAAAGAAAGCTCTCATGCAGCGAGAAAGACCCAGCACAGTCACAGAAAAAAGAAGTCAAAATGAGGTATCATTTCATTACAGTACTATTAACGAAAAAAGATTGTACATAACAAGTATTGTTGAGGATGTGGAGAAATTGGAACTCTTGTGCCCTGTTGGTGGGAGGGGAAAGTGGTGTAACTGCTGTGCGAAACAGTGTGACGTTTCCTCAAAAAGTTAACCTTAGTGTTACCATATGATTCAGCAATTCTGCTTTTGGGTATATGCCCCAGAGAAGTGAAAGTAGGGGACGGAAACAGTTATTTGTACATCCATGGTCGTAGAAGCGTTATTGACAATAGCGAAAAACTGGAAGCAACCCCATGTTCATTGATAGAGGATAGACAAACAAGGGGCAGTGTATACAGACAGTGGAGTATCATTCAGCTTTAGAAAGCAAGGAGATTCTGATACAGGTTACACCATGGGCGAGCCTCAAAGACATTACACCGAGTGAAATAAGCCCATCACAAAATACAAATACTGTATGAGTCCACTTAGATGGGATACCTAGAGAAGACAAATTCATAAGAGACAAAAAGCAGAAGGCTGGGGGCAGAGCAAATAGGAAATTAGGGCTTCATGGGGACACAGCTTCAATTTGAGATGAAACAGTTCTGGAGATGGACGGTGGTGATGGTTGCACAAAAACGTGGATGTACTTCTGCTACTGCATTGTACACGTAAACAGAGCTAAAATGGGAAATTTTATGTTACACAGAATATACTTTTTTTTTTTATTTTAAAGAAAGAGTACTTGATGATAATGGCCAAGTAACAAGGGGAATGCCATTTGGGAGAAAAAGTTGGCTTAAAGCTCAACATTCAGAAAACGAAGATCATGGCATCCGGTCCCATCACTTCATGGGAAATAGATGGGGAAACAGTGGAAACAGTGTCAGACTTTATTTTTTGGGGCTCCAAAGTCACTGCAGATGGTGACTGCAGGCATGAAATTAAAAGATGCTTACTCCTTGGAAGAAAAGTTATGACCAACCTAGATAGTATATTCAAAAGCAGAGACATTACTTTGCTGACTAAGGTCCATCTAGTCAAGGCTATGGTTTTTCCAGTAGTCATGTATGGATGTGAGAGTTGGACTGTGAAGAAAGCTGAGCACCAAAGAATGACACTTTTGAACTGTGGTGTTGGAGAAGATTCTTGAGAGTCCCTTGGACTGCAAGGAGATGCAACCAGTCCATTCTGAAGGAGATCAGCCCTGGGATTTCTTTGGAAGGAATGATGCTAAAGCTGAAACTCCAGTACTTTGGCCACCTATGCGAAGAGCTGACTCATTGGAAAAGACTCTGATGCTGGGAGGGATTGGGGGCAGGAGGAGAAGGGGACGACAGAGGATGAGATGGCTGGATGGCATCACTGACTCGATGAATGTGAGTCTGAGTGAACTCTGGGAATTGGTGCTGGACAGGGAGGCCTGGTGTGCTGCGATTCATGGGGTCGCAAAGAGTTGGACACGACTGAGCGACTGAACTGAACCGAACTGGAGGAGTCCAGACCAGGAAAGAAATCGAAAAGTGTTAGCCACTCAGTCGTGTCAGACTCCTTGCAACCCCATGGACCATAGCCCACCAGGCTCCTCTGTCTATGGGATTCTCCAGGCAAGAAAATTGGAGTGGGTAAGCCATTCCCTTCTCCAGGGGATCTTCCCGACCCAGGGATTAAACCCAGGTCTCCTGCATTGCAGGCAGATTCTTTACCATCTGAGCCACCACGGAAGCCCAGAAATAGATATTTAAAGATACTATACAGGGAATTCCCTGGTGGTCCAGTGGTTAAGACTTCACCTTCCAAGGCAGGAGGTGCAGGTTTCATTGCTGGTTGGGGGACTAAGACCCCACATACCTCCTAGTCAGAAAACCAAAATACAAGACAGAAACAATACTCTAACAAATTCAATACAGTTGTTAAAAACGGTCTACATACAAAAGATCTTTTTTAAAAAAGATAACTATGGAGAAGTCCACTTATATTTTTAGAAGTGTTCTATCTCTACATGGGTCGTTTTATGGTAACAGGCACTGGGGGTTCCAAAATTTCAGGGGCCTGTGTGTGTGGGAGGCAGACTCTGACCTGCCCTAGAAGACGGAGTGTTAGGTCATGTCTGGAGGAGATGGATGGGGAGATGTGGATGGTATAAATTACTGGGTTGACCGAAAATGATAGTTTAGATGTTTCAGAGGAAAGAATTTCTGTTTTTGCCTAGTTTCCTGCATTTGAAACATCTCTGGAAAGTGATGTCACAAGATTCTGTGTTTCCACTTATCTGGATCATTTAGAAAGAACAGTCCAAAACCAAAACCAACATCCCGCATACCCCTCCAGGCAACGGAAAGCATCATCAAGAGTTTAAAGGCAGTTTCCTTGCAGTGTACAGCTCCCGCCACCCCCAATGCCCACCCCCACCATCATAGGGTTTTCATGGATGTAGGTATGGGCCCCAGTCTTCAGGAATGCTCAGTAATCGTCACTGTGACTATTACTACTGGAGGAGGACAAAGGAAGAGGGACTTCAAGCAGGCAGCCGCTAGGGCATGAATGGACGGCCTCTGCGTCTGGGCACAGCAGGCCTCATTAGCTAGCCCTGTCCTTGTGAACTTCTGACGCAAATGAAACCAGTGTTTATATGACCACGGTGTCTGCTTTATTTCAAAGGGCTTGGAACTATTTTCCAATGGCTTTTCAAGGATCCACTCCTCTGGCTCCAGGAAACCTCTGTCCCTCGTAATGAAATCGGCTCAGCATAGGTGCCCTGAGTACAGGGGGTGGCAAGTGAAGAGCCCGGGGCGAGGAGAGAGAGAAGGCTCCATGTCTGGGAGGGCAGGAGGGCCCTATGTCTGCACAGGGTCACAGTTCAGGGCCCATCCTTGGAACCACAGAGCAACAAGCTCTCTGCCAGCATCAGGCAGCCAGCCGGAGCTGCACAAGGGCCCTGGGGAAGGGGGACAAGGCTGTGTAAGACTCCGTTGACCCGGGATGTTACCCCTTAGGCCTGCACAGATGGGAAGACAGTGATGAACTTGGCATGTAAAGAATATTTCCTCCAGGTCCTATTCTCAGCCTGAAATGCTGACATGAAGTTTTCTCTCTTGACACAGGAAATGGAGGAAGAACGGCTAAGGGGAGGAGTCCTTTAGAAAGGTGTGGGCACATGTGGACCCTCCCTGCAGTGCCCGACTTGCAGGGGTGCGGCTGGTCGAGGCAGATGAAACCCTGCGGCCTGAGACCACTCACTGTGGCTCTCTGCCCCACCCCTCCCCAACCTGGGCCACCTACTTGACTTGCCGTCCGGTCCTCCCGACCTCTGAGGGCTGCCTCGCGTCACAGGATCCGGGCATCATGGGCTGGATAGGCTGGCTCAGCAGTAGCCTTAGAGCCGAGGAGGACAGAGATGGGAAACTGTGATCAGTACCCAAGCTGTGGACCCGCCGGCCAATCCGCACCTGCCGAGCCCCACTGGGCCCTTTCTGGCTGGCCCCACGGAATCCCTGCTGCTCTGTTCCGGAGGATCCTTGCTGCAGCAGGGCTCCTCCTCTGGCCTCGAGACCCCAGCCCTGTCCTGTCACTTCATGAGCTGAGGTCAGTTGCAGAGTTGATTAACAAATGAGTCATTTACAAAATGGAAACAGACTCACAGACTTAGAGAACAAACTTATGGTTGCCAGGGGGAAGGATGAGGGGATAGTTGGGGAGTTGGGGATAGACATGTACGCACGGCTATATTTAGGACAGATAACCAACAAGGACCTACTGTACAGCACAGGGAACTCTGCTCAATGTTGTGTGGCAGCCTGTGGCGGGAGGGAGTTTGGGGGAGAATGGACACAGGTATATGTATGGCTGAGTCCCTTTGCTGTCCACCTGAAACTATCACAACATGGTTAATCTGCTTTATGAAAAAAGCAAAAGTGTTAGCTGCTCAGTCGGGTCAGATTCTTTGTGACCCCCATGGGCCCGCCAGGCTTCTCTGTCTATGGAATTCTCCAGGCAAGAATACTGGAGTGGGTTGCCACTGCCTTCTCCAGGGATCGAAACTGGTCTCCTGCATTGCCAGGCAGATTCTTCACTGGCTGAGCGACCAGGGACTCCAATACAAAATAAAAAGTTCAATTTAAAAAACTGCAGAGGATTTAGAGTCTATTTGTCTAAACTCTGCCTCCATCTTCAGCAGAGAGCCGAGAACTATGTCTCAGGTATCTTTCCAACAAGGACAGAGTCTATACCTGAGCTGCCGGTCATGGCTGAAGTCCGGGCTGGGTTGGCCCTGGGGGGCCTCCTGGGAGGCGGAAGCTGGCGTGGTCAGGCTCAGAGCCAATGGGAGCGCAGTGGTGGTGCTGCTAAACTGGGGTGTCAGGCTGCTCCCCTGAATCATCTGTGAGCTTCTCAATGGCTTTGGACCCTGGAGCAACCATCGAAACGAGAAAGGTAAACCTTCAGCTCAACTCAGGTGTTACCTCCCCAGAACCTCTTTCTTTACCTGCTTAGGCCTTTCTGAACATTTAGGGCCCACTGACCATCATTATGATGTTTTGGTGTTATGACTGGCTTTCCTGTTGGACTGTAAGCATCTCAAGGATTCTTTAAACCCTTTGGGATTTAAAGGACAGTGCCAGGCTCGGGGTAGGCAAGCTGTTACTGAATCCATGATTGTTTGTTATTTAGTTCCTAAGTCCTGTGCAACTCTTTGCAACCCCATGGACTGTAGTTCGCCAGGCTCCTCCTCCTCTTGCCTGGGATTAATGCTGCAGTGGGCTGCCATTCCCTTCTCCAGGGGATCTTCCTGACCCAGGGATCAAACCCATGTCTCCTGTATTGGCAGGTGGATTCTTTATTGCTGAGCCACCAGGGAAGCCCAAATCCATGATTATGTGTATAAATAAAAGAGGCTTCAGGAAAAGCTGTATCCAGCTTTCCAAACTGTGATGGTCTGGAAGCAGGGGCTCAGAACTTCTTGAATCCATTGAGTTCAAGTGCCACTGACTGATGGGTGACCCTGTCAGACTCCAAGGTCACTGGTGGCTTGTAGTAAGTGGTAATGACTGGGAGGGCAGGGCTTGAGAGGGTATCTGGGGGACCAGGAGGAGCATCGTGACTCTGCAGAAAGGGAAGGTAAACAGAAGTGGATAACTGTTCTCACACGTGTGCGTGCATGCTAAGTCACTTCAATCATGTCCAAATCTGTGTGACCCTATGGACTGTAGCCTGCCAAGCTCCTCTGTCCATGGGATCTCTCGGGCAAGAATACTGGAGTGGGTTGCCATTTCCTGCTCCAGGGGATCTTCCTGACTCAGGGATCAAACCTGTGTCTCATGTCTCCTGCACTGGCAGGTGGGTTCCTTACCACTAGCACCACCTGGGAAGCCTAAGCCTGATGGGCACCAAGGACATGTGTGTGTCTCCATAGGTGGGGATATGTGGCTTTCAGCATGCATGTCAGAGATGGCCATTTCTACCTCTAGCCAAGCTCAGAATCAGAGCTGAAAGTTCCAGCTGCATGAGACCTTTAGCTCATTTTAATATATTGATAAAACACAGAAGGGAACCAATAGAACTTGGGACTTCGAAGTGACAAAGACAAGAAAAACCCCATCATGATTATCCAGCTCTGGTCATAGGAGAAGTAGATTTCTGGTTCGTGAAGACCATCTGCTGGTGACAGGGACCGAGTCTGGAGATGAGCACATTTACCTGGGTCGATATCACACTCGATTCTCTTAGCAGGTGCTGGTTTGTGACCTGGGCAGAGGCTATCTGCCCCGGAATCTGTGGGCTGGCCACAAGCTGGGGACCTGGGCCAGACCTCTGCTGGAGCTGCTGCTGGGTCTCCGGCCGCTGGGCACTGCTGAAGCTCAGGGATCCATCTGGTGGCTGCAGAAACATCTGGAAGCACAACAGAAATGCTGTAAGGCTGTGATCACTGCCCTCACGGGCCCGCACCTTCTTTGTACGGCCTGCCTATCCCCGGCATAATGGCAGCTTTCTTACTCACGCTCACCTGCCTGGGAAGGTTCACCCACTAGACGTGGAGACACTGAGTGCCTGGGAGGCCACCGGTAGAGTGCATGAGCCAGAGAGGGGCACTGGTGGCAGGGGTGCTGACCTGGCCCGCAAGAAGGCTCCGGTCTAGTGACGGGGGTCTAACAGGGTGAAAGATGCTGAGACCCAGGTATGCCACTCGACATGCTCATTTAGTCTGTACTGGCTTGCCACTTTCTTATTAGAAGGAGAAACCTCTTGTGAATGGAAGGAATAACACAATCATGGTGGCACAGGGTTGGTTGACTAGTGGGGGACACGTCGTCCTGGCAGTAGGAGCTATGCCCGGGCTTGAATCTCTGACCAGTGACCACCATCTGTACCCATCCTATGGTTTGTATCATCCGTCCAGCTCCCAGCTGAGAGGGCAGTTCTGCCCTGGTTAACTAGGAGTCTGTGCATTTCCAGGAAGGCAGTCCAAAGGATGACATAACATCAAGTCCATGAGCTTTAAAATGATGTTTAAGAAAAAGTTTTACAACCACCACACTAATCTCTATGTGTTACTTAATATGTCTCAGACATTCAATAAGCACAGCTATATCAGCCTGGTGGTTTTAATGGCAAAGGTTTAAGAGAATTTGATCCAGTTCGTAAAGAGTTTTCAAAAGGTTGTGAGAACCTTGGTCTACTTTGTTTATAAATTTGGTGTATCCAATTTAAAACAATTCCTTAAGGACTTCCCTGTTGGCTCAGTGGTAAAGAATCTGCCTGCCAATGCAGAGGACACAGGTTCGATCCCTGGTCTGGGAAGATGCCACTTGCCTCATCACATAACTAAGCTCATGAGCCTAAACTACTGAGGCTAGAAGCCACAGCTACTGAAACCCATGTACCTCCAGCCTGTGTTCCACAAGAGAAGCCCCTGCAATGAGGAGCCTGCACACCCTAACAAAGAGAAGCCCCCGTTTGCCACAACCAGAGGAAGACTGCTTGAAGCAACAAAGCCCCATAAAAGCCAGAAATAATACAGAAATAAGATTTTTTTAAAGAGAATTCCTTAAGGGCCCAGAAAGATTTTACTTCTTAGGTTTATAAGTCTGCCTAGTCAGGAACACGAAATGTCTGAAAGGTTAAGCTATATTAAATTTGTAAATTAATGGTTTTCATAATGAATGTTATTTACCATTTGTTAAATTTATAAATTAATTGAATGTGAACACAAGTAAAAGCACTGGTATTTTTGGCCACATCAGTAGATTTGTAAATAAAATGTAATCTGTGGATTGACTGTAAAGGTTTAAGAAAGAGAACTTTAGTAATTTCTATCATACTTTAAACTTAAGACCTGTGACTAGCTCTTTTTATCAAAAGTTCCTCTTGGGCATTAAAAACTGGTATTATCTGTATCGTGGGCTTCCCTGGTGGCCCAAACGGTAAAGAATCTGCCTGGAATGCAGGAGACCTGGGTTCAGTCCCTGGCTCGGGAAGATTCCCTGGAGGAGGGAATGACCTAACTCCAGTATTCTGGCCTGGAGAATCCCATGGACAGAGGAGCCTGGATGGCTATAGTCCCTGGGGTCACAAGGAGTCGGACACGACTGAGTGGCCAACACTTTCACTTCCATTATCTCTATCAGATTCTTGACAAGCAGTATCCCTCTCCATTTTAGATCCTTAGCTCTGAGGGCTGAAAGACTCTCCCCGCTGATCATCTGGAACTTTACCCCGAATTCCTGCATTCAGGGTGGCATAACCTCACACCCAGTATGGAACTGACATGCTGATGCATGCTGAGTGAGAGTGGTTCTGGAACGACAGCTGTAGAATCACGCCAGGGAGGTGCTTAATCAGTTAGTTCCAGCATCTCCTCCATAGGGTGTGTCAAGCCCTGAGCAAGATGACCATCTAATGCCCTTCAAGCCACAGCACCAGGCAGGTCTCCCCACTTTCCTCCCTGCCCCAACCCACCAGAAAAACCTGCCATTTTGACTCTTTGTCACTTTAGAAGTTAAGAAGAATTTTCTGGGTCTGCATCCTCTCAGATCCAATACCTGAACGTTCATAATTGGTGCTTTACACAATCTCAGCGAGCTGGCTTATTCATAGCACACGAGGTAATTTACATTTCAGCAAAAACCCAGTATTCAAACTAAATAACAAACATTTTTTCTAGTGGGATACAATTTACCTTCTAATTAGAGTTCAGACAAATGCAACCTTTATTTATGATAGGCAGTATCATCTAGCTTAAATCCGACAGACTTTAGTTCCAATTCCAACCCCACCACATACTAGTGGTATGAACTTGGGCGGTTTTCAAAAACTTCAAATTGACTGTTAGTTTCCTCATTAATAAAAGAGTAACATTAACCCCATATACCTCATAAAAGATTTAATGGGACTTCTGCTGAGGCATAATCCTAGGTGCTCAATAAATGTTAGGGAATAACAATATTTAAAATAAGAAAGGAGTTCCTTTTGCTCCTTTGCCCCTGTAGGCATATAAAAACTACCTGAGGACCTCCTTGGTGGTGCAGTGAGTAAGAATCTGCCTGCCAATGCAGCCGACACAGGTTTGATCCCTGGTCAGGGAAGACCCCACATGCCATGGGGCGACTAAGCCAGTGCACCACAGCTACTGAGCCCTCGCACACTAGAGCCCAAGCTCTGCGGCAAGAGCAGCCCCCGTAGTGAGAAGCCCGTGCACTGCAACTGGAGAGTGGCCTGAGCACAGCAATGAAGACACAGCTCAAAAAACAGAAAAAGAAAACAACTTAAAAGTGATGAATAGAATAAATAAATGAACAAATAGATCAAGGTTTGTTCAAAGCAGGGAGACTGTTCATTAAATAATGAACAAATAGATCAAGGTTTGCTCAAAGAAGGGAGACTGTTCATGCTTGTGTTAAGGCAGAGACTGCTGGGTCTGCTACTCTGTCCCATTGATGTATGTTCTCTGAGGGCAGAAACCTTATTCTGTTTATTCCCGTGTCCCCCACAGTACCTAACCAATTGCCTGGAACATACTGGGTATCTGCGAGATAGATGAACGGATGGAAGGGTGGAGGGGTGGGTGGGTGGTGTGTGGATGGATGGGGGCACAGATGGTGGATGAATGGATAGACGTGTGGACAGAGGGATGGAAGGAAGGGTGGAAGGATGGACAGATAGAAAGATGGATGAAAGAACCAATCAGAGAACACTTCTGCCATTGCCACAGGTGTCCTTCTCCATGTTTCTTGGCGTTGCCAGTAGAGGGCACGAGTGCTCTCAAAAATAAATTAAGGCGTGACCTCCCAGGGATGCAGGGGTGATGGCTTTTCAGCTGAACAGCTCTCTGTGTAGCGCCCTTCATGAGCCCATCTAGGTGCAAACACCATACCCTGAGAACGTCTCCCTCATAACCCAATATTTTCAGGAAAAAAAAATATATACTTAACAAGCATCTCAGGCCCACATAGTCTCAGTGAAGCTCTAAGCCAATGGGATAGGTAGGAAAAAGTCCACTGAAGTTGGGAATAATGGACATGGGGGGAGTGGGGAAGGGGCAGGATTTGCTACTGTGCATGTCCACGCCCCTGCTTTAGTGACAGTAAAGGAGAATTGTATGCCTTAAGAAGATGACTTATTAACAGTGCTCTGGAGTCAGTTTTATAGAAAGCCTGAGGAAAAATTTTCCTAATTCAAGTGGGCAAAGTCATCTGAGAAAAAAAAAAAAACACTTTAATTTTCCACCAAACTAATCCTACTGCTCACATGTGGTTTTCATTGTTCTTATAGGCTTAGCTTTACAAAGCATTATTATTATAGAACATTTCAGAAGTACGGAAAATAGATACTGTATAATGAAACCCCATATATCCATGCTAGGCTTCAGCAATTATCCACCTTTTGCTCTTATTTAATCTATCCTCCCACATTTTTTTCGGAGGATTGGAGTAATTTTTACTTGCTTATCTTGTATGCTTGATTCACTATTATTTTTTTAAACATCGCATTTTGACTGAACATTTCGGAACGTATCTCTTTAAATCCTTAAACGTGCAAAAATACATGAAAAAAGACTCTGAGGACTCGTTCTCTGGTTTGACTGTGGAGTTCCAAGCTCATTGGAAAATTCCACTGCAGAGATAAGGTCAAGGGAAGAAACCAGCGGAATAACACGTGGAGCGCGGGTGCCCACGTCATCGCTCACAAAGCTCAGGTGCTAGACCTTGGGGGTCAACAAAATGCACTGCCAGGAGGAAGAAAAAATAACGCTTCATACCAGAGAGCAAAAGAGATAGCCTTGTGTCTCTGTTACTTCAGAGTTCAGCTTTGAAAATAGAGAAGTCTGGGCTCTGAGACGGATGTTCATCCGCCCACCTTGCTTTTAGCAGTTTCTGGCTCAGTGCCCCCTTTCTGGTAATGTAAAAATTCCATTCAAGTCATTAGAGTCAGGAATTCCAGTCACTGGACCCTGGATTAATGAGGATCAAGATCCAAGGCACTTTGATGACCCCTTGTGTCTTCACATAAATGCTGCTGTATTGTCCCTTGGCAACTCGGGGATGTCACTCAGGAGGTTGAGGGAACATAGGGTTGTCCGCAGAGCACAGGTCTGTGGGCAGAGCACAGGGCTGTGGGCGGGGCAAAGAGTTATAGGCGGAGCACAGGGCTGTGGGCGGGGCGAAGGGTTGTGGGCGTGGTGGCCGCTCCAGAGGCACCACGCAGGTGCACCTGACTGGGCTCCTCTGCCTTAAGGGATCGGAGGGGCCAGGCTGAGCAGAGAGGGCAGCCCCAGGTTTAGAGCATATGTAAAGACCACCAGGAACATCTGTGGGGATCCAGGGAGGCAGGCTGGCTGGCTCTAGGAGTCTCCAGGCTGCTCAACACCTTTGTAGTATCCTGTGTTCATCTCAGTTCAAGGTGTTCTTATGTCCACAGGAGAGGTTGCGTGGATGGTAGGGGTGTGGGGGGTGGAGTGGACGGCAGGGTCAGTACCCTAGCCATTTCCCTCAGGGGTCTCTTCTGCTTCCATCTGTTCCCCCCTGGTGGGTGCCAAGGCTTACCTCACTCAGGGCAGACTCCAAGGCTGGCTACATTTACAATCAAAGTCTGGGCCCAAAGAATGCGCTTTGGAAGAAAAACAGTCCTGGACTGATTTAAATGAAACTTGGTAAAAATAATTTAACCTTGAAAGAGATCCAATATATAAAGTTTTTTCCTCCATAAAGGGATCTCTGGTTAGGATTCAAACAAGTGACATCTGGGGCTGGGGTGGGGTGGGGTCCAGTTAAAAGCAGCTGCTGTCAGAGGGCACCCCAATTGCCATGCTGCAATGGGGGTGTCCTGTGGGTGCCAGGGTGCTGACCTCCAGTCTCTGGCTCCCGGGCCGCCCCCCTGCAGGGGGCAATGGGCACACATGCGTGTCTCCCTGCATTCATGCTTTGGATGAGAGCAAACAGCAGACCATCTCTTTGTCAGCAGCCTAGGGGTGCTTGGACAGCAGTTACACAGGTGCTGGGGAGTTTAAAACTCCATGGGAGGGAGGCTGGTGTCTGTGCAGGGTGACTAACCACCAAACACATGAAACAAAATGCAGGCAGCACAGGAAATGTGTGTCCAACAGAGTGAGGGGTGAGTGAAAAGGCTGTCATGTGAATTTTACGTTTGGCCTGGAGCAGGGATGGTGGAGGTGGGGTTCACTACTTGCAGTTCACTGGCAGAGGTTTCAGTTTGTCCAGGAGGCAGGGCACAGTAAGGCAGCCTAGTGAACCTTGGAGGGAGTCCTGGCTGCCCTGAAAGGGTGGATTAGGACACATCACACAGCGGTGGGGAGCACAGAGCCCAGGGGACCGCTGGCCCAGTAAGGGGCATCACCTGGACGTTGGAGTCCTGGACCAGGCAGAGCTGCTCCTGGATCTTGTGGAGTTCTTCCTGCTGCCACCGGATGTTGGCTTGCAGGATGCGTGTCCGCTGCTCCAGCTGGTCTTTGATGGTCTGGAACATGCTGAGCTGTGCTGAAAACTTGAAGGTGGGGTCAAGACACAGAACCCAGTGAGAGTGCTATTTCAGCCATGCAGACGGATACTGCTGTTGCTCTGAGTGGACCTGTGCACTTTCACTTTCAGTGCCTTACCCTCCCTTTGCAGCACCCCTGACCCACTGCTGCAATGAGTGACCCACTGCTGGGGAGCTTGCCCATGAGCAGGGGTTCTGGATAAGGGTGGGGGTGGCCCAGGGACTCCCCTGTGAACTTTTCTCAGGCCCATGGGGACCTGCAGGTCTAATTCATTGCACTCTAGTCTGGGAGGGCCAGCTTTGGGATTCATATGGAGTGTGAATATATACATACATATATGGGCTTCCCAGGTGGCACTACATATATGTAGTGGTAAAGAACCCGCCTATCAAGGCAGGAGACATAAGAGATGCAGGTTCGATCCCTGGGTTGTGAAGACCCCCTGGAGTAGGAAATGGCAACCTACTCCAGTATTCTTGCCTGGAGAATTCCATGGACAGAGGAGCCTGGCAGGCTACAGTCCATAGGACTGCAAAGGGTTGGACACAACTGAAGTGACTTAGCACGAATGCACATATAAGTGAATTGCTTTGTTGCATACCAGAAATTAACACATTGTACATCAACTGCACTTCGGTAAAAAATATTGGTAAGAAAATCTGCTGCTAAACATTTGTTTAAAAATATCTGCTCTAAACCAACCGTATCACAAAAATCTCACTCAGAAATCTCACTGATCAAAACACCAAGCTAGGATTTTGAAAGATAATTCGCTCGAGAAAGAAAAGTTCTATCAGGTATTCAGTTAAGATAACAGAAGACAAAAGCTCCTTTGCTGGGTTCCCTAAAGTCTGGAGACTGTCCAGGCTATGACACCATGTCCAGAGAGGATGCTCTGGATGGCCCCTTGGCTCCCAAGGGAAACAGTGAGTGGAGGCGGTCATTGGTGAGGGCCCAGCACCAAATTTCATGAGTGTTAATTACTTTTAGTATTATTCTTATTTTCCTAAGGCATTCCAGGAACCCTCAAACATGAATCTCTTATTATATTCTTTCTTTAAAGCTTATTTACTTTTAATTGGAGGATAATTGCTTTACAATGGTGTGTTGGTTTCTGCCGTACATCAGCATGAATCACCGTAGGTACACACATGTTCCCTCCTGTCCTGAACCTCCCTCCCACTGGCTACCCCATCCCACCCCTCTAGCTTGTCACAGGCGCCGGGTTGAGCTCCCTGCGCCACACAGCAAATTCCCACTGGCTGTCTAGTTTACACATGGTAGTGTGTATATTTCCAGCCTACGCTGTCAATTCGTCCCACTCTCTCATCCTGCTGTGTCCACAAGTCCACTCGCTACATCTGTGTCTCCATTGCTGCCTTGCAAATAGGTTCATCTGTACCATTCTTCTAGATTCCATAGATATACGTTAATATGCAATATTTGCTTTTCTCTTTCTGAATTACTTCACTCTGTATAACAGTCTCCAGTCTTGTTATATTCTAGATCATGGCCTTTTTGATAAAGAGGTTTATCCCAACGTAGAGACACGTTAGCAACCATGAAGCAAAACCATCACTTACCCAGACAGCCAATTTCCTAGAGTTTGGATTTTATTTTCTATTTCCCCTTACATGATAACATCAGTGAGGGGAAAGAGAAAACTGCAGAATCTCATTTTTCACATGAGTAGGCATGAGAAAAATTGTCTGACATGAAAAGACAACATTATGCAAGAACCTCTTAAAGAATACAGCTATTAAGTATAATATGCCTAAGAGATTAAGAACTGTTAGTGTTAATTAAAATGAGGTTTAATATATGAAAAATTGGAATTCCAAAAGGGCCTTCATCACACCATGACTTATTATAAACCAAAGACATTCTTTCCTATGGAAGACCCGCAAGTTGAAGGAATTCTCATTTCAAGGGCCTGTGGATAAAAGAAGTTACTTCCTACCAAATGTGCCTTGAGAATTTGAAGATAAAAAAATAATTCTTTTTTTTCCTAATGAGGATGAATAGAGATCATGTTAGTCAATTTCGGATGGGTTGGTTTTATATCCTTACTTAAGTCTAACTCTAGCAAGAGGCCCATGCTAGCATGTGTCTTTCTTATTCCAGGAAAACAGACGAGGCCGCTGTTAATGGGACAGGCATACGTTCTGAAAAGATTTTCATCAGTGGTGCCAGACTGGCAGCAAGACAGACTCTACATTTTGGCAAGAGTATGGCCAGGGGCACATGTTGACAGACTGGCCCCAGGACCCTCTTGTGGCCAGGGAGGGGGCAAAATTCAATATTCCATAAAAGAATTGAAATCTGAGGTCTGACCAGTCAGCTCAACTGTTCTTGGAGTTCCACAGGCAGAATATATATACATACATACATATATATATATATATATTTTTTTTACTGGTTCTGTAAAAACACACTGCATGGTGGCTTCTCTGTTCATATGAGCATCTCTCCCTTCAACTCTGAGTTCAAAAGCAAGGACCCTGTTACAAGTATCCTTGCCTCCTTCACATTCACTCCCTGACTGACCCAAATAGTAACTCATTGACTGTTGCTGAAACAAAGCAGGAATTACTCTGCAAAGCCCTGGTCCTTTATTATTATTTTTTTTATGTGGTATTTATAGTACTGGACTCAGAGCTTTTAAATCCTGTTAGAGTCTTCCTATGACATTTGTCCTAGCTCAGACCTTCTCTAAAATATTGTGGCCAATCAGGAGTCATGAAAAACGACAGGAACACAGAAAAGTGGCCGAGGGATGAAGCAAGATTGTTGACAGGATTGGGAGAGAGATGCGGGGAAGACCAATGGGAGGACGGATGGAGATGAGGACAGCTGGGAGAGGGTAGTAGAAGGGGCAGGTCCACAACTCAACATGACCCGCCTGCACGTGGCGGGGAAGAGACCCATTTTGGGGGCCTTGGTCTGGAGCCTGTATGTCGGCACCAGTGTACCCACACCCTCCAGTGGATTTCAGCATCCTGTCCCAAGGAAGTGCCTCCCTGGGTCTCCCTTGCCCTGAGTCCCAGACTCACCTGTGACACAGGGGCAGGTGGGCTCTGCAAGATGGTCTGAGGCAGAAGCTGCTGTGTGAGGTCACAGGACACCGGGGCTGGCAGGGGGGCCTGGGGGAGAGAGGGAGGGTGGCTTTGATACATATAAGCTTCTGGGCTGTTACAGAAGGGATGGGGCGCCGTCTCTCAGCCAGCTGGGCTCTCTGGCTTCAAGGAGGCCCTTCTGCCCTGGAGTGGATCGCTCACTTCTGGCAGGTATATGTTCCCTTGAAAAGGTGGGGTCACAGGCTATTACTCTTGCAGGGAATGGAGTCAGAGCTGTACACAGCTGGTGACGGGCGGGGGGTCCTGGGACAACTCAGGCCCGACGTTCCCACCATGGTGCACTCTGCAGAATCACTACCACCAGCCGGAGCTGGGCATTGCCACCCCATCCCACCCTCCCTCCCCTCCTGTTCTAGGCTCCATTCTTGGTGGATTTGGTTGGTCTTTCCCTAAATTGATACTTTCTCAGCAGTGTTGTCCAGCAGAAAGATCGTGGACTCATAACCAGTGTTGGCTCTGCGTGGCCTTTCTGCTCAACACTCACACTAACGTGGACAGATGCAGCGGCATGCTTTCTATCACTGCCTTGCCCAGGCGGTGTTTGTGGCTGCAGTTTCACCAGACACTGCTGGAATCTGGCGGAGAGAGCCCTGCAAGGTCAGCTGAATCCCAGACCTTGTGGGCAGGGGGCCGTGGCGGGTGGGGACTAGAATTGGGGCAGGGAACAGTGTGTAGAAATGAGAAACACAACCCTCAGCTTCATGAAGCTCTTGAGAATTTTTAAAAGTAAAAAGATTCTTCTGAAGCTATTCCATCATTGCCCCAGGCCCTGGGGGCTATGAAAAGCAGCTCCAGGGGCAAACTGTCCCTAGGACAGCATTGGGGCCAGAGCAGCAGGAGGCCTTGTTTTGAATGAGAGTCCTAGGGGCTGCTTCCGAGTCTCCCAATAGTGTTCCATTGCTCAGTTGGGTGGAGGAACCCTGCCACCCTCAGCTGTTAGAAGAGCAGTTTTGTACAGTGGCTAGAAAGCCAGGCTTGGGACTGGATGACATGAGTCCAAATAGCTCTTCTGCCCACCTCTCTGGGTTTCAGCTTCCTTGTCTGTTACTATTTCTACCTGTGGCCCATTTATAGAGTCTCTGCCACCACCTGGTACTATTGCCAGGCGCCTTTGATGTGTTAACTCACTCAGTTCTCAAGCTAGAAGGTATTATGATTATTCCCAAACCTAGACACAGGCTAGTTAACTTACTGAGAGTCACACAGCTACTAAATGCATGAACTGAGTGATATTTGAAGCAGGTGGCATGAGTCCAAGCCTTTTCGCTTCACTGTGCACACTATATTTTCGGTATTCCTGAAGAAGTGGAAAATTTGAAGAGCACTTCAGAAGAAACGTTTGCTGTTTAGTTGCTAAGTTGTTTCTTTTTTGTGATCCCACGGACTGTAGTCAGCCAGGCTCCTCTGTCCATGGGATTTAACAGGCAAGAACCCTGGAGTGGGTAGCCATTCCCTCTTCCAGGGGATCTTCCCAGTCCAGGGATTGAAACTGTGTCTGCTGCATTGGCAGGTGGGTTCTTTACCACTGACCACCTGGGAAGCCCATGAAGAAAGGTTTAGAGGTATTCAAGAAAAGAGGTGGTCTCCAAGGACCAGGAGCTCAGACGGTAGAGTCTCACGTTTTTTGGCCCCTAATGCATGCTCAGTTGCTCAGTCGTGTCTGACTCTTTGTGACCTCATGGGCTGTAGCCTGCCAGGCTCCTCTGTCCATGGGATTTCCCAAGCAAGAACACTGGAGTGGGTTGCTATGCCCTCTTCCAGGGGATCTTCCCGACCCAGGGATCGAACCCAGGCCTCCTGTGACTCCTGCATTGCAGGGGAATTCTTTACTGCTGAGCCACCGGGAAAGCCCAGTGACTTCACTCCCATCTCCAAAATGTCAGCCGGGGTGGGAAGAAGGTACTTGGCAACTATCTGAATGTGGCCGCTAAATTTGGGGACACGTCCCCCCTCCAGAGCAAGGTCTGTATCCCGTTCCACGGGTGAGCTTGTGACTGCTTTGACTGAGAGGGATGGTGGAGGTACTGTATTGGGACTTGAAGGGGATGGCACGGAAAGCCACATGGCTTGTTTGGCTCTCGTGGGAGGTCCCTCTCCAGAGTTTTCCTCTTGGAACCAGGAGCCTTGCTGGGAGGATGGCATGGAGACGTCTATGCAGGTCAACAGAAGATACTCTCGGCTGAGCCCACCTTCAGCTGGGGATGCACCCTCCAGCCCTTAATGGGAAGACCTTCAGCACCAGGCAGCAGAGAGGAGTCACCCCCACTGTGCCCTTTCTGAATTCCTGACTCAGAATCTGTGAACATGGAAAATCCTGGTAGCTTTACGCCACTGAGTTTGGTGCGGTTGGCAGCTTGTGCTGGATCACTGGAGTATGGCACATACACAGTGACCCTGCACCCAGCCAGTGTGCTTTCCAGGAGGCCACGTTCCCTGACATCCTGGAGTTGTGGTTGTTCAGTCACTCAGTCATGTCTGACTCTTTGGGACTCCTGGACTGCAGCTTTCCCTGTCTTTCACCATCTCCGGGAGTTTGCCCAAACTCACGTCAACTGAGTCGGTGATGCAATCCAACCATCTCATCCTCTGTCATCTGCTTCTCTTCCTGCCCTCAATCTTTCCCAGCATCAGGGTCTTTTCCAATGAGTCCTAGAGAGGCCTGGCATATATGAAGGATGCTGCATGATTCTGGGTTGACCAATAAGTTCATTTGGCTTTTGCGTAAGATGGAATGGAAAAACCCAAACAAATTTTTTGGCCAACCCAGTATATGCCAAGGGACATTTTGGTTGACATCAAGCTTCTCAGACATTTTCACTGGGAATGGGGGTCCAAAATGGGAAGGTCCTGATCATGTACCCTCAGAGGCTCTGTGGATGGGACCCCCCCAGGTTTGAAGTTTCAAGCTTTAAAATGCCTTTGGATTTTGCACGCTGTGGATATACATCCATGTTAATTTTGGGATCAGAGTGTTTCAAATTAGTTGCCAATTAAGCTACTTAGCTTCCTACCCCTGCGTGTCACCCACGATCTCTAAGTACAGCGCGTTCTCTAGGAGGATACCGCCTGTAGTCCTGTGGCCTGGCAGACCTCTGCAGTGCAGTCTAGGGGGAAGTTTGGGGTCACACACATACCGGCATCGCGGCTGCCTGGCTGAGTCCTGGCACTGGGAGCTCTTGGGCCGATCTGGGCAAAGCCGGGGTGCTGGCCTCTGCCCTCAGCTTGCTTGGAGTGGCTGCAAGAAAACATGGCACCTTGCAGACTTGCACACACTTAACAGCTCTCTCATCAAAAGAGGGAGAGAGAACTTCCCTAGTGGTCCAGTGGTTAAGAAGCCACCTGCCAAGGCAGGGGACACGAGTTCCATCCCTGGTCTGGGACGATTCCACAAGCTGCGGGGCAACTATACCCATGCGCCACAGCCTCTGGGCTCAGCTGCTGAAGCCCGCGAGCCCTGGAGCCCGTGCTCAGCAACAAGACAAGCCACCACAGTGAGAAGCCTGCACACCACAGCTGGAGAGGAGTTTCCGCTGGCCGCAGCTAGAGAAAGCCTGCACTCAGCAATGGAGACCCAGCACACCATGAATGAATAAACAGATAAAAATTTAAAAAAGAGGGGGAGGGTGACCACAGTGTGCATGAAACATGGGCCTGTTTGGAATCTGATGAAGGGAGCCTAGCAGGAGTGCGGGTGGTTCCGAGAGGCCCGGAAGTTCTGCCAGCTCCCAGCCTCAGTGGGGGCACAGTGGGTGCACCATGAGGTTCAGCCGCCTGCCTGACCACACAGCCCACCAGGCCCGTGTGACGCCTGCTGAATGTTGGCTTCGTGAGGCAGCGGAGGAACCAGAGCATGGAGCGGGGTGGGGCAGGGTGGGGGAGGAAGCTAGAGGGAAAGAAAGCAAGGAGTGGGGACCAGATGGCGACTTTAGCTTCATGCCACGGACTGCCCGGCTTCTCCTTGAATGTGGGGTCCCTCGTGGGACTCTGTGTACACTCCCAACCGCCCTGCCCTCTGCAGAGTCACACTTACAGGGGGGCTCTGACATGGCTGTGCGCGAGGATTTGTGGGAACTTCTTGAGGAGGCCGATGGTGAGTGACTGGTGTTAAGGCCTGAGGTGCCCAAGTCAAGTGTATTAAAGTGCTGCTGCGGTTCCAGGCTGGAGCCCTTGTCCTGAAACACACACACACACACACACACACACAGAGTCCATGTTTCAGCATCAAGACCATGGCAATGAACTATGTTACTTTAGCTCTCCTCTAAATACGTAGGAAAGCTTGAAGGGTACTGAGAGAAATACTATAACTGCTTGGAGAGAATTCCAGAGACATTCAGGTGGACTGTTTATACAAATATATAATCTAGCATCTTTGAGGGCCTGGTAGCTTCCCTGGTGGCTCCGATGGTAAAGAATCTGCCTGCAATGCGGAAGACCTGGGTTCAAACCCTGGGTTGGGAAGATCCCCTGGAAGAGGGCATGGCAACCCACTCCAGTACTCTTGCCTGGAGAATCCCAGGGACAGAGGAGCCTGGTGGGCTGCAGTCCACGAGGTTGTGAAGAGTCGGACATGACTGAGCAACTGAGTTTCAGGGTTTTTTCAGCCTGTAAGCAGTATTTATTACACTTTCTTGCCTTCTATTTTGATATTTTAGATTTTCATAATTGACCTGGCATTTTGTTTTTCCTTAAAATTGTCACCTCATGCCCAGAATCTTGGCTTTCCCAGAAGAGGGGTAGAGAGGCAGATTCTAGAAATAAGGTTACTGGTGGGACTGGGTTACTCATACTCCAGTGAGGGACTTCCCTGGAGATCCAGTTAGGACTTCACCCTCCAATGCAATCCAGGGGTGCAGATTCAATCCTTGCTCACAGGCCTCACGAGCTAGAATACCACATGTCTCCCAGTCAAAAAACCAAAACATAAAACAGAAACAATACTGTAACAAATTCAATAGAGACTTCAAAAATGGTCCACATTAAAAAAAAAAATCTAAAAAAAGAAAAATACTCTGGGACTTCCCTGGTGGTCCAGTGGTTGAGAATCCACCTTCCAATGCAGGGGATGTGGGTTCCATCTCTGCATGGGGAATTAAGATCCCACATACTTTGGGGCAACTAAGCCTGTGCACCCCAACTAGAGAGAGAAGCTTGAGCTCTGCAACTAGAGAAGCCTGCAATAAAGATCCCACAACGAAGCTACTACAACCAAGACCTACAGCCAAATAAACAAAGATTAAAAAAATAAAAAATAAATACTCCAATCAGACAAATGCCTTTGGACCATTCTGGACACCATCTCCCCACTACTCTTCCTCTGCAGCCTCAAGGCACCCGAGGCCAAGGGGCAAAGGTCTCCAATTCTTGATCCCTGGATCCTAACTGTTGCTGGGCCCTCAGGGTGCCTCTGCCTCAAGAGCATGGCATGAAGAGAAAGCAACTGTGACTTTCCAACCCTGAGGAACCACCCTTCTGTCCTGCATCGGCTCAGGTGTCACTCATGCACGTGTGCTAAGTTGTTTCAGTTGTGCTTCGACTCTTTGGAACCCCATGGACTGTAGCCCGCCAGGCGCCTCTGTCTGTGGGATTCTCCAGGGGCCCACTGGAGTGGGTTGCCCTGCCCTCCTCCAGGGGATCTTCCCGACCCAGGGATCAAACCCACATCTCCTGCACTGGCAGGTGGGTTCTTTACCACTAATGCCACCTGGGTCATAAGCCTGAGAAGATGACTCTAGTGATTTTTAAGCTAAAGAAGAAACATAGTGATTACTCTCCTCAGCCAGGTTCCTTCCTATTCTCAGAAGGATGGTGGGATTCCTGGGCTGCCTGGACAGGCTGGTGTCCCTGGTCTCAGGTCTTAAATCTCTGTGTCTAAGTCTACATGACTGTTCTGTCCTTTGTGTTGGGCCTCCAGGGAGGGTGCACCTTGAGTGTGCCCAAACAGGCCTGAAATGATTGCTACCAGCCATAAAGGCCTTTGTGCCAAACAGAATCGCAGGGTGTGTCTGGGTTTGCTGGGCTCAGTGTATATTTTCAGACCCTACTGCTTGGTCATGGCATGCATGCAAGCTAAGTTGCTTCAGCTGCGTCTGACTCTTTGTGACCCAATAGACTGTAGCCCACCAGGCTCCTCTGTCCATGGGATTCTCCAGGCAAGAAATTGTTGTTCAGTCGCCCAGTCATGTCCAACTCTTTGTGACCCCATGGACCACACACACCAGGCTTCCCTGACCCTCACCATCTCCTGGGGTTTTCCCAAGTTCGTGTCCATTGCATCAATGATGCCATCCAGCCATTGCATCTTCTGGCACCCTCTTCTCTTTCTGCCCTCAATCCTTCCTAGCATCAGGGTCTTTCCCAATGAGTCAGTTCTTTGCATCAGGTGACCAAAATACTGGAGTTTCAGCTTTAGCATCAGGTCTTCCAATGATTATTCAGGGATGATTTCCTTTAAGATTGACTGATTTGATCTCCTTGCTGTCAAAGGGACTCTCAAGAGTCCTCTCCAGCCCCACAGTTTGAAGGCATCAATTCTTTGGCGCCCTGCCTTCGTTGCAGTCCAGCTCTCGCAACCTACGTAACTGAGTCTTACGTGACCAGATAAGAAAAAAGAAAGAAAGTGAAGTTGCTCAGTCGTGTCCGACTCTTTGTGATCCCATGGACTGTAGTCTAGCAGGCTTCTCTGTCCAAGGGATTTTCCAGGCAAGAGTACTGGAGTGGGTTGCCATTTCCTTCTCCCAAATCACACGTTTTAGAGTGGGGTCCCAGGCGAATTGTGTGTGCCTGGTCAGCAGACAAGTAAGTGCAGGAAGTGAGAGGAAGAGCTGAGAAACTTTTCTAGCCATCTGCCATACATCACACACAAGCAAGGGAACCCGCATTTTATAGAGCATCCGTCAGTGACAGACTTGAAATTAAAAATCCAAATGGTCCATTACCGCTGAGAGTTTGAAAAGCACAGTCCTGGAGCTGTGACTTTAAAAGGGACTTCTGACTCTGACAGCCTGAGATTGTATTTGTGTGTGTGTTGTTCAGTCGCTCAGTCATGTCCATCTCTTTGTGACCCTGCAGACAGCAGCATGCCAGGCTTCCCTGTCCTTCACCATCTTTTGGAGTTTGCGCCAACTCATGTCCATTGAGTTGATGATACCATCCAATCATCTCATCCTCTGTCAATCCCTTTTCCTCCTGCCTTCAATCTTTCCCAGCATCAGGGTCTTTTCCAATGGATCAGCTCTTCGCATCAGGCGGCCAAAGTATTGGAGCTTCAGCATCAGTCCTTCCAATGAATATTCAGGGTTCATTTCCTTTAGGATTGACTGGTTTGATTTCCTTGCTGTCCAAGGGACCCTCGAGAGTCTTCTGTGTGTTTATACATAAGTACATGTTGACGAGAAGTTTCACTGAGCTCTAATATTCCCCAAAGATCGGAAAGCTCAATAATGAATTTCTGGCTGGATGACACGCTGTATGCCTAATCTTCAGCTGTGATGTACGATGTGTCAAACACCTGCCTATGAACAATTTAATTCCAGCCTTGGACATGACATTTGACGCCTTCATGTGACAGAGCTGGGTAATAAACACGTCCATGAACAATGACAGAGGTGTTGTACCATGGTGCTGGTGAGGAATCACCGCACAACATAGCAGCACTTTGCCTGCCAGTGGGAGCGGCTCAGCAAAGATGCAAATGCATTCTGGTCTCTAAAGGGGATCTCTTCCTCTTCGTAACTCAGTTCTTAATGGACCAGAGATGCGCCGATGGTCCACTGACTACAGTAAAGTGAGTATCACAATAAAGCAAATCACATTAATATTTTTCCTTTGTTTCCCAGTACATAGAAAAGATAAACTGACCAGTGCTGTTGTGTCAATTTCTAGCCAGAGACTAGATTCTAGGTCATGGGCTGGTTGGAACTTGAACTGTGTTTCATCAAGATGAACTTCCTTCCCACGTTTTGACATAAAATGAAATTGGGATATGTCCTTCAACTCACAATAAGAAATCTTGGCTTCACAGATGGGCAGCTTTCTCTCTTTCCTAGTGGAGATAGAGAGAGATCTTACAATCGATGACTTCTTAGCTTTGATGAAATACAACATTCCCTTTCTTGCTTTCTCTCTTTTTTCCTCCCAACATATGTGTCTGCTTGAAGAATGACCTTTGAGAAACAGGGTTCTGATCTGCTTATGAGTTTCTGTCAAGTTGTCAGCAATGAGGGCTGCCTGGTCAGAGGGTGCCAGGGACTCAGGCTGGAAAGGAAAGAGCTCTGGGCTTTGTGAAGAGAAACACCTCTCCATTCCTCTCAGGGCTCCCTGATGCCAAGGTGGCTCCAACAAGGATGTCAGCTCAGACCCCTAGACACAGAAGCGGCCAGTACACCCCGCCAGTGATACCATAGTGGGAGTGTGAGGGGCAGTGAGCTTGTGGGGTGCTCTTTTTGAGGGCAGGTACAGTACTTGGGCTAAAGGGAGGACAGGATGCACAGACTGTGACCCACCTTGATGGGATGATGGAATAACCCCCCGCTTTTCATCTGTGGGAGAGATACAAAGTGGACTCCCCTACAGGCAGACATTGTTTTATTGTGTTTCCCTTTATCACACTTCTTGGAGAGTGTGATTTTTTACAAATTGAAGGTTTATGGCATTCCTGTCTTGTTAGATGCTGCTTACCATTTTTTAAGCAGTAAAGTTTTTTAAAATTAACGTATGCCATTAAAAAAAAATAAACAACTGGGCTTCCCTGGTGGCTCAGACAGTAGGGAATCTGCCTGCAATGCAGGAGACTTGGGTTCGATCTCTGGGTTGGGATGATCCTCTGGAGGAGGGAATGGCAACCCACTCCAGTGTTCTTGCCTGGAGAATTCCATGGACAGAGGAGCCTCGTGAGCTACAGTCCATGGGTTTGCAAAGAGTCAGACACGACTGAAGAACTAACACTTTCACTTGCACACTTAGACTATAGAATAGGGTCAACATATCTTTCATATCCACTAGGAAACCAAAAAAAGTAATGTGATTTGCTCTGTGGTGATATTCACTTTACTGTGGTGTTCTGGAACCTGCAGTATCTCCGAGGTTTGCCTGCACAGTCATTCTTTTAAGGCTGGAAGGTCGCCAAACCCTGCTTTGAGTCGAGAGGCTGTTTTCTCGCACAGCTCTGTGAGTTCCCAGTCTCCATGACCTCAGATACGTTATCTGCATCCGTAGTATGCTCAGTCTCACCTGAAGGACAGTGACAGTGCCCACCTTGCAGGAACCTCAATGAGGGGCAAGTAAGCAAATAACCCCCAAATTACATTGACGAGTACTGGGAACATAGCAAGAGCTCAAAAAACATGACCTGCTGCTTCAGGTATTACTATTTTTATGATCACAACTCATGAACGATTCTACTCAGCCAAACTTTGCCTTCCTCCTCTGCTGGGGATCAGATTACCTTCAGTGCTGAAGGGTGGACGGTCTCCAGCAGCGGGTCCTCCAGCGCCAATTCCTGCCTCCTCTCCACCCGGACCTCGGCGTAACTGCTCAGGAAATCAAGAGACCACAGCTGGAGGGGGTATGTCCCGGACGACACCAGCAAAGAGGGCTGTGTGACACCCTCTCCCAGGGCAGCCACTAGCAAGCCTGGCCCAGTTACTTGTTTGGGGATGGGGTTTCTTTCTGGGCCTACATTCCACAGGAGTCACTTCTACCACGACATTCAGAGTGACTTCCTTTCTGGGACTTGCCTGGTGATCCAGGGGCTGGCACTCCATGCTTCCACTTCAGGGGGCCCGGGTTTGATCCCTGGTCAGGGAAATTCCCTGGTGGCTCAGATGGTAAAGCATCTGCCTACAGTGCAGGAGATCCGTGGGTTCAATCCCTGGGATGGGAGGATCTCCCAGAGAAGGCAATGGCAACCTACTCCAGTATTGCCTGGAAAATCCCATGGATGGATAAGCCTGGTAGGCTATAGCCCATGGGGTCACAAAGAGTCGGACACCACTAAGCGACTTCACTTCAGAGAACTAAGGAGCTTCCCTGGTGGCTCAGATGGTAGAGAATCTGCCTGCAATGTGGGAGACATGAGTTCAATCCTTGGGTTGGGAAGATCCCCTGAAGAAGGGAATGGACCCCACAAGCTGTGGGGCATGGCCAAAGAAAAAAACAATCATAAAATTTTTTTAAACACATAAAGAAGAACATTTTCCTTTCCAGGATGTTGTTGTTGCCTACATTTTCTTTCGTTATTGTTGTTTTTTTCTCTTTTGACTCATCTTGACCCATCCCACCCAGAAACCCCCCCCCACACACACACAATTGTCTTTAGAAACCTATTTTCATTAATATGATCAGCCTCAGCCTTCAAATAATTAAAAGACTTTCTGGAGAGCTACTCAGCTTGGACTATGCACAGGAGGAAGTGATATATAAACTTTTTTTTTTTTTAATTACAGACTACGATTACAGACTATGAAACTTCCAGAAGTTTTCTTTCGACCAAACCTAGAACTAGCCAGACCCAGATGGACCCACTTTTTGAATGGCATGAGGGAATCAACTCAGAGTGGTGATGGCCGAGTGACCCAGCTGTGGCTTTTGCACTGACTATAGAGCTGTGGGCTGGATATGGGGCCTGGAGGAGCGGTGGTGGCTCCTGTGCCTCGGGGACACCTGTGGTCTCATTTCTCTGTTGGTTGCTCCCTACTTTCTTTGAGAATCTCATTCTGGGATCTGAGAAGATGGACCGGAAATCAGACTCTGAGGAGCAAAGTGTTGACGATGTTGTCTTACCTGGGGACAAAAGGACTCCCTGGCAAAAGTCCAGGCAGTTGGGGGTGGGGTGTGGAGGCTGGACGTGGAATCAGAAAACACTGGCTGCTGACGTGCCCAGGGGTGGGCTGGGAAGTCAGGGTCAGGTCCCTGGGGGTGGGCATGTATGTGATAATCAGGGTCACTGGCCAAGAAACACCTGCATTTCTTATCCTTCCTCTTTTCTCACTTACTAAACAGGAGGGATTTACATGTGTGTGAGTGTGTGTGTGTACTGGCTTGGTCAAAAAGCTCGTTCAGGTTTTCTAGAGATCTTACGGAAAAAACAAAGTGAACGTTTTGCCCGATCCAATAGATAAGCATGTGTATATGGATAGTATCTATCCATCCATCTATTATCTATCTATCAATCAATCATCGATTGTCTATCAATTAACTCTCTATCTATCCATCTATCTATCATCTATTACTCTACCATTTACCTAACTACCCATTATCTGCTGGCAATCATCCATTGCTTATGTACATGTACATAACAACAGGTATGTATATGTATCTCTTGAGCTATCATCTATCTGTTATCTATCATCTATCTGTTCTGTATTGATACCTATATAGAATGTGATCCTTCTAACCTTTCTTTCGTTGCTCTCCTCAAAAGCTCTCCTCTAGACCAGCTTAAAACTAATTTATGTTCTTAAAATTTTTGTACTTGGGGAAAAAACCCCAAACGGCATTTCCCTTTTACCTTTGGGAACTGTGACGCTATACAGGCAGTGTCTAGGAAACACTGGATCTGCTTCCTCCCTTGGAAGCCCTGCCACCCACATGGGGCTGGGGCAGATAACCTCTCCCTGAGGTCAGGGATCTACCAGGAACCCTCTGGCTCTTGTACCACCCTGCCTTGGTTGCCACAGGTAGTTTTTGAGGCATTCAAAAAAAAGGGGGGGCGGGGGGAGGGACTATGTCTCTGAGTTATTCAGAGGCAAAATTTTAATTTTCTTTTCCTACCAGCGACAAGGGAAGGCTGGGGGCCGGATGGAGATGAGGGAAAATATGTAAGTAGGTCACTGAAGCAGTAATTTACGGAGGAACATCCTGGCTGCCTGGAAGAGCTCAGTGAGGCTGTCAGAGGGGCCTGGTGGGGCCCTGGGAGGAAGTCTCAGCCCTGGGAGGCCAGGGCTGGGTGTGGGCTAGGAAGGACCTGGCTTCTGGGGATTAGTCTGCTCACTGTGAGCAGAGTCCTGCTGCAGAACTCAGGCCCGGGCTCACTCCTCAGAACTGGGGACCCCTGAGGATACTGGGGCTCTGAGCCACCTGCTAGGGACCCCTAAGCCATCTGCCCATCCTCCCAGCCCCCAGCCCACCCACTCTCCCAGCCCCTGGCCCGCACCTGACCACTGAGTGTGTGCACACGATGAACTCGGGCTTGGAGTTCCACTGGTGGTAGGTGATGTAGTAGTGGGTCTGGAGCCAAATCCACTGCTGGCCTTTGGTCAGAAACCTGTAGCAGCACGACTTCCCTTTGCCAAACTGCATCACTGTGAGTGGAAGATGGAGTCGGCGAATAACCAGTGTTAGGACACAAGGACCCTTTCCTCCCACAGTCACTTTTAACAACACCAGCTTTCAAAATGACAGTGCCACACAGCAGTCATTTCCCCAGTAGTGATGGCTCTTAAGTGACCACAACCACCATGTGTAAAGTAGAGAGCTGGTAGAAGTTGCTACATAACACAGGGAGCCCAGCTCGGTGCTCTGTGATGACCTAGAGGAGTGGGATGGGGGCGGGGAGGGAGGCTCAAGAGGGAGGGGACATGTACATAACTATGGCTGATTTGAGTTGCTGTACAGCAGAAATCAACACAACAACATTGTAAAGCAATCTCCCTCCAATTGAGAAACAAATTTTTAAAAAAGATCACAGGAAATGGTCATGAATTCTGAAACAATGGAGGAATGATCCTCTTGCTTCCCCAAATGCTCAAAAGCTTAAGAGAGCCTTAAATCTGGGCAGATTCTTCAACTGGGGGTTTAATTAAGGAAACAATTCCATTCACCATTGCAATGAAAATAATAAAATACTTAGGAATATATCTACCTAAAGAAATGAAAGACCTATATACAGAAAACTATAAAATACTGGTGAAAGAAATGAAAGAAGGCACAAATAGATGGAGAAATATACTGTGTTCATGGATTGGAAGAATCAATATACGGAAAATGAGTATACTACCCAAAGCAATCTATAGATTCAATTCAATCCCTATCGAGCTACCAATGGTATTTTTCTGAGAACTAGAACAAGTAATTTCACAATTTGTATGGAAATACAAAAAACCTTGAATAGCCAAAGCAATCTTGAGAAAGAAGAATGGAACTGGAGGAATCAACCTTCCTGACTTCAGTCTCTATTACAAAGCCACAATCATCAAGACAGTATGGTACTGGCACAAAGACAGAAATATAGATCAATGGAACAAAATAGAAAGCCCAGAGACAAATCCACACACCTATGGACAACTTATCTTTGACAAAGGAGGCAAGAATATACAATGGAGTAAAGACAATCTCTTTAACAAGTGGTGCTGGGAAAACTGGTCAACCACTTGTAAAAGAATGAAACTAGATCACTTTCTAATACCACACACACAAATAAACACAAAATGGATTAAAGATCTAAACGTAAGACCAGAAACTATAAAACTCTTAGAGGAGAACATACGCAAAACACTCTCCAACATAACTCACAGCAGGATCCTCTATGACCCACCTCCCAGAATATTGGAAATAAAAGCAAAAATAAACAAATGGGACCTAATTAAAATTAAAAGCTTTTGCACAACAAAGGAAACTATAAGCAAGGTGAAAAGACAGCCATCAGAATGGGAGAAAATAATAGTAAATGAAGCAACGAACAAAGAATTAATCTCAAAGATATACAAGCAACTCCTGCAGCTCAATTCCAGAAAAATAAACAACCCAATCAAAAAGTGGGCCAAAGAACTAAATAGACATTTCTCCAAAGAAGACATACAGATGGCTAACAAACACATGAAAAGATGCTCAACATCACTCATTATCAGAGAAATGCAAATCAAAACCACAATGAGGTACCATTTCACGCCAGTCAGAATGGCTGCTATCCAAAAGTCTACAAGCAATAAATGCTGGAGAGGGCATGGAGAAAAGGGATCCCTCTTACACTGTTGGTGGCAATGCAAGCTAGTACAGCCACTATGGAGAACAGTGTGGAGATTCCTTAAAAAACTGGAAATAGAACTGCCATATGACCCAGCAATTCCACTACTGGGCATACACACCAACGAAACCAGAATTGAAAGAGACACGTGTAACCCAATGTTCATCGCACCACTGTTTATAATAGCCAGGACATGGAAGCAACCTAGATGTCCAGCAGCAGACGAATGGGTAAGAAAGCTGTGGTACATATACACAATGGAATATTACTCAGCCATTCAAAAGAATACATTTGAATCAGTTCTAATGAGGTGGATGAAACTGGAGCCTATTATACAGAGTGAAGTAAGCCAGAAAGAAAAACACCAATATAGTATACTAACACATATATATGGAATTTAGAAAGATGGTAATGACAACCCTGTATGTGAGACAGCAAAAGAGGCACAGATGTATAGAACAGTCTTTTGGACTCTGTGGCATTGAAACATGTAAATTATCACATGTGAAATGAATCGCCAGTCCAGGTTCGATTCATGATACAGAGTGCTCGGGGCTGGTGCACTGGGATGACCCAGAGGGATGGGATGGAGAGGGAGGTGGGTGGGGGGTTCAGGATGGGGAACACATGTACACCCATGGTGGATTCATGTCAATGTACACCAAAACCAATACAATATTGTAAAGTAAAAAGGAAAAAAAGAAGCAGCCCTGGTTTTTGAGATGTGCCACAGCTTTGGTAGCGACTGCCTCTCTATGTGGGCGTGAGCGTCACGAGCCCCTCCCCTAGGAGACCGTTGCAGTTGGCCAGCCCCTGCTCCTTGGTAACTATGTGTGACCAAAAGGCCACGATCAAGAATGCTGATATGTTGGAGGAGATGCAACAGGCCTTGGTGGAGTGTGCTACTCAGGCATTGGAGAAATATAATATAGAAAAGGACATTGCGACCCATATCAAGAAGGAGTCTGACAAGAAGCACGACCCCACCTGGCATCGTGGGGAGGAACTTCGGTAGTCGTGTGACACACGAAACCAACCGCGTCATCTACTCCTACCTGGGCCAAGTGGCCATTCTCCTGTTCAAATCTGGTTAAAAGCATGGACTGTGCCACACAGCCAGTGATCCATCCAAAAACAAGGACTGCAGCCTAAATTCCAAACACCAGAGACTGTGGCCTTCAGCCTTGCCTCAGGGAACACCTCCATCTTTGAACCTTTATTGTTGTTTTGTGCAGGGCATTCTCTGTACTAGTTTGTGGTTATTAACCAATTAGCAAAACATCTTACATTTGTATTTATTTTCTATTCCATACCTCTCTGCCCCATGTTTTTTCTCTTCAAAATCCATTCCTTTAAAGAAATAAATCTGTTGAAGAAGTGTGCAATAAAAAAAAAAAACACCCTAGTTTTCCTGGGGCTCACCATCCTGCTGCAGCTGGAGCTGTCTTTGGAGTTGTGTGAGAGACCATCCAGACGCTGGGAGAACTGGACCAAAAACAGACCTGACAGCCAGCAGCCTCTGGATGGATGCTCTGGCTGTTAGCCAGCTGAGCATCCTTGGTCTACATGGCTCTATACAGAGGATCAGCCACAGGGGCTTCCACTGCAGACCACCACGCAGGCCTCCTATGGTTCAGTTGCGGCTTCCTTGGGGGTACTCGGTACACACAGATGCTGCTGGGTTAGGCCTGGGCAGGGCAGAAAGCCGGACCACGGGTCCAGAAAAGATGAGCAGCTGGGTGCACTGTCTCAGTGCCTGGACTTTAGGTCCTCTTTACACGTTAGTGGTCAAGAGAAGGCCTAACCAGGAGACCAAAGTGACAAAAGGAGGCACTGAATCTGCCAATAAAATAATATTTGTAGGACTTCCCTGGTGGTCCAGTGGTTAAGAATCTACCTGCCAATGCAGGGGACACAGGTTTGATCCCTGGTCTGGGAAGATTCCACATGCCATGCAGCAATTAAGCTCCATGAGCCCCAACTACTGAAGCTTGTGTGCCCAAGAGCCTGTGCTCTGCAACCAGAGAAACCACTGAAATGAGAAGTTCGAGAACCACTAGAGAGTAGCCCCCACTTGCCATAACTAGAGAAAGCCCCCAAATAAATAAATAATAGTTATCAGACTACTTAAAAAGCAAAAAAAAGATCAAATAGTTTGCATAGCTGAGGGGAGCTAGGAAGGGGCTGGGGGAGGAAGCACACAGATCAAAGTCAATTCCAGGTGCAAATAAAACACAGGGGAATCTAGACAAGGACCTCCAACAAGGACCACAACTTGATCATCTCAGAGAAGTTAAAATTCTTGGCCTCAGAAGAAACCAAGTAATAGATCGACTTGCAGAGCCTACGAATCCCGCTGTCAGGGCTGCAGGGAGAGAATGGAGGTCCTCAGGAGGGGAGCTGGGGGGTTGGCAGGGGTACTCACGGTGCTGGTGGCACCTAGCTAGGAGCTCCAGGTCATCCACGTGGTAGTAGTCGTAGCCCGAGGTTCCCAGGACTTCAAAAGGCAGGTACCCTATGATAGGGGGGGCTCTGCAAGGACAGTTGGTAGGGGGGTCTTCATCAGCCTTGTGGGCTTCCTATAGTGGCCAATGGGCAGGGGCAGTTTGCATGCTTCTTGATCAACCCAGGGGCCTCATTTCTCAATAATAAGCGCATAAAAAACCATTTGGCAATGGTCAAAACCAGAGAGGCGGTGTTTTCCAAAGTGCTCACATTTTTTGGCATTAGACACTTGGTTCCCTTGACCTAAACTGGCCCCAGTGATCATAAATGTTATTATTGCTGAATAATTAAAAACAGCTATGCATGGAGTCAGCCCAATTCTAAAGTGTCATAAAAAAAATCAAAGGGCAGGAAGGGGAGATTGTGAGTTCTTCAACTGTGAAAAAATGTAACACAAGAAAGAAAAAAGATTGGTCTAAAGGGATGAAAGGGTGTTGAAGGAAATAAAATGAGAGTTTCCTTCACATCTTGCCTTGCTAATGGGAGCTAGCGAGTGGGGTGGGGATGGGGCAGGCAGGGATGTCCCAAAGATGTCTCCAGCGGGGCTGTGTGGCTCTCCTGAGATGCTCTGACCCAAACCCAGGACATATCCACAGATGGGACAAACGCAGTGGAGGGAGATCCCAGCCCTTTGGCCACAAGCATTTTCCCCACCACAAGAGAGGACCAGGTCTGAATTCTGTCCCCCAAGGAGAGCCTGGCTCCTGGAAATAAGCGCTTGAAAAAGCACCCAACCCAAATGTGTTTTTCTTTTCACAAACCTGTGATCCAGAAATAAAAATTTCCATTCCAAGCTATGCCTTGAAGTGAATTCCTCTAAAGGCTCGTCAACGATGCACATTTCCTGTATTGAAAGAGAGGAAAAATATGACTTGGGGTACCAGATTCTCACCTCCACCCCCAGTTGTGTCAAGAATGCACGGTCGGCAACAGAAGTTAAAAGCACTTAGAGCAAGTTTCCAAGTTGTATTGGACCAAAACTCCTCATCAGCAGCTAATTTTGGTATTAGCGGCTGCTAAATTTATTTCACAAGCTGGGGAAAAAGTTCTGAGAGCCAAAATGTCATACCCCTCCCTTCCTATCATCTAGACATGTGGTAAACACATGGAAAATGGCTTTTCATCCGAATTTGAATGAGTAACTTAACTCAACATTCACCCCATCCAAGGGAAAGAAATTACAGATGAGAGTCCGGAGATCTGTCTGACAGGTTTTACCTCTGTCTGTGCTGATTGGTGTCAACATACATGTGAAGAGTAGGAAGGTTTACAGAGTTTTGGAAGACCCTTTTCTCCCCCAGTGATTGACTGCCTTCAAACAAAATCCCCTCGAGGAGGGCATGGCTACCCACTCCAGTATTCTTGCCTGGAGAATCCCATGGACAGAGGATGCTGGTGGGCTACAGTCCATGAAGTCCAAAAGAGGGACTTTCCAGGTAAAGACTATGCCTGCAGTCTAGGAGACCCGGATTTGATCTCTGGGTCAGGAAGATCCCCTGGAGAAGGGAATGGCTACCTGCTCTGGTATTTTTAGGAAACTGAGGCTTGGGGAAAGAGTTTGTGGGGCTGTTGCTGTACAGAAATCAGATACTGAACATTCTCAGAGTCGGTGATGAGCTCATTGAAATCTTCTTTCCCTGAAAGACAAGGAATTACCTGCCACACAAGGTGACTTGGGGGTACTTGTTCCGCAAGATAAATTCTCTCTGGGTACTTGCCTTTAAGAACTGTGGTGTGGCCAGGCGAACGGTGGCGATGAAGCAGACCTCCTTCCCCAAGGGCACTCGGCAGGGCCTTGAAAGGGCGCCATCAAAGCCATTACAAGAGGGGC
This sequence comes from Oryx dammah, assembly GCF_014754425.2. Lineage (NCBI taxonomy): Eukaryota > Metazoa > Chordata > Mammalia > Artiodactyla > Bovidae > Oryx > Oryx dammah. The sequence continues at coordinate 5,937,296 of NW_024070209.1, read as the reverse complement.
TGGGCACTGGTGGAGCGGAGGAGACACAGGTCAGCCCTAGCTGGTGTGGGGCCAGCCCCCCGGGCACCAGCGAGCGGCCTCAGGTCCATCAGCTGTTTCATTCTCACAGCAACTTGGGGATGTCAAGCGCTACTCTTACCCCCACTGTACGGGAACCTGAGGCTCAGACTGGGAAGCAATGGGCACAAGGCCAGACAGAGATGGAATTCGAGTCAGCAACGCACAACTAGGGCTTCCCAGGCGGTTCAGTGGTAAAGAATCCACCTGCCAGTGCAGGAGATGTGGGTTCGATCCCTGGGTCAGGAAGATCCCCTGGAGGAGGAAATGGCAACCCACTCCAGTATTCTTGCTTGGAGAATCCCATGGACAGAGGAGCCTGGCAGGCTCCTCTGTCCATGGGGTAGCAGAGAGTCAGACATGACGTAGTGACTAAACAACAACACACAACTCTGCCTCCCACTGCCACTGGTCCTGCAGCCATGGAGGTTACTGCGCTGGGAAAAAGTCCTCTGCCAGACCAGCAGACGGCCCCACAGTGCAGGACGGTCTGGACGCGCACATCAGCTCGTGTCTTAAGGGTGAGCTTCATCGTTGGACAGTGTTCTGATACTGACGGGCTCAGGGGAAGTATGGTGACTCAGATGGAGAAGAATCTGCCTGCAGTGCAGGATGCCCAGGTTCCATCCCTGGGTTGAGAAGACCCCCTGGAGAAGGGAATGGCTACCCACTCCAGTATTCTTGCCTGGAGAATCCCGTGGACAGCGGAGCCTGGTTGAGCACGAGCTAGAGTCCGCTGAGTCACAAAGGGCTGGGCATGACTAAGTAACCAGTACTACCACTACTACAGGGAAGCTAGTGGGTCTTGACCCTGGGTTGGCCTACCTGGGAGTCAGGAGCTTGTGCCCTGAACCGCCTCAGAGCCCAGGCTGATGCAGGACTTGACTGAGGAGATAGCTCAGGATTCACAGTGACCAACCCCGCCACCCCCCACCCCCGCCCCGCCCCAGTTACACAGTGTCCACAACAGAACTCACTGCCCAGGTGACAAAACCCATTCACTGTGTCTTATGTATTCTCACAGGCCAGGAAGGCTGGCTTTCCTTATCCTATAAATGAGGAACCCAAGGTCTAGGAGGCTTGTGTATATTAACTGAGCTCACTCAGAGTTGAAATGGTGCAGCAGGGCCTCCACCCAGGCCCTGGGACTTCAAGTCCTGGTTCTAACAGGGCCGAGAGGGGGCTGTTCTGGGCTCCCACCCACCGTGATGCTGAGGCCAGGCCCCCAGAGGCCCGGGGGTAGTACCACTTGGCATCAGTAGCCGTTTCCCTAGGAGTGGAACACCTGTCTTCAGGGTGACTGTGAAAAATGGCTTTACCTTCCAGAGAAAACTTCTCGCTATTTTCAGTGGAGTTTGCTGGGTGGAAAAAAGAGTTCAATAGGAGAAATGTCAACCTATCAGGTACATGAAATTCTCTCCAGATTCCCCAGAACCAGACACATGATTGCCCCCAGCCCAGATCAGCTACTTCAGAAACTCAGGGTGAAGCCTGGGCAGCAACACTTTATAAAGTCTCCCCAGAGACTTCCCTGGTGGTTCAGTGGTTAGGATCCCACACTTTCAATGCAGGGGTTGTGGTCTGATCAGGAACTAAGATCCTGCACACCACATGGCCAAAAATTTTTTTAAATAAAATAAAATTGGGTCTTAAAAATTCAGTAAAAAAATAAATTTTTTTCTTTATTTTCTTAAAGTCTTTATTGAATTTGTTACAATATTGCTTCTGTTTTATGTTTAGATTTTTTTTTTTTTTTTTTTTGGTCAAGAGGCATGTGGAACATTAGTTCCCCAACCAGGGATCAAACCTGCACCTCTGCACTGGAAGGTCAAATCTTAACCATGGACAGGGAAAGTCCCTAAAATGTTTCTTTAAAAAAACAATAAAACCTCCCCCAATTTACTAACATGCAGCCAGGGTTGAGGATTATTATTCTAGGTAATCTACATTACCTCTTTCTTTTTAAAATGTAGTTGATTATATCCTGCATATTTCTGAGCTTGTAGATTAAGACATAGCTATGTTTTCCAATTTGAGAACATAAAAAGCATCAGAAAACTGTTTTCTGAAATGAAATCTGTAAGACTCTCTGGCTTTCCAGTAATTTTTTGTTTCCTATGTTTACAGGTTTCTAAGTGAATCCATCTATACTGGGTCTTCTATCTATAGTGGTCGGCTACCCACCAACAGGAACACACTCATTTTACCAAACATAGTCTCTGAATGCCTTTGCATAAATACTAATAAATGTTTCCAAACATGAATATAAAGTGAGGAAAACAAAACTGAGTGGGCCCGAGAGAATTTACATCTGTCGGTCTCTGGCTTAGATCATTGCAGATTAATCTGTTGGGTGGGCCAAGGAAGTCACCAAGGGAAAGGAAAACAAGTCCACACAAGGGAAGGGTCTGCAGATGTGAACATCTGCGTCATTAAAAAAAGATGTTTAAAAATTTCCCAGATGTGGAAGATCCTCTCTGCCTGAATCTAGAGACACTGCCTGCCAGCTAAAAACCTAATAAAATCCTCTCTTCTCTTTCAGAATAGCAAGACCTTCCAAACAAACATCTGAGGACATCCCAAGAATTTAAGAGAAAATCTTTATGCCAGGACCTGGTCTTCCCAGTGGCGCAGTGATAAGGAATCTGCCTGCCTGGGCCAGGAGACATAGTTTGATCCCTGGGTTGGGAAGATCCCCTGGAGTAGGAAATGGCAATCCACTCCTATATTCTTGCCTGGAGAATTCCATGGACAGAGGAGCCTGGTGAGCTACAGTTCATGGGGTTGCAGAGTCAGACAATAGCCTGCACACACACAAACCACAAACTAGTTTGAGTGACATTTTCGATTGCTAAATTCATGTCAGTAAGCACCTCCCTGGGTGATTTACTGTGAGGAGGAAGGGGTAGTGAACACCAGCCCCCGATAACTTATTCGAGTGGTAGAGCCTTGGATCGTGGAAAAGAAGTGGATGTTTTGCAGACCTTGCCCTTGGCCTGACTGCCTCCTAAGGTGGTTTTTATCAGTCCTCTTATCACTTTGATGGCTTTAAAGAAGAAAATGCACCCCAGGAGGGACATCTTATGATTGCTCAGAGTCTGCACTTGATAAGATGGATATTTTACAGAGGGGCTTGAAACTGAACAAACTCCTTTTCTAAACAAGCTTCCACCCCCAGAAGCCTTAAGCAGATGAAGTCTTGAGCAAAGGTGAAAATAAATGAAGACTGAAAGTTGTAACAGAGGGCAAGGAGAAAACCTTGGGGGAAACGAGGGGGAAGAAGACACTGTCAACGTTTTGTCGGTTGCCTCTGAAATGACTTGCACTCCCAGCATGAGCTTTCTCACATATTCTAGAGTTAACAAAAGGAGGCTGTGCCCAGGGACCTCTGAGTAATAGGGATCACTTAGAGCAACTTCTCTGGCACTTCCCAAGGTGGTTGAAAAACATTAATTAAGGACTTAATTAGTTGTTTCAACTTCAGTCATAGGAAAAAATAGATCTAATTACAATTGGCTTCGAGAGCCTCTCAGAAGGATTAACCACTCAAGGAAGGCAAAGTCCTGTCTTATTAGATTTCTGTCCCTTTCCAGACTTCTCCTTCCCCTGCCACCAGCAAACACACAGCACTAACTGATGACAGATACGAAAGTGATTAATTCCTGTTCCATATCCCAGGGTTAGTCAACAGTGGTCTGAGTACAATCCCGTGAATCATTACAGGGTGGCCTCATTTTCATTGTTTTGTTTGAGATGTATTATTCACAAAAATATCTTACCCCATTTATATCCTGTGTAATAATAAAACCCAATACACTATCAAAGATAAGTCATTTTGTGGTTATTTGGCATTTAAAATTATCCAGTATTTCTTTGCATCCCATTAACACAAATAATCAAAGAATGATTTGTTTTCATCTGTAACAAACTGATTTATTGTGTGCGGGGACTGTAATATACTAGTAGTTGTAGCAATGTTAGTTGGTCAGTCGTGTCTGACTCTTTGTGATCCCACGGACTGTAGCCCACCAGGCTGCTCTGTCCATGGAATTCTCCAGGCAAGAATACTGGAATGGATTGCCATTCTCTTCTCCAGAAGATCTTCCTGACCCAGGGATCGAACCTGGGTCTCCTGCGTAATATACTAGAGTCATATTTAATTGTGAACTCTGCCTCCTCATACAACACATTAGGAAATACTCCCCAAAATCAGTATTGTACTTTGGTGGCGGTGGTTTGGTGGTTTAGTTGCCAAGTCATGTCCGACTCTTGCAATCCCATGGATTGTAGCCTGCTAGACTCCTCTGTCCATGGGATTCTTCAGGCAGGAATACTGGAGTGGGTGTCCATTTCCTTCTCCAGGGGATCTTCCTCACCCAGGAATTGAAACCAGGTCTCCTGCATTGCAGACAGATTCTTTACTGACTGAGCTAGGAGGGAAGCCCCTCTGAACTTTGCATCAGATGTAAAGGAGACTCTGGGCACTATAACTAGAGTATTTTGAGGCAAACAACTATTTCCAACTGATTCAGTATCAGTATGTTCTCTAATTGAGAACATGTTCACCAAACTATAGTTTTTAGTGATTTTCTGTACATTTTATAGGGGACATGTTCTGTCTATGGACTTCCTTGCTGGCTCTGTGGTAAAGAATCCATCTACCAGTCAGGAGATGTGGGTTCGATTCCTGGGTCGGAAAGATCCCCTGGAGGAGGAAATGGCAACCCACTCCAGTATTCTTGCCTGGAGAATCCCATGGACAGAGGAGCCTGGCGGGCTACAGTCCATGGGGTCACAGAGAGTCGGACACAACTTAGCAACTAAACAACAACGTGTTCTGTGTATAGTGAATAAATAACTCCTATAGTATCAAAAAAATAAGTGATCTTAATCAAGAACCCAAAGCTGAAGAGCTAGCTTTCCCCACAGTGGGAACTGGGGCAGTGGTGGGGTTTGGGCGGGGCTGGTTCTGTCTCCAGCTCTCAGGAGTCCTGCCCACCCGTGTTTCCTCAATGACTCTCTCTCGAGGTGATCTTCCACCTCACACTGCACCACAGCTTAAAGTCCAGTCTGGGAAGAGACCTTCAGACCCTAACCAGCAACCAATGCGCAGACCTTGAGACTCCTGGTTGGCTTCCCTTCCGCAGCCCAGCCTGCTGCTGCTGGTGGCCTTGGGCTGCGGGAGGCTGGCCCACGACACGGTTCTGGTTCCAGGGTGCTCAGGTTGGCTCACTGCCCTCTGAGGCATTAACACTGGTCAGAAGGATGCCTGGGTGAGAAATAGCTGCAAACCAGCACGCACAGGCATCACGGCTCTGTGGAAAACAGCCAGGCACCTGTCATGGGCCTCATGCTTGGGAAGATGCAGGATGTTGAAAGGATCAAGGGGTTATCAAGTCCCTTCTTTGCTCACGGATCGTTCAGCACTGAAGTCTCTGATTTCAGAGTTCCTGAAAGATTTTTCCTTGGGCTCAAATTCTCAGGATTCCAAAACCAAGAGAACCCCAAGGTTCAGTGGAGGACAATATTAGTGCATATATTTGGAGTTTAGAAGGAGGATCCTGTCTGCAGGGCAGCAGTGGAGATGCACTAGAGATCAGACTTGTGGAAACGGTGGGGAAGGAGAGGAGGGGGTGGACTGAGAGAGGAGCATCCACACACACACACCACCATCTGTAAAACAGACAGCCGGGGGAATTTGCTGCATGACGCAGGGAGCTCTAACCCGGCGCTCCGTGTCAGCCTAGAGGGGTGGGATGGGAAGGGGGATGGGGGGAAGTTCAAGGGGGAGGGGAGGTATACATATGTATACCTATGGTGATTCATGTTGGTGTATGACAGAAACCAACACAAGATTGTAAAGCAATTATCCTCCAATTAATAATAAAAAAAATTTTTTTTAAAAGAGTGATGATGTCTTGGCATCTGGGGTTGTCTTCCCAGTCTGCCTGATGACAGAGGTGAGCCCCTCAAATCAGTCATGACAAGGAGATAAGGACACTGTGGGGGCAGGGAGACCTCAGCGGGGGACAAGAACTTGCTTCTGAAGGGCAAGATGGAGGAAGTGGGTGACAGGGAGGGTCAGCCAAGTAAGAAAGAGAGAAAGAGGAACTTGTCTCCTCAGCATCAGTTCAGCCATCAGGACCACACCGTGCAGAATTTGGATCAGAAATGGCCTGCCGACGATAACTTAGTTGCAGTAGCTGTAGGAAAACACAGTAATAGTCCACAAGTGTTAGCGGCTCAGTCTTCTCTGACTCTTTGCAACCTCATGGACTGTAACCCTCTAGGCTCCTCTGTCCATGGGATTTTCCAGGCAAGAATACTGGCGTGGGTTGCCATGCCCTCCTCCCGAGGATCTTCCCAGCCCAGCGACTGAACCCGGGTCCTCCACGTTGCAGGTGGGTTCTTTACTGTCTGAGCCACCCGGGAAGCCCAATAGCACACAACGTACGTCCGTAGTTGCTCAGTCGTGTACGACTCTTTGCAGCCCCATGGAGGGTAGCCCACCAGGCTCCTCTGTCCACGGGATTTTCCAGGCAAGAATACTGGAGTGGGTTGCCATTCCCTTCTCCAGGGGATCTGCCCGACCCAGGGATCGAATGCGTGTCTCTTGTGTCTCCTGCATCAGCGGGTGGAGTCTTTACCACTGTGCCACCAGGGAAGCCCACAGGTACACAAGCAGAGTGACCAATAGCTTTCCCCACACTTCTTGGAACAAACGAAAAAAAAAAGTTGGTATCTGGGAAGACATGAAACAGTCAATGAGGTGGTTTGTTAAAGGAACAATGAGGTCCCTAAGTTTCATTTGTGATGAACATCCACAACGCTCAGGGCTGGAGTGTTAGAATGTGGAGGGAAAATTTTTTCTGCACTTTCATGAGAAATCCTTTCCTGCTAATTACTCGCTCTTTCCAGACTCTCTCTCCTCACAGCACCCTTCCCATGATGTGTTGTGAAAAGTGGACTGGGCAAAACAGTGCTGTGTGCTTTTTAGCCTGGACCACCACCCAACTTGCTGGGGGTAATGCGTGGTTTCTTCTTTCTCTTTTGCCAGTTCTGTCTGGCAGGTGGAAAAATGATAGCAGAGAAAGACTGAGAGCCACATGAGGGAGCCAGGGGTCTGCAATGTGCTGGACTGAAAAAAAAAATCACCCTAATGGGCAAATACAAGTCTTAATTGGGTTTCTCTTCTCTCCTGGTATTCATCAATTAAAATGAATATTTGTCAGGGCCAGAAACTTGTGAGGGTATAAACAAGATCTCCCCCAGATGGTTGGCCTGATCGTCGGGTGTTTGGGGAAGTGAACAGGCCCTCGTCCCATCCTCCAAGTGCATATCTTGTGTCTGTTTTAATCACAATTATTGCACAATCCGTACAAAGTTCCCTACAGTCAGGGCTGAAATAAGCAGAGAGATAGGGCTGATAATGGTTCTGACCATTCCTCACCATTCCATCTTATTAGATGCTCACACAGGACGATGCCCTTGGGTAACAATTTGTTCTTGATTGCGAACTTGATTCCTGTGCAATCTAATCTGGCAGCACTGATCTTTCCGGAGAAGGATGCTGTACATCCCTGTGCGGGTAGAAGGGATACTGTTTCTTACTCTTGGGGGCCTGGGACAGAGAGATCAGACTTCCCTCCAGGAAGCTGTCCTTTAGTGTGAAATGCACACCCCCACTACCAGGGAGGTCTGGCGGGCAGGTGGCTGGTTGCCTTCACTGAGATGTCTCAATTAGTTCAGCTCAGGAGAAAAACCAAAAACCAAACAAATGAAATCCCCAAACCCAAAGGCAAAAAAGGAGGCAACCTACAGAAACCCCACGGAACAGAGCGGCATCAAGTGCCAAAAGCTGGAAAGCATCCTCTGCTTCCAGCGTCTCAAATCTTTTTGTGCGGTGAGCGCGACTGACAAGTCGCTTCAGTTGTGTCCAGTTCTTTGCAACTCCATGGACTGTAGCTCACCAGGCTCCTCTGTTCATGGGATTCTCCAGGCAAAGAACACTGGAGTGGGCTGCCATGCCCTTCTCCAGGGGATCTTCCCAACCCAGGGATCGAACCTGTGTCTCTTATGTCTTCTGCACTGGCAGGCAAGTTCTTTATCACTAGCACCACCCGGGAAGCCCCATGGTTAGAGGGGAGTAGGTGAAATGAGGGCAGGGAAACTTGCACCCTCTGCCGTGTGGTTTGTGGAAAACCCAGAGTGGAATGTTTGCTGAGGATGACCTATTTGGAGCTGCACCAGCCACTTCTGAAACACTGCTTTCTGGATTTCAGTCCGAAGCACAGTGAGATCCAAATCTGGGGGCGGAGGCTGGGCTCCCAGGGAGGACAGCCTACTTCCTGGCATCAAGTTCTTTCAGGAACTGGAACCTGCCTCTTAGAACCCCTTCCAGCAAAGACTGCTCCTCCACCTTTGAAACTCACCTGGGCAGTTCCTCCCCAATCAGTGTGTAGGGCTGGGGCAGCAGGACTTGGTTAGGGATTAGGGGGGTATTTATTTGAAAGCATAAAAAAATAAAATCTGTGACCGGACAAACATAGCCCCAGATGAAGTGATTTTGTTTCAACTCTTTTCTGGAAACAGTGGGCAGAGCAGAGGTGGCCTGGAGGCTGCTCTGACCAACAGTTCACCCCGGGGCTCCAAGCCACACGGCCAGGGTCACAGAGTGGACTTTTTATCGGGACAGGATGAGACAAGAGGTTCTACTGCCCAGCTCAGATTCCTTCTGGAAGCTTCTCACAAAGTAGGATAGAAACTGCCCCCAAGTGAAACAATTCGAAGAAAATGACCGATACTTTCTCGTCTCATTTCCTGACATAGCGGTCTTCACAGTGATTAAAAATCTAGGTTAAAGATGGGAAGTCCTGTCTGCCCTCTGGCCCCTAGAACATCTGTGGCAAATGATGGAGTCCCAAGGAGTGACCAAGACATACCATTTTGCTTAAGTATTTGGGCTTCTCAGGTGGCTCAGTGGTAAAAAGAAAAGAAAAAAACCTGCCTGCCAATGCAGGAGACATTAGAGATGTGGCTTCCATCCCTGGGTTGGGAAGATCCCCTGGAGAAGGGAATGGCAACCCACTCCAGTATACTTGCCTGGGAAATCCCACGGACAGTCCATGGGGTCGCAAAAGAGCTGGACACGAAGTGGCTTAGCACACAGCACATTTAGGCAACAGTTGGCACATGCGTGTCCACAGGTGGGGGGAGGGGGGAATGTAGCACAATGGATGTGTGAACCCGGAAGCATCCAGTCAGAGGGTTCAAGCTTGTCAACAAGGGCCAGGGTGCTCTGTCCGCCCCTCTTCCAGCCTCCCAGGGTCACAGAGCCAGAGGATCTGAGCAGGTAAGCAGACAGCATCTTCATCGACATGACGTACGGGTCTCCTCTCCGGCTCGGTGCCAGCCTCTCTCCCCTGCCCTGCACTCCACACATGTCACGGGGGGTCTTTTGCTTTAAGGCCTGAGGGTTCCTATGGATACAAGCCTGGGGAGGCAGTCAGCACCCGTCAGCCTAGGTTCCATCAGATGGTTGGTGAGACAAGCTCTAGGCTGGGAGAGGGTGTCAGGGACAGTTCTTAGAGTGGGGCAGGGGGGGCAAGCGAGGGACATGAGAAGGATGTCAGGAAGCGGGGGCTACTGGCTTCCCAACCCCTGAAGAGCCCAGGTGGGAAGGAAGCTCAATGGGGAGCGAATGGAGGCCAGGGAGCAACGTCCCTGACCACTGAGCACTACTCAGGAGGCCTGCCCGTGTAGACGGCTCATAGGGCACCGGAAGGCACACGCTCCACTTCACCCAGCACATATGAAAGTGGGTTTCAACTGCACTTTGGGTTTAAGGCCAGAGACATGGCAAGAGCCTTCCAGGAAGCCGCCCTCCATCTCTGGAGGGTACTCTGGGCTCCGTCAAGGAGTACTCTGTCCTCAGCTCCCCTGGAGGCAGAAGTCTTTGGCCTAAATCCTGGCTCCTCCCCACCCACCTGTGTGTCCAGGGCCGAGGATCTGGAGCCTCAGTCTACATCAACCTGCCTCTATCAGGTACATACAGATGTGCCAGGCATGGACTGTGTGGGCCCAGGAAGGCTGGTGATGAGTCCACAGGTGAGTAAATTCAGCATTTCCTCTTTCCAGGCATCAAAAAAGAATTCACCAGGGACTTCCTGTGGGTTCAGTGGTTGGTAATCTGCCTGCCAATGCAGGGGATACAAGTTCAACCCCTGGTCCGGGAAGATCTCACATGCCTTGGGACAGCTGAGCCTGCGGACCGCAACTACTGGGCCGGGGCTCTAGAGCCTGTGCTCTGCAACAAGAGAGGCCACTGCAATGAGAAGCCCAGCCCTGCAGCGAAAAGCAACCCCCGCTCACCGCAAACAGAGAAAACCCGCCCGCAGCAATGAAGACCCAGTGCAGCCAAAGTTAAATAAACATATAAATAAATACACATTAAAAAAAAAACCAATAGAATCAGACAATGCTCCTCAAATTAGTCAGCCCTACAGAAATAATAGGACTTTTCATGGTAATGGACCCAAGTCAGGTTTCCTATATATTAATAGTTCCTCAAAGTATGAGCAGGTATTAGATTAAAATAAAATGGATGTTAACTGATATCATCCCTTCTACCCTTTACATATTGTTCTTACCCTGTGCCTGCCTGGGACCTTGGGGAAGTTGCATGGGGTGGCCTGTGTAATAATTATGCTTCTGTATTTGATGTTTTTTTTTTTTTTTTTACATTATACACAAGCATATTTTATCTAGTATCACTGTAAAATTACAAAATATACACAATAAGGTAAGCTGTCACATTTTTCTATTCCAAATACCTATGTTAACTGAAATATTTGTTATATAAGTTTTTATTTCATAACAATCTCTTTTTTGACTTACAGAGAGCAATTAAGGTAAAAGAAGCAAACCTTTAGAAACTTTATTTCCCTCATTGCAATTTTGTTGACAGACTTTTCTGGTTTTTCATAAAATATCTTAATGGCCACTATCTGCCCAGTATCCTTATGTTTACACTTCATGACTGTTCCATAACTTCCCTCTCCCACTTTTCCAAGGGTTTCATACATCTCCATTTTGAAGCCCGGTTTTTTCTTTATGGAAAGAAAGGGTGGGAGGGGGGGGAGAAGATTAAACATTCATACCTTTATTTATTCAAGGTGGATAATGCAATATCACAATAAACTAATACTTTAAATTACGGAAAATGGAAAACTAGGAATCTTTTCCACGAGTCCTGTTTGTCTCTGAGAACTCTGCCAGTTCGCCAGCAAGGTGTCCTTATGTGGCTTCGGCCACCACCAGCACTTGGGGGAACTTCCTACTGTCTCCATCATTCCCATCAAAATTTAAGATGCTCTCACTACATGTCACCTATTCATCATGGGTCCCCACACGTCTCGTCAAGCCCCATCAAATATAAGTTTTCCGCAAAGCTGCGGTCACCAACAGATCAGGTGCCGGGACCCAAGAAAACCTCGGTCCCGCCCGCTCCTCAAACCAGGAGTCTTAGGGTCCCAGACCAGTGCCGCGCCCCTTTCCCCACCGTCGACCTTGTCCGGGCAGCCGCCGCTGCCTCAGCCCATTCTGTGATCCTGCCAGCCTCTGTATTTGATGTTTTGAATTTGGGGGCCGGGTTGAGCTAGAGGGACTGCTCTTCTCAGGGTCAGACAACTCCTAGAGATAGTAAACCACTTACTTCTGGTGTACTTTTCAGATGCAGATCAACCCATGTAGTGCTCACACACCCCAAATATCTCCATCTTGTTCTCACACTCTGAGCCACTCTCCACCTGCCCAAATTACACCAGGACCAGGCAATGGGGACAGCCCTTAACCCCAAGTTGTTCAGTTGCTCAGTCGTGTCCAGCTCTTTTGTGACCCCCAAGGATTATAGCCCACCAGGCTCCTCTGTCCATAGAATTTCCCAGGCAAGAATACTAGAGTGGGTTGTCATTTCCTTCTCCAGGGGAGATTCCCAACTCGGGGATCGAACCCTCATCTCCTGTGCTGGCAGGCAGACTCTTCCCTGCTGAGCCACCAGGGAAGCCCTTACCCCCCAAAGCCTGCTGAAATTATTCAAACCAGCCAAGCCCAAGCTCTGCCTCGCCTGCTCTTTTCCACAGAAGCCACGCTAGAGGCCCTCACCCACATTTCATCAACCCGCTCTGCTGCTGGCCTGCCCTGGAGCTTCTCGTGGTGTGCAGGTCTAGGGATCTGTGAGTATAAACCTGCTCCTTCATCACGGTCCTGTCCACGTCTGTGTGTCTGCATTTGACTGAAGTCTAAGGCACTCTTAAACATCCTGGTACCTAAACATCCAGGACACCTGATGTGCACAGGAACAAACACTGTGGACCTACAGGATGCCAGATGCCAGGGAGAGGCCTGTGTTTGCATTTAAATGTGCAATTTCCAGCTAGATTTGTAGTGAGCAGCAAAGCACTGAGGTTAAGAATATGAGTTCCGGGTTAGATTTGCTCTGAATGTGGATTCCGCATGTCCCAGCTGTGCGCTTGAGACTTAACTCTTTTATGTATCAATTTCCTCCTCTGTTAAGATGGATTGATGCCATATATCTGGAGAAAACTATAATTTGAAAAGGTACATACACCCCAGCCTTCCCTGGTGGCTAAGTGGTAAAGAATCTGCCTGCCAATGCAGGAAACACAGGTCCAATCCCTGATCTGAGAAGATCCCACATGACATGAAGCAACTAAGCCCGTGTGCCACAACTATTGGGCCTGCACTCGAGAACCTGGGAGCTGCAATTACTGAGCCCACATGCCACGTCTACTGATGTCTGCCCTAGAGCCCATGCTCCGCGACAAAGAGAAGCCACTGCAATGAGAGGCCTGTGTATCACAACTAGAGAGCGGCCCACACTTTCTGCAACTAGAGAAAAACCTGTGCAGCAATGAATACCCAGCACAGCCAAAACAAAAAACAAAAAAAAACTCAACCACAAAAAGAATGAAATAACGCCATTTGCAGCAACACGGATGGATCTGGAGATTATCACACTAAATGAACTAAGTCAAAGACAAATATCAAGTAAGATCACTCATCTGTGGAATCTAAAAAGGAAAAGATACACATGAATTTATTTACAAAACAGAAACAGACTCCCTGAGTTAGAAAACAAACTTATGGTTACCAAAGGGGAAACCTGGTGGTGGGGAGGAATAAATTAGGAGTTTGAGATTAACATATACACACTATTGCATATAAAAGAGATAACCAACAAGGACCTACTGTATAGCACAAAAAATAATACTCAGTATTTTGTAATAATCTATAAGGGAAAAGAATCTGAAAAAGAATATATATATATGTTAATATATAGGGATTCCCTGGTGACTCAGATGGTAAAGAATCTGCCTGAAATGTGAGAGACTTGGGTTCAATCCCTGGGTTGGGAAGATACCCTGCAGAAGGGAATAGCTACCCATTCCGGTATTCTTGCCTGGAGAATTCCATGGACAGAGGAGCCTGGTGAGCTACACAGTCCATGGGATTCCAAAGAGTTGGACACGACTGAGCGACTAACACTTTCACTTTTAAAATTCATATATATATACACACACATATTTAATACACATATGCACATATATATGTGTACTCAGTCCTTCAGTTGTGTTTGACTCCATGCAACCCCATGGCCCACCGGGCTCTTCTGTCCATGGGATTTCCCAGGCAAGAATACTGGAGTGGGTTGCCATTTCTTCCTCCAGGGGATCTTTCTGACCCAAGGATCCAATCTGCACCTCTTATACCTCCTGCACTGGCAGGAGGGTTTTCTTTACCACTAGCACCACCTGGAATGTACATATATATACATATATGTATTGCTGGATCACTGTGCTGTACATCTGAAACTAACATAGAATTGTAAATCAACTATTCTTCAATTTAAAAAAATATAGGATAATGCCATTAGGACAATCTCAAGAGACTCCCGGCAGGATTCAGTGAGATGACCAGTGTCAGGACTGAGCCCAGGGCCTGGTGCTAAGGAAACCTTCCTCAGGTGAGCGGTTTCATTATTCCATTATTTCATGTTTATTGAGAAGTAAACCTACAGAACCAAATTTGAATGATTTCTTACATTAAGCCTTACTTGAGAGATAAAAAATGGCTAGATGTTGGTGATCGCATAGGGTTCCATCTCAGAAATTCATTCGTCTGACATATTTTGCTGTTTTAATCCGAGTGAGAATTAGACTTCAGCTTTTCCACAATTACATTTGGAGACTCTTTTCAAGAAAGATTCCCTAACTTTGGTTTGTTTAGCAGGCTCTGGAAAGACAGGCTGGTTTTAGATTCTTGGTTTAAAATTTTCCACTTTTTATGCTGTGTGTTTTTAGCAGTAACAGTTTCAAAAAAAAAATCACACATGATTTCCACACATTGTTTCAGGCAAACAAATATTGTCTCAACTTGAAAATAAAACATTGTTGGTTAAAAAAAATGAAAAATCTCAGGTATTTTCAATGAAGCCAGGCTACTTCCCTGAAACCCCCTAAAATGTGATAAATGACAGGAAGCTTCAAAGCAGTGTTCAGTAGCATCTTAATGAGAGTTGTGGAAATGTAAATTCACAGGATAACACTGCTCACCAGCCAATCACAACCTGGTACCCTTCATTCAGCATGTGCGCTGTTGTCATGGAGACGCATGGGAGCAGCATCCCACAATTTCGTCTTGGCACTCTGGGGGCCCATCTTTGCACGCAGCCAATGGGGATAAGCTGCTACCCCAGCAGGTGGCATGATGGCCACTGCACACATTTTAAGCAACATCCAAGCCAACACTTATATTAATTCAAGGACAGAGTTGCCTGAAAGAGCTCCGTAAGCAAGAGGACTGTCATTAAAATTCCTATGCAGGGCAGCAATGGAGATGTACACATAGAGAACAGACTTATGGACAAGGGTTAGGGGAGGATGGAGAGGGTAAGATGAATGGAGAAAGTAGCATGGAAGCATGTGTTAAGTTGCTTCAGTCGTGTCTGACCCCTTAAGACCCCATGAACAGGGGTTCCAGACAGGTTCCTCTGGAGAAGGAAGCGCAGAAGCATATACACTATTAAATGTGAAATAGATAGCCAATGGACATTTGCTATGTGACTCAGGGAAGTGAAACCAGGGCTCTGTAACATACTAGAGGGGTGGGAAACAGTGGGAGGAAGGAGGGAGGCTCAAGAGGGAGGGGACGTATGTACACCTATGGCTAATTCATGTTGATATATGGCAGAAATCAAGCCAATATCGTAAAGCAACTATCCTTCAATAAAAATAAATAAATTTTAAAAATTCCTATGGAAACATTGGACTTTCGGATTACAACGGGACAGTCTCTCCAAGTCAAAGTCCCTTTGTATAAGAACCCCAAGGCTCTTTTCCTTCTGCTCGGTCCCAGCCCCACCCTCAGGTCTCCTGAACTGGAATCTTCCAGCGACACCCAGGGTCGGGAAGATCCCCTGGAGAAGGGAATGGCAACCCACTCCAGTATTCTTGCCTGGAGAATCCTATGGACCAAGGAGGCTGGA